>NC_090938.1:719468992-719774781 GCF_040938575.1 Ambystoma mexicanum | reverse complement strand
GCCCTTCCTTTTGCATAGCCCTGTATACCCCATATAGGCTCTGTGGTATTACCACTTGCAAGCCTCACACCTCTCTAAGCTCACTGTGCAGGGCCCTTCTTTCTGTATAACCCTATAGACCCCATACATACTCTGTACTATTACCACTTGCAAGCCCCTCACTCCTCTCTGGAAGTTCACAGTGCAGGGCCCTTCCTTCTGTGTAACCCTATATAGAGACAAAATTTTACTCTTACCCCTGGGATGTCTCCCACTCCTCTATCTGAGCTCAGCAAAGAGGCACTTTCTCTCGCCCTAAACTCATACGTTTTGCCCTTCCTCTTACCCCTCTCTCTTAGCTGCTCTCAGGCCCATGCATAACATGGAAGTTCTTTCATTCTTCTCATGTACCTTTTATAAGCACCAGCAGTGGCCGCCTCAGCCAATCAGAATGCTCGAAATGTGGGCTGTAGTTTGTGGTACTAGTCCGCATTCGGAGCAGTCAAAGAGTTGCTCACGTTTGGTCATCACTAGCTCCCATTGTTTTGAAAAACATCACAATCACATATAGTCTGCATGCTCACTTTAGTTCTCTCTTTCACCGCTCTTGGCTGCCATGAACATAGGTGGCCTTTTTTCTTTTGAAAGATACCTCTTTCTGTTTTAATGGCAGTTGTAAGGAACTCATGGTGTCAACAGTAAAGACAGACACGTGATCACAGTTCAAGGGTGTTTATCAAACTGTAAAATGGGGTTGGAAAAACGCATAATCTAGACCTAAATTTAAGATGGGAGCAAGCTACGACCTTCAAATCAAAATAAGGCAGTCCTAGTGACTTCTTGTCAAATAAAAGGGACTATGCAAAAAAAACAACTATTGCCAATCCTTACAGCTAAATACAACAACAACAAAGTGGGGGATAGTGTGCCACAAGAAAAGAAAGAAGTGTTCACAAATGATGTCAGGATGGGCGTTGCCGGGGTCTCCCTTCCCAACGTTTTAAGCACGGGACTCCTAAGCACAGCACACACTCGAGTTTCCCAGCACGAGACAACAGTTCTGTTCTCAGGTATCAGGATCCTCAGTGGCTAAGTCTCTCTTATATAAAAAGTTGCTTGCCCCAGAGGATCGGATTGGTTAAAAATAACAAATAACCTTGGGTCTCCCTCTTCCGGGCTCAGACCCCTCTTGAATGTCAGCTTCCCTCTGTCGTATTCACTATGGCTTGTGGTGTAGTTGGGTGATGGTTTTTCACCCCTGGATCCCCCTCTTCTGGGCTCAGAGCCCCTGCTTAGATTTAGGGTGATGCTTCTGCACCCCTGGGTCCCCCTCTTCCAGGCTCAGATCCCTCTTGAATGTCAGCTTCCCTCCGTCGGGTTTACTATGGCTTTCTTTGCATTCACAAGTCTTAATGTCTTTTTAAAAGACTCCACTGTGGACATCCCTCTGTCGGGTTCACTCTTATTACCACAAAGTTCATTGGGGCCTCATTCTCTGCCCATTTCTGTCGGCATCCCTCTGTCGGGTTCTCTCTTGCCAACACAATATTCCTTCTTCTTTTCACTATGCGGGATGGTGTCTCTTAGCTTTTCAATTGCGTGCCGGTCAAAGACTTTCAACTGTACAGAGGATTTTGCAACACCTCTGTATGACCACTTTGACCTTTCCCTTTTGGCTTTCCCAAAGCCTTCTGGTATCGGTAGCTTCAACAAGGGGGAAATTAACCAGGGTCTCTCGAGGTAGCATCCACATGGTGCTGGCCCCTCTGCAGCTGGTCTTACCCGTAGGAGTTAACAGTTTTTTGATTTAACCCCAATTTGCCAGTCGTAGCTTTCGTTTAGCACAGTTCGGTTTCTTATCGGTTTTCCTTTCGACTCACCGGCTGTGATGAACCGCTTGGCTTTTCGTGCCTCTGGAGTCAAGGACGGTACCACTGAAGCGGGCGTATCTCTCTGGCCTGGTTATCAGTGTAGGAGGACTCTGTGTACCGTTGACATTTGCTGCAACACACATTAGCTATTGTTTGCGATCTTATGATTCCTTTCAGGGAGACTTTGCAGGTCTGGGTCGGAAAGGGCAAGGTTGCTTTTCTCCTTGTCGCCCTTTCGGTTCTTGCCGTCTTTCTCCTCCTCTTGAATTGCCGTACTGGGATAGCTGTCTTGTCGTGCGGTCTGCCTTGCTCGTATTGTGCTCTCCTGTTCCACCTTTTATCCCCGTTAGGGAAGGGAAAGGGCCGTCAGGTCTGTGCGATTCTGGTCAATTGTGACCCGTGTGTTGGGACATGTCAGTTAAACGGGACTGATGTTAGTCTGTTGTCTTTCGTAGTATGCGAAAATGTTTGTGTCAAAAGGGGGGTATTGTTTATGAGTATCCTACGTGGTAGGATGGGGAAAAGGTGTTGAAAGAAGGGGGAATACTGCGTCTCACCTGTCGGTGTCCCACTACCACTCCCCGAGGATGGACCTCCCCCATCCAGGTGATACTCCCTCACTGGTCCCCCCCCTGAATTGGATCCAATAGCGATGGCCACCTGGATGACAGATACCAGAGGACTAGTCAGGGAGACACCTTCAGGTTTCTCACAATGTCCATTCCATTCTAGTGGAGAACCAACATACCACTGAAATCAAAGACACTGCTGTCAGTACAACTGATGTTGACAGCGCTTTCTTTGGGCCAGAGGTTCTACCAAATAGTCCTCTGCAGGCCACTAAATTATTTAGTTTCCCCTTAAAACTTTCCCCATTTTTAACATTTCCCTCCAGATAGTTAATTGGATGTTAACTCTTCCTGTTGGTGTCCAGGAAAATGTCCCAGGAAAGGTTTTGGGAATGACTTCGAAGAGAGAGGCATCTCTAAAGGCACCACTCTCATCCCACGAGTTGTAACGTTCAATTCTACACCTATGGGTTCTATGTTTTTACTGAGCATTTTTCATTGCTGATTTTATTTTCACAATTTGTTTGTATTGTAAATTATGGGGGAGACCCCCCACACTCTTGCTCCCCAACCCTCCACCCTCTCTCCTACTGACCCCCAAGTCACATTGCCTTATCCAAACACACTCCCTGCATTTTGCAGTAAAACAAATTTGTGACAATCAGCAATATAAAATACCACAATTAAAAATATAGTGTAACAAGACTGTGTACCCTCCTGTCAAGGGTCAACTTACGAAACGTTGGCCAGGTCCAAAAGATGAAGAACTAGTTTCTCTTCTATGTCTTTAGTGGTTAAGCCTTGTATTCCACCTGCTCCTGTGGGAGAGGCTGAGAACCGAAGTCCTTCTGGACCTTTGGAAACTTCTACTAAGGGTTCTGCAGAAAAGAAAAACTATTAGAGGTTCAGAAGGACCATGTCTTCTGAGGGGCTTTGGGGACAGACCCCCTCTCCCAATAGAAAGACAATTCCTAAGGGTAACTGTTGGACCTATATTTAGCAAAGATTGGCCCTTAAAGATTACCTTTACTGGGAGTTTAACCAACTACTAACCAAGTGACTTACCCCATAAGGGATCAGTTCCCTGTGGTTATAGTCTGGGGAGAGCGCATGTTCCTATTTTTGGGGATGTTAGGGCCACAATAATGGGCCCATCAACGTTTTGTTTTTTTCCCCTTCACTTTTTGGATAGTTTACTTCTTTTTGGAGGGCAGAGGGTCTTCTCCGATGTCCCTTTGCCATTATGACCCTTTTACCGTATTTTAGGTATATGGTATTGGGTCACCCTTAAGGTGATCAGCCCTAGGGATACCTCTCAGACACCCCATGTTTGCTGTAGGGTGATTCTGTCACCCTTCAAGGGTTGAGGGAGTAGGTTGGGTGCAGTTGAACTTTACTTCTTTTTTCAACAAGGGTACATTTTCTAAAAATCTGCTCTTAGCCATTTTGTAATTTAGGGCTCTTTTTGTGCGGGGCAACCATGAGGTGGCTTTAAAATGTCTATTCCGACCATGTGCGCTCTTTTTGAGACCACAATGGCAGCCTCCATATTGGTTTAAACTCGTTTTGGCCAGTCTAAGTCCCTGAGCTCTCCTCCCAGTTCCTGTTGTGGTGGTTTTGGTTAAGTGTCAGTCCTACTTACTAACCATCTCTAGTGATTGGCCCTGTCCTGTCCCTGTTTCTCCCTTAGTTTCCATTTCTGTTGGAGGAAACCGGTATGCTGACTTCCTTACTGAGATTTTACCTCCGATTCCTGTTGCTTTTGCCACTTTAAAGCCTCTACTTGGCCATACTGGCCATATCCTGGTTTGGTTTTTTTGGCTCTGGAGTTCAAGCTTCTGGATGTCTCCACTGTCTCACCTATCCTGGGTCGACCCCTCCACACTGGAACCGTTGTTTGTACCATTTGCCACTATCACCAGTCGTTTAATGCTAGAATCTACACTTGGCTGTGTGTTACTGCTGCGTTCCAGAAATGGCTTGATGCCCAACCAGATCTTAAGCTTAGGACGCCTGAGGGTACCTCCACCCATTATCCCTTCCCTGCGATCGTTTGCTGCAGGGCTGCCTTCATCTTTTGTCCATCGAGCCTCCAGGAGCCTTCTTTACAGGTTCCTTCACTTTCCTTGCCGAAATCTCCAATGCAGGCTTGAAGGTCGACACCGTGGGAAGGGCCTTTGTTGCTGTCCTGGGTTTCCCTGGTTTTTGGCTGTGTGAAGGTGCAAATACCTGGGTGCCCGATCCTGTAAACCACACCTGGAAATGAAACCCTGTACTTATCACAGTAATGCAAGCACTAACCTGCATGAGGTCACAGCAACAGCCAGAGTGAGAGGAAATAGCCCAAGGAATATCCAAACACCTGGCAGTGACAGGGTTTCTTTTGCTGAAAGGGATAAACCTAAGGGAAACCCTCAGTGGAGGAAAAACCTTGATGTGATCCGGTGGCGAGGATCAGCAGGATCACCTCCAGAATCACAGGAACGATGGTCAGGAGGGATGGTAAGTAACTCCAGGAACCAAGTAGTGAATTGGAAGCAGCACAAGAGAAAAAGAGCAGAGAAGGCAGAAGGACGAGGAAAGGAGAACAGCAGCCAGGAACAGGGAAACCGGGCAGGGAGGAAGAACAAAGGAGAGTCGGTGCTTAGGAAAAAAGCGAAGTGCGGCACACGCCGTGGCTCCCGATTAAATGCAGTGTCCGACACCAGTCTGAGTACCGAGTGGACAGGTGTAAAGGGCGCCAGCTTGGAAATGGCTAGAATGTTGCATTGAGTGGAACATAATGGGACGAACGCAGCGCCATCTTGAAGAAGAAGCACTGTTACATGGAGGCATCTTTCTCCATTTTTCCCAAAGGGATCACAAGGAGACCTTATTCCTGACCATATGCCCCCCTCATGGGGGAAGACGTCCCGGTTTCCATGGGTGTCTCCTGTGAAAACGCTTCAGAATAATACGGTCATGAACTGCAGATGCCGGTTCCCAAGTACGGTCTGAAGGTCTGTACCCCTTCATATCAACCAGGTATTGTATTGTTTTGTATTGTATTGTAGTAGTCATATATATAGCGCCTTTTCCCATTTGTATGGCCTCAAGGCGCTTTGTGGTAGGAACGCTCTCGGAGTCCCTAGTCCGTGTATGGCAAGGTTTTTAAGAGGAGACTAAGATGTGTGTCTGCATTTGGCCGAGATTAGGATTTAGGAGGGCTGGCAAGGCTCCAGTGAGCAGCCCAGGAGGTCAGGCACTTGGGCGGGTTCTAAAGATGGTCACGACAGAGTGCTAGTGCAGGAGACTCTATGTGTACTCAGCTAGACTGAATTTGTCGTAGGTTGTCGCTGCATTCTAATGGCAGAAGTGTTGAGGCAAGTCTGGTCTTTCACTGCGAGATTATGTGACAAGCTAGACTGAATTTCTCCTAGTCGTAGCTGCATTCTAGAGTGCATGGTTGGAAAGCTGTGCCTGTGGCAGGGTTCCACCAAAGTAGTGTGTTCCTACATACCGTAATCTCGGATGGAGCTTATCTTCATTGTCACTGTGTCAGATTAGCTTGCACTGTGGGCAGGCTTGCTCTATGTCTGCGGGCAACAGACTAGTGGTTTTAGAGCATCTTCTAGGTGGGCAGACATGTAAAGGTATTGCAAAAGTCCACGAAAATATCACAAATGCCAGACGCTTCATACTCGTGTCCAGCTGCAGTATCCACTGGGGGAGGTGGACCTTGACCAGCTCTCTGAAAACAGTCAGGTATGTGAGGCTTTAATTGAGACACACGGAAGACCGGAAGTATCCTGACCATGAATTGGGCAACTGAAGCTAATAGGGCACAGGCCCACCAGGATGCAAAACCTTAAAAGGACCAAAGTAATGAGGTGAAAGTTTGGATGCGACCAGACGTTTAGGCAAAAAGCATGAAGATAACCAAACTAAATCTCAGACTTGAAAGATAGGTTCTTTGGTGCTTCTTTTGTCTGCGTTTCTCTTAGTCTGTGCACAGGATTCTTCAAGAGCTGCCAGAGCAGCCATATGACCTGCTTGAATGTCGTCAATGAGAGATTCCACCGATGGAACCTTGCTAGCTGTGGGAATCACTGAAGGCGCCCAAGACGGATGAAACCCGTAAGAACAATAAAATGGACTGACTCCAGTGGCAGTGTGAATAGAGTTATTGTATGCAAATTCTGCAAACGGAAGGTCACTCCGAACGTCTTGTAAAGTTGAAACAAAGCAGCGCAAGTACTGCTCTAAAGACTGATTTAGTCTTTCAGTCTGCCCATTTGACTGAGGATGAAAACCGGAAGATAAAGCACGCTGAATGCCTAAAGATGCACACACTTGGGTCCAAAAGGCTGAAGTATATTGCGGACCACTGTCTGAAATGATAGTAGATGGTAACCCATGTAAACGAAAAATGGTTTGAAAGAAATACATAGCCATTTGCAATGCGGACGGTACGTGAGGCATAGCCAAGAAATGTGCCATCTTTGTCATGGAGGCTATGGTAACTATATTAGTGGTCTGTTTGGAAGACAGAGGTAAATCCACAATAACATCAGTGGATATATATTGCCACGGTCTTGTTGGTAAAGATGGCTGAACCAGTTGTTCAAACGGGGGGCTACGTGGAATTTTCGTTTGCAGACAGATGGCACAGGCTGCAACATAAACTTGAACATCCTTTTGCAAGGTAGGCCACCAGAAATTTCAGGTGATCAAGTGTATAGTGGCACGCACACCACGATGTCCTGCAGATTTTGAATTGTGGCACATGTGTAATATTTCCAGTCTCAATTTGGGCATATGAATATATGATTGTTGTCTGAGAAAAAGAAGATCTGGATCGGACTCAGCTTCTTAGATGGTAGGTTGACTGATCTCACTGTTTTGCTCAACTTCTTGTAAAATATGTGTTACAAAAAAAAAAAGAAAGGATGCTTTGGTAAATAATTTCTCGGAATACAAGGTGTTACAAGGTGTTACAAGTATCCTTTTTAGGCCAAGAAAGGGCATCAGCCATCAAAACGGCACCAATAGCAACATTGGAAGCGTCAGTTTCTAGGATGAAAGGCTGATTTATGTCCGGTAGTTTTAGAATAGGGGCAGTAGTAAAAGCCTCCTTTAAGGTGTGAAAGGCCTCTTGAGTTAGCTCATTCCACTTAAACGTCTTTCCTTTCTTGCGTAAATTAGTTAAGGGTTGGACCTTTAGTGAAAAATTAGGAATAGATTTTCTATAAAAATTCAAAAACCCTACAAATCTTTGTATGTCCTTTACGGAGTTTGGTGTCTTCCATTATAGCACTACGTTGACTTTAAATATATCCATAGCTTTGCATTAGGCTGATAACACAAAGCCTAAATATGTTACACTGGACTGATGAAAAGAACACTTTTCTAATTTGGCGAACAAGTGGCTTTCTTTCAAACGTCTGAGGACTTCAGAAACATGTTGTTGATGGTCTTCCAAGAATTTTGAGAACACCAAGATGTCTAAATACACCTCAACTGAGTGTAACAAGAAATCAGTAAAACTATGGTCAATGAAACGTTGAAAGGAAGCGGGGTATTGGCTAGCCCAAAAGGCATTACTCGATATTCATAGTGGCCAAAGGGCGTATGGAAGGAGGTCTTTAATCGCCACTACAAATCCGCACCAGATGGTAAGCGTCCCGCAAATCCAATTTTGAAGACACTATTGCTCTTCTGATGGCTTCTAGAATGTTCGGGATCAAGGGTAGAGGATATTTATTTTGGCTGTTATCTTGTTGAGCCCGCGATAATCTATGCATGTTCGCAATTCTTCAGTATCATTCTTCGGACTGAAAAATAACAAGGCTTCAGCTGGTTATTTGGACTCAGATATTAATCTGTTATGCCAATTCGTTTGAAGGTACAGTTTCAAGACTTCTTTCTCTGGTTCAGATAAAGTATACAAATCCCCAAATGATACTTGATTATCCAGAAGATGATTGATAGAGCCATCATCTCGTCTATGCGGAGGAAGTACATGATAGGCAGGCCAATAGCACCAGGCCGTAGACATTCTGCCAGACAACATTCTGAACTTAAGAACAAGGCACCCGCTGTCCAATTAATAATGGGGTAATGCAAACGGAGCCAGAACTGATTCTTTCCAAGTGTGAAGAAATGCACATTGCTAGCTCTGCCGTCTGCTCTTTGATGGGTCCAGAAGATAAAGGAAATCCATCGACTCCCTCTACAGGATTCAACATAGATTTGAGTAAATGAGGGATGTCATTAAGTTCTGCCCACTAATCATCCATGAAATTCACTGCAGCCCCACAGTCAACTAAAGCAAGAATGTCTGCAAGGAACTTATCCCTGACCCAAGTGACACTTTAAGTACAACCATGAGGGTTTCTTGGTGATTCTCTGGAGAACCTTGATTCTCATCCCGAACCGTAGTTCCCTTTAGGATCGGAATGAGGCATTTCTGGAACGCTTTGGTAGAGCGTTAGGAAAGATTTCTTTTTGCAGCACCTTGCCTTCCATTTTTATGGACCCCCACATTTTTTGCTTTTATTTTTTAATCTGTCCTGCTCTTTTTGCATTGCAGTGAAGCCTTCAGCTCATTTGTCATGGGGAAACTGACATGTCCTTCCGGCTGTCAGTACTGGGAAACCTTGTTTCCCTTAGTCTTGTTACTTTGTTACCACTTTTGGCAACTTTTTATCGTTGAAAAATGCATCTTACAATGCAGTACAATGGGGTACACTTGTTTTGCCCTAGACTCACACTTGGTTACTCTAAGGGACAAGCTGGTGGCAGCAGTTACTTTTTGGCTATTTTTGCGTGTATTTTACTTTAGCCTTATCGCGTTTACCATTTTTGGCTACCAATTGTGGCTAGTATCCAAACATGGCCGTGCCACCTGGTTTTTCGTTTATCCCTTGGCCATCTTGTCACTAACCCTTCTTCCTGGCCTGTGAGGCCAGCAAAATCCTTATATGGACTACCAGTGCCCCAGAAAGTAGAGGCTTTTTTTTCATGGGCTACTGCAGGGCCATGTGTGTTTCCTGCCAGGAAGTGGGTTGGACTGTCTGGTCCCAATCCACAAACTGGTTTCAGTGTGTCTGAATGGTATTCATGAGTTGTACCACGAGTGGTCCTGATTGGACCACTGCTGGGGGCCAGATCTTTGATTGGCTAGTGAGAGTTTCGACTCTTACCTGGCTTTTTGGTGTCCTGCCATTTTTTCGAAACCTAAAGTTTCGAATGCAATATTTGAGGATACATTTTTCCTAATAGTAATTTTTTCGAATAGTAATTTTTGTGAATCTTTTTCGACTCTTATTTCTAAATTATGATTTCTGGTTAAAACAAATTCATGGAGGCTTATAGTTAAATTTGTATGTTTTTTTATTTTTTAAAAATGTTAACAATGTGTCTTACAAAAAACAATCTAATAACATTATATTTAATTTATAATTATATATATATATATATGCCTAGAATTGTTATTATTAGAAATCATAACACCCATTAGAATAATAGGTACTATCTGTAGAAGAACCATTATTCATTATTAGACTCACTGTTGGAATCATCCATTACTTTGCTATGGAATCATTCCATTATTGCTATTCCATTATTGCATTCTGTTTAGTTATCCACAGTACATTGTTGAAGTAGACACCATTACCCAATCAATATTAGACTGCCACCTTTGTATGCATTTGCAGATTTGCTTATAGATTGATATGTTTGCATATTTTGCTTGCCATTAGGAGAGAAACATGCTGCCACTTTGCACTTTGCCATTTGAAATAGAATGACACTTGCACTTGCACATATTTGAAGTGCCATGTAGTGTTTTAGAGACACAACATATACTCACCATGATTTGCTGTTCATCTATGTTTGCATTATATATAGCGCTTAGGCTGAGAGAGAAAATGCATTGCTTGCAACACACACACTGTCATATTTGGAAATGCACGTAGAGACATTTAGAGTACACATGTATGCTTTGTAGAGACACATTTAGAGATCTGATTGACACACATGTATGTATGTATGTTGAGTATGTATTTAGAATGAGTTTTGCATTATGTTAGTGCTTGCATTGCGAGAATTTGCGGTAAACGCTAGAGAGCATTAGGCTGGCATTTGGATCCATTCTGATAGAGCAGAAGTTGCCTGCACACACTGGGCTCAGTGCGGAGAATTGTTTCGTAAACATTGGCAGAGAGTACAGATAACATGGACCCTTGTCCTAGTAGAGACGGCCTAGGAAGCATATCAGCTTGGCTGGTGTGCTTCGCGGAGACAACCCAAGGGTGTGGGCTGCGCCAAGGGAGTGACGATGGAGAGATGGAGGAGTGCTTTTTGCATGAGAGGGACAGGGCCTAAGAGCATTTTGTAATGCAGAGTGAAGCCTACAGTGGAGAGAATGGAGAAACAGGGAATAGATGATGTATTTCGCAACATACTCGGAAGGCCAAGGCAGAGAGATATGAGGTCACGCTGACAGCACACGAAGTGACAGGACATACCGAGACCGGTAACACGTAAGGAGACAGGCAGGCATTTTGCTAAACGCTGAGGGAGAGACATTCTTAGACATTCTGTGCGTCATTGGAGACTATAACCAGGAGGGCTGGAGAGGAAGACTAGAGAGTTGTGGGAGACTAGAGAGTTGTGGGAGACTGAAGAGTTGTGAGTCTGCACGAGAGGAGTCTGCACGGGAGATCGAGAGTTGGCCAGAGAGATCGGGAGAGCCACACAGAGAGAGTTGGCTCGAGATGGTGCTTGGTGCAGCAAACTGATGGGCCTTGATGAGATCGAGAGCTTGGCAGTTGGCAGTCTTGAGGCCTGCCACTGGCTGATTGACAACAGAATGGGAAGTATGGGTTTGGCCTAGGCTTAAATTGATTGATAAGAACAGACATACACACACACACAGAGGTTTGGGTGAAGGGAAAACTAGACAGGGATTGTCTAGAGTGTGGATGGTGTGGATTTGCCCATGAAGGTGATGGATGATTGGCGCTTGCATTAGATTGCATTAGAACCACACATTAGACATTTGCAGCACAGGCTTACATAGTTACTGCATGGTAGCTTTGCACCAGAAGTATAAAAGGTGCAAATTAGACATAGCATTAGAACTGCCTGCATGGTCATGCATTATGATTAGCTGTGTGTATATAAATAATTGTATCCCATTGTTATAAATTGAATCGATTCTTTGTGTTTTCTTTGTGTCTTGTTATTTGTTATTGCCCACGGTAGTAATCTAGGAGTAAACCACAGTGCACATGGGGCCTGATACGAATGCAGTCAAAGGTGGGGTATAGTGATCCACACCCCCAATAGGAGGTTGTCAGATTGTCAAAGATTGTCTGAAGACCGGAGCGTGCTTGCCCAAGGGGGGGGGGGGCAACGCGACGGTTAGGGGTTTGGGTTTTTCAGACTGACAGGACGTTTACATATTCATGCGTGAACGCCATTTAGCTAGTTCCTTTCTTCGCGTCGGGCGCTTCTGCTGGAGCTCTCTCCATTTTTTTGGATCCTTTTTGTTTTTTCTACTTGGAGTGGATTTTTTTCTTTGGACTTTGCATTTTGCATCGTGGAATGGATCTTTTTTTCTACTACTGGATGGATTTCGTTTTTTTAATGATTCGTTTTTGCATCGTGGAATGGATCTTTTTTTCTACTACTGGACGGATTTTGTTTTTTTGATGGTTGGTTTTTGTCGCTGATTCTGTATTCCTGATTACTTGGATTGGTTCATCATGGACTTTTTTGGCGATTTTTTTCATGTGGATTCTGTACTCTGGATTGCTTGGATCAGGGAATTATGGTGACATTTGATTTTTATGGCGATTTCATGGTGTGGATTTTGGATTACGCTGAAACCTGGTGTTTCGGTGAGTTTTTACTTATGTTTTCAACATTTTAGGTTATATGATAGTGCTTGTAAATAGTTCATAGCATCCATTGTTTCAAACTTGTTTACGATACTCGCTATACGTTCTTCATAATCTCTGTATTTTTTTTTTTAATGTGTATTTTCCATTGAAATTGTTTGAGCTATTTTAATTTCTTGTGCTGATAGTTCCATTTTTAGGTGCTTTATAAAATGCCACAGATTTGGGTTGTTTATGTTAAAATGTTTATTTATTCTGCTGTGCCATCCTTCTTGAATGTTGTTGGTTCTTGCTCTGTTTTCTTTCACTGCTTGGTAGCAGTTCCATACTGTAATTGCATATTTGGCTTTTCTCCTTGTTCCATTTCGTGTTAGTTGCCCTATCCAGGTGCTTTTCACGTAGTCTAGTAAATCTGCAAATTGTTCTTCATTTATTTTAAAGTATTCTGTGTCAATTAGCGTTTCGTAATATGTTATTACTTGGTCTTCTTTAACAAATGCTAATGCAAATATTTGTTTAATGTTGTGCTGAAATTCGCTGTTCTCTATGTATTTTGATTGCAGTCCCAGTTTTTGTATTTTTCTCCAAATGGCCTGGCCAAAATGAAAAAAACATCCTTGAATATTTGTGTCGGGTATATTGTTTTAAAAGCTTTCATTTGTCCTTGCTCGAAGTCCATTACCCCTGTATTCGTTTTTTTTTCTGGAATAGCCTCCTTTAGTTTTCCAAATAGACATCTGTACAATTCCTCCATTTTATTTGGCGTTAATACATATACCAGCGGTACTACTGTTTCGTTTATGCTGCCGTGTATACTATAAAACTGTAGAAATGGGGCAGGAACTGCTTTAAAGGTTGCATTGCCGTGCCATACTGTTGAATTTCCAAGATGTAATAAATTTTCATTAGTTGTAAACATTAGTATTTTTTCTTGTTTTATTTCTATTATGGCGAAGAGAAACTGTTCCCCTTTTTCAGTTTTTTAAAATATTTCTGGTATATCTATTTCAGCATATGTATGTGGTGCAATTGGTAGGTTTTCTTTTAGTTGTTTTTTTCTATTAATGTTACACTGCAGCAGTTTTGTATTTGGCATCTGAGCCGCTACATGTAGCAGGATTTTTTCACATGCTCAGCTTACTATCGATCCACTTGCCTAATTTGGATGTGTTACAGCATTTTTCTTTATTTCATTTATAGTCTTTTTTATCAGTATAGCAGTATTATCATCTGGCATATAATTGTGCTCTCCGCTGCTTCTTATATTTTCCCCCTGAGTAATTGCTCTTCCCGTACACTTTGTTTTGTGGTACTCTGTACACTTCCAGTACGTTTTTTCTTTGCGTACCATTTCCCGACTGTATGTGTAACCTCCATATACTAACTGGTTTCCTCCCATTTGAGACTTTACATACTCGATCGTGGCACTCATCACGTATCTGAAATATCGAAACTACTGGTTAATTTTTTTTTCATGTCTTTCTTATGGGTCATATATTGTCATGGTGTAATTTCTTTGTCATTATTCATTCTTTTTACCTGTATGTTTGCTGTCACGCAATACGATATTCGTGTTAGCGGGTATCTTTGTTCTCCGGTTCTCTCACACACTGGCAGTTTGTTTTCAACTGTCGGCTGTGTGTCGGTGTTCACATAAGGTTCTTTACTCGTCGTCAGTTGCTAGTGTTTTAACCCTTACTTGATCAGTTTTGCTAGTACTATCTGGTTTTGTCTCTTCGTGGAGGAGTTTGAGCGTTGGTGGGAGGGGATTGGTAGGGGGTGTTCGGGGGGACCCCCCCCATTCATAACGTGCACATTGTTCGGGACAATTAACCGTCTCATGTTACACCGAATATAATTAATTAATATGTACAAAGCTTTTCTTTCGACGTAATGACTTTTTACATGATTTCTATTTGATGTTGAAACTTTTACTTTCGATGCTTTTGTTTCGAAAGTATTGTTCGTTGACACTTTTTTTTCGGTACTATCACTATGAACCGGCTTTTTGAATAAGAAGAGGACCCATGCACCCTTCCTAGAGAGATCCTGGAAGAAACCAAAGAAGGCAAGTATCCTGTCCAGCTGTAAGACTTGCAAGGAGACCGTGGACCTGTTGGAAGAAGGCCTGGAAAGCAACTTATTTTGCTGTCCTGGAAGAGCCCTGTCTTGTAGGTGATCTTCAGCAGTCCTGCGAAGGAGCTGCGATCCTTGGAGTGGAGGGAACATCCATTCTCGACGTCAGCTTGGAATCCTGCGAAGAAGAGCCTTCGGAAGTGCCCCTGGACTGCCCAGTGGCAGACCAGCTCAGAGTTTGGGCTACCGTGTTGCAGGCGTCGATGTTCCGAGGCCTGGAGCTTGAGGGATCGCCAGTTTATGCTACAAGACTCACCTCTGCCAAATTTCATTGTTCAAGCATAAAGAAACCAGAAAAGGGAGGCGAAGCATGACCGCAGCAAGTGTGTCCCCCTGCATCGCCATGCATCGGTGGGCGTCATCCAAAACAGTTTCCCTGCATCCAGTCCTGTGCTGAGAGGGGCCCTGCATTAAGTTCTTCTGCATTCTCCAACCTGAAGAACTTGCACCAGCATTCGTCACCGACCAGGTAGAAGTGCTCGAACCTGCAACCCCTGGGCATCAAGGGCTGAAGCTGATGGTGGGAAGAGCGACCCCAGACCGTCTTGAGAAGCCCTGCCAAGTCCTAAGAAGAATCGAAATACGGGCGGTGAGTGTTCACAATACTTACCTGAACCCCTATTTCCCCTTTCAAAGGTTTGGTAACTTTTAGAAACTCTTACAACAGTTTGGTTTTCCCGTTGCTTGCCTGCGGCAAGCACTCCGAATGTTGGGGACACTTTTGATAGTTGGAATAATGTGTCCTCTACCACTTAGAACTCTTCATTGGACACCAGAAACCCTACACTAATTTGTTCCCGTCTCACATCTTAGGGATGGACTTCTAAAGTTAGTGTTGTATCTCTGTTGTACCTTCCTTTACAGGGGTTTTATATGTGTTATGCCCTACTCCAGTGATTGTATATATGTATATTTTATTTTGTGTTGTGTGATATTACATGCTAGTAGTCACTTTTCATAGTGTTACATAGCCATAAATAAATATTTTTATAACTGATTGTCTAAGTGTGTTCCTTGACGTTTTACTGTTTGTGCTCATTGAGGACTACTTACAAGCTCACCATCTCTTGAGACTTAGCCTTAACCACTCATCCACCTACCTTGAACTGGTTTGGCTCCAGCTCCCAGAGTTGCCCCTGTCACTAAACTAGGTTGGCCTTCTATACATCTGTCCACCAGGCCAGAGTAAAGAAAATCAGTCCTAAGAAATTGGAACAACGGGACAATCTCTCACTAAATGTTCCTTTGAAGCACAGTACATGCAGAGTCATTGAGACCTTCTGCAGTTACGTTCCTCGGCTGGCAAAGGACCATGCACAGCTTCAACCTGCATAGGTTCTTCTTCCACAGGTGCATTAGGAAGCAATCTATTGCATTCCAAACAAGCTTGCACCATTCTATACTTTTTCCTTTCCCCCTGCCGTTCTTGAATGCGGTACTCCAATTCCATGACCAACGCGATCATTTCTGCCATGTTTGGGGGACGAGGCACTCGAGCGACCTCCTCTTTCAATTCTTCTGTCAGGCCTCTTCGGAAGAGTGTTAATAGGGCATTGTCAGGCCAAGCTGTATCTGCAGCCACCTGCTTAACTGTGTGATGTACGTCAAAGTTTCCATGAAGACTTGTTTAAGGTCCAACACATGTTCTTGTTCGGACACTGTAAGTTCCGTCCGCCCGAACATTGCCCAAAGCCTTGATATGAATCCAGCACTGGATTATGTGTTGTTACTAAAGGCGTTGCGCAGGGGAGAGCACTTCCCGCCAAGTTTGAAATCATAAACCCCACTTTGGAATGGTCAGTAGGAAAAAATGCCAGCTTTAATGTAAATTGCAGCAGACATGCATCTATGAATTCCTTACATTTTCTAGGGTTGCCATCAAATTTGCCTCCTGCAAGCAGACCCAGTGGCAATTTAATGGGAATATGAGGTTGTGCCACCAATTACCGTAGTGTGACGTTTTCTGTTTTTAAAGTTTGGACTACGGCAGTGAGTGCCTGTACAGCTGCCACCAGTTGCTACATTTGGTCCATCTCTGATTACGTTTTTGGTCGTCGCTTACTATCACAGTAATGCGAGCACTAACCTACGTGAGGTCACAGCAGCAGCTGGAGTGAGAGGAAATAGCCCAAGGAATATCCGAACACCGGGTAGTAAGATGGTTTCTTGTACTCAAAGTGATGAATGCACTGTAAAACCACCTGGAAAGAAAACCCTTGATGTGATCTGGTGGCGAGGATCAGAAGTATCACCTCCAGAATGACAGGAACGATGGCCAGGAGGGATGGTAACTCTAGGAACCAAGGACTGAACGGGAAGCAGCACAAGAGAAAACAAGCAGAGAGGGCAGAAGGACAAGAAAGGAGCACAGCAGCCAGGAACAGGGAAACCAGGCAGGGAGGAAGAACAAAGGGGCATCAGTGATTGGGGAGAAGCAACGAGCGGCACTCACTGTGGCTCCCAATTAAATGCTGTGTCCAACTCCGTTCTGAGTGCCTTGTGGGCAGGTGTCCTGGGTGCCGTCTTGGAACTGACTAGAAAGTTGCACTGAGTGTAAGATAATGGGATGAACCCAGTGCCATCTTGAAGAAGAAGCACTGTAATACGGAGGCATCTTTGTCCATTTGTGCCAAAGGAACCATGAGGAGACCTTATTCCTGACAGTACCTCCCACAGTTTTTCGTTCTGCTTGAGCTATTTTGATCAAAACCACCAATGTGAGTACTTGCCTCTGGGTCCTGGGGTAGACAATAATTCACAATTCTCACCCTCAGGTCCGGGTCGAGGTTCTTTGGAGGGGAGTCTCTACTGCCTTTCCCATAGACTTCTAGTGAGAGTCCTCCTGCTCTGCTGCATCTTCCTCTTGGGCTCCTGGTTCGTCCATCGACCTCAGAATCTCTGGGTCTCTTCCGTTGGTTTGTTTGCCACAGAATTTGCACCTGTGGGGTAGAACCGACTTTCCTCTAATTGTTTCCTATGAAACTTTCAACTTGCTCTAGAATGTTCCTAAATTGACCGCAGGGCTCCTTACCTGCTCCTGGACATTTTCTTCTACCTATAAGGGGTTCAGAGAGTTCTGCACCAAAAGTTAAAATGTTAGTATCTACCTGTGGTTTTTAATGCTTTTTTTTTTAAAGTCTTGCTATTCATTTCCCCAAAAGAGAGGGCCTCCTCTATGATAGTTCCTAGCCTATAAGAGAGCCTCATCTATGAAAAAGGCTCATCTATGACAGGCTCATAAACGAAAGGCTTATCAATAAGAGCCTCATCTATGAGAAAGCTTTGACTAGGAGAGGGCCTAGTCTACGAGAAGACCTCGTTTACAAGAAGGCATCCTCTACTAGAGAGCTTGGTCTAAAAGAAAGGTTTGTCCATGACAGGCAGATCTATGACAGTTTGGTCTACAAGAGTCTCCACTATGAGAGAGCCTTGTCAATGAGAAACCCTCATCAAAAAGAAGGCCTCATCAACGAGAGGGCCTCATCAATGACAGAGCCTCATCTACAAGAGAGCATTGTCTATGGAAAGGGCTTGTCTAAGACAGGCTCCTCCATGAGAGCCTAATCTATGACAGGCTCGTCCACGAGAGAGCATCATCTACGAGAGGGCCTCATCTATGGGATTGGCTTGTTAATGACATGTTAATCCATGGGAGAGCCTTGTTTACAACAGGCTCATCTACAAGAAAGTCTTGGTTAAGAATAAGCCACATCCATGAAAGAGCCTTGCCTATGAAACCTCGGCTTCACCTGGCTCTTCTACACCAGGCTTCTCTATGAAAGAGTCTCATGTATGAGGGAGCACAATTTATGAGAGGACATAGGCTACGAAAAGCTTGTCTCTGAAAGTGCCTCATCAAGGAGAGAACCTTTTCTATGATGGAGGCTCGTCTTTGAGTCGACATCGTCTACTAATAAACCTCATCAATAAGAAGCCTACTCCATGGCAGATCATCATTTTTAATAATCTTAGTCTAACACGGGCTCATCGATGAAAGGCCTGGTCTACTACAAACCTATCTACAGCAACTTCCTCTATGAGAGGCCTTGTCTGCAGCAGCTTCATTAACGACCAGGACTGTACAAAAGCCCTTGTCTATGGGAGGCCTATTCTATGACAGAAACTTGTCTTCAACAAACTTTTGTGAGAGGGGGTTTGTCCATGACAGCTTAACCCATGAAATGCCTATTTTGTAAAGACTGAGACTGTCACGACTCGCTCCCTTCGCTCCCGTTCCCACCACTTGGGGGCATGATTTGGGGTTTATTCCCTACTGGACCTTTCCTCCGAACCTTATGCTACAGTGCTGTGATGAATTGGGAGCGCTAAATCCCTATTTTCCAAGCTACTTCCCTTCCGGATCCATTCCAGGTTTTTGGCAGCCAGCATGCTTCTTTAACCAAATGACAATGCTTCCCAGAATGCCTGGCCCACTGCTCCACCTCCACCCTTGCAGGACAAGGTTGGGTGGAGGATAGGCAACAGCTGTGGCTGCAGGTGCAGCAATCAGCACACCTGAGGCGTGTGCTCGTTAAGCAGCTTTAAAAGCCTCAGTCTTACTTCAGTCCAGCGCTGGTCATCGTTTGCAGTGTTCCTGTTGTGACTAGTCCCTTGTTCCTTGTTCCTTGCCTTTGTACCTAGTTCCTAGTTCCTGTTTTCTTGTTCCTCCGCCCTGAATCTCGGATTCATGCGCTAATTGATTTCTGCTCCCTTGATTCCCTTTTTGTCTTCCTCTGTTTGCAGGCAGCATTTCTCAGTGCTTTCCCCTTTTAGATGCAGCCCAGTTTGTCTGTGTTCTATATTTCTTTGACTCTGTCCTTTGCTGCTGTAAACCCGTATGCCTCAGCCTTCCTCTTAGATTAGCTTCCTGTCTTTTCCTTGGAGGGGTAGGGAGAAGTTTGCATTGGTTATTTCGTTTTTCCCTGCTCCTGATCCTTACTTTCTATTGGGATCCATTCCATGTTTTCCATTGCACTTCTGCATTTATTTCCCATTTGATTATTAGGTGTGGTGTGCGGTTGTAGCTAGCTCCTGTGTGAATGCTTATGTTTTCCTCACTAATTTGTAATCACTATTCCAATTTAGGTATTTAGTTTTCCTCCCATTGCTGTTCTAGCCTTTCGGGGTCCCAGTTTCATCAACAGGATTCGTGGGCTAGCTGACATTCAAGAGGTTTATCTCGTCCTCGTGAGTACAGTTCTTTAGTTCCCTTATTTAATACCATCAAGAGTGTTAGTTCACAGATCCTGTCATTGCTTGCCCTCCACGTGGGTTTAGCGCTGTCAGTACCTGTAACAGCATTTGGGGGTAAGGCGCTTGCCGACTTTCCTCGCGGTCAGGTGCTTACCCCACATCCCTTTTCATATATTGGTTTTGATGTCACACTCTATTTGCACTCCTGGGTTCTAGCATACATGAGTCGTTGTTCCTGTGTGCACGTAGTTTAATTTGAAGCTATTCACTGTGTGATTTAGTGCACATTTCCCTTGCCATATTCGCTGCCTTTGTACTCGCCTGACTAATCCTGACAGAATGACCAGCCAAAAATTCCCATTGAATATGGCAAGTTTAAGAAAGAAAGGCAGCAAGGCCTCTAACAAGTTTGTACAGAAAGCTTCCCCTACATTTACCTGTGACAATCAAATCACTAGTCCTGACTTAAATGAACTCCTTGTCACGAATGGGCATTTACGTGCAAAGTATTTTTCCCATAGGATGGCACATCCTACATTGCCTGATCCTAGTTCTATCTTTTGTTTTGATCCCGATTCTATGTCAGCGCAAGCCTTAGCAGCAGAAAACAACACACTGTTAGACTTATTATACAAGAGTACCTCTGTTGTTGAACCCCATGATTCCAGTTGTGCTTCACCTCGGATAGAACAGTTTCATGATACAAACATAAAGAATGGAGGGGTTCCTTGCATAACTTCTGTTTTCTACCCTCAGTCTAAAGCATACTCCTTTGCACAGGTACATACTGTAGGCCCTAATGCCAAGAGGTCTAATTTCAATAGTTTGCTTAAGGGAAACACAGACCAAGTTGGTAAGAGAAACTATAAATCACAGAACCTGCAAGCAGTAGAGGACAATGTACAATCGGTGCACATCCAGACTGCTAGTGCAGGATCCAGCCCTGATGCCACTATGCCTCCCCCTGTGCCTACTGATAGTGATGTACAGTTAATGCAGGGCATGCTAAGAGCTAAGCTTGAGGAGTTAAGACAAGAATTCATTTCTTTACAAGAGGAGAATAAAACCTTGCACTCTTTACTGAATACACCTCAGACTTTATGTGTTGATGTTGAGGAAGTGAACACTGTTCAGCCCCTGAGTGCAGAGACTTTGGTAAACCATGATATTTGTCAATATGTTAGATCTATTGGGAGTGAAGGTCTTTCGTCTAGCACAGCGCTTAATCTGGGCACAGTTTCTAACAATTGTCCTGCTGTTTGCCAGGGATTGCAGTTAGCTGAAGATTTACAAGCCACTCCTTTACCTAAAATTTCCTGTGTTGCAGTTTGTAATAATTCTGAGCTAGCACACATACAAGCTTCTGATTTCCAAACACAATCCACAATGGTGGCATACACAGATTCAGTCACTACAGGAGGCTTAGGCCCTGCTCTTGATACAGCTGCTGAGACTGAAGTAGATGTTAAAGCTGATGTGGAAAACGATGTTACCTCTGGGTTCACTCTTCCTTCTGCCAATTCTGATCAATACGAACAGTCAGAGACAGTACAGATTTCATGTTCTGATGGACTCATTCCACAGTATACAGAACCAAAAAACCGGCAGGCGATTCCTGAACTGTTGATTGATAATCTGCCTCTTTCAGAAGCTAAAACAGAGGAATGGACAATTGACGAAATCCTGATTAACAGAGACTTTACTATGGTGATTCCACTGGTTGATTTTGATTTCTACAAAGAACGAGACTCTGTGTCACCCACTAAAGAAAGGGACTGCAAGGGTACAGCTCAGTCTTTGGTTACTGGTGCCAAGGAGTCTACTGCCCTAAAGGTGCCCTCCATTCCTGAGCCACCAATGTGTCTGTCAACTTCTGAGACTTCTGTCTGTCCTCCTACAACCATTGACTCTTCTATGATCCAATCCACAGCCCTGCAGTCATCTTTGGCACACGTGTCTTCAACCAATGAACCGCTGCCATGTCTGCCATTTACTCAAGAGCCAGTCCCAAAGACCTGGACATGTTTGTATCCAGCAACCGAGATTGCTTCAGCTTGCATGCCTTCAGCCTCAAGGTTTCCCCTGGCCTGCCTGTCTTCAGCTACAGTGACTCATCCTGCAGATCATCCTTCAGCTTTAGAGCCTCCGGTAGTCCATCAAAAGTGCATGTCTTCAGTCCCGGAGTATACTGAGTATTTGCCTTCAGTTCATGAGACGCCTGTATCCTGCTTAGCCTCGCTGCCAATATCAGAGGTATACCTGTCTACACCATCAGATCCTGCTGTATTTTCTTCTGCTCCAGCGATTCCTCCTGAATCCCAACCATTTACTGTCGATGAACGTCTAGATTGCCTTTCTTTTGCTTCAGGAGGAGCACCAGAATGCCTGCCTTTTCCACAAGACGATTCTCCCAACTGCTTCACTTTAGCATCAGAGCCTCCTAAAAATGCAGCATCAGAGTTTGAGACTTTTGCCAGCTCCCGCTTCAGAGTCATCAAGCTGGACCAAGTGGTGAGTCAGAACCGCTCACCTGGGTGTGCACAGGGGGTGGTGGAGACCGGCGTATTACCTACAGGACTTGTGCAACAGAATTCCGCCTAGAAGCACCAGTTGGGTGCTAGTAGCCAAAGGAAGGGAATGACTGCTGCAGTTCAAAATGTGTCTGTTATTGCTCATTCTGCGAGTGTGCCTGAAATACCAAGTACTGCGTCTATCACTCCTATCAGTATGCCAAACGTCCCTGCTGTTGTATCCCACGTGCAACAAGGTGGTTACACGACTGTCACCAGGAGTACCAGCCTTGTACAACCCATTGGACTTTCAGGTCTCCAAGGCGTAGAACATGTGCAGTAAAACCTTAGTCACTTTCAACCACAAGCCTTTTCCCAGATGGATGACAGAAGAAAATCTGAACCTCTACCTCAGCCGCCACCTTCTCTAATGGCTGAACATAAACCTTTCCTGAAGCCAGCACTTTCCTCACCTCCCGCATGTCCACTCTCGGCAGAAAGGCTAACAGGGCTTCTACCATTGTCTAAGGCATGTTGCACCAGCCTGCCTCCCTCCTCAAAGACTTATAATGGTCCACTCCCAGTGACTGAGCTTCCTGGACCTTCCAACTCTGCTTCAGGTCCTGCAAGTCCTTCATGCCTTTCTTCGAACCATGAGTCTCTTCCTCACCAGAAGCCACCGTTTCCATCAGTACCACCTCCAAAGACAAAGCACTCCTATCATGGAAGTCCATCTGCCTTTGCCCACAGGCCACCATTTCCATCAGTGCCACCTCCAAAGAAAAAGCACTCCCATCATGAAAAGAAGATGTCTCGTGCGGGTGGCGGGCACCCGAAGACGGCCGTAGTAGGGGGTATACTGTCACGACTCGCTCTCTTCGCTCCGGTTCCCACCACTTGGGGGCATGATTTGGGGTTTATTCCCTACTGGACCTTTCCTCCGACCCTTAGGCTACAGTGCTGTGATGAATTGGGAGCGCTAAATCCCTATTTTCCAAGCTACTTCCCTTCCGGATCCATTCCAGGTTTTTGGCAGCCAGCATGCTTCTTTAACCAAATGACTATGCTTCCCAGAATGCCTGGCCCACTGCTCCACCTCCACCCTTGCAGGACAAGGTTGGGTGGAGGATAGGCAACAGCTGTGCCTGCAGGTGCAGCAATCACCACACCTGAGGCGTGTGCTCGTTAAGCAGCTTTAAAAGCCTCAGTCTTACTTCAGTCCAGCGCTGGTCATCGTTTGCAGTGTTCCTGTTGTGACTAGTCCCTTGTTCCTTGTTCCTTGCCTTTGTACCTAGTTCCTAGTTCCTGTTTTCTTGTTCCTCTGCCCTGAATCTCGGATTCATGCGCTAATTGATTTCTGCTCCCTTGATTCCCTTTTTGTCTTCCTCTGTTTGCAGGCAGCATTTCTCAGTGCTTTCCCCTTTTAGATGCAGCCCAGTTTGTCTGTGTTCTATATTTCTTTGACTCTGTCCTTTGCTGCTGTAAACCCGTATGCCTTAGCCTTCCTCTTAGATTAGCTTCCTGTCTTTTCCTTGGAGGGGTAGGGAGAAGTTTGCATTGGTTATTTCGTTTTTCCCTGCTCCTGATCCTTACTTTCTATTGGGATCCATTCCATGTTTTCCATTGCACTTCTGCATTTATTTCCCATTTGATTATTAGGTGTGGTGTGCGGTTGTAGCTAGCTCCTGTGTGAATGCTTATGTTTTCCTCACTAATTTGTAATCACTATTCCAATTTAGGTATTTAGTTTTCCTCCCATTGCTGTTCTAGCCTTTCGGGGTCCCAGTTTCATCAACAGGATTCGTGGGCTAGCTGACATTCAAGAGGTTTATCTCGTCCTCGTGAGTACAGTTCTTTAGTTCCCTTATTTAATACCATCAAGAGTGTTAGTTCACAGATCCTGTCATTGCTTGCCCTCCACGTGGGTTTAGCGCTGTCAGTACCTGTAACAGCAATTGGGGGTAAGGCGCTTGCCGACTTTCCTCGCGGTCAGGTGCTTACCCCACATCCCTTTTCATATATTGGTTTTGATGTCACACTCTATTTGCACTCCTGGGTTCTAGCATACATGAGTCGTTGTTCCTGTGTGCACATTTCCCTTGCCATATTCGCTGCCTTTGTACTCGCCTGACTAATCCTGACAGAGACTGCGAGAGCTCTATTTATGACATACTTGTCTATGACAGAGATTAAACAACATGGGATCTTGTTCTCAGTGGATTAACAGGCCAGAGGCCTCATTGATGAAAGACCTCCTAGAATAAACAGAGCCTCAAGTCTGAATCCTGAGTGTTGCTGCGGTCGAGCCCTCCAGTAAATGTCAGGGGAAAGGCAAATGCTTTTGGAAAGCAGATACTGATACTGGGTGTGGATATACGTGAAAATGTCGAAAGTTAAAAGTCAGCAGGAGGAAAAACCGGAGTTTATTTACATGCATTTCCCTTTCGACATTTTTACGTTGGTCCGTCTCCCTCGCTAATTCGCCCACCCCCCTACTTACCAGGGCGGCACACTTTGTTGTGGGGCGCCGACTGCCCTGTTTCCCTGCGATGTCAGTTCCTTCGACTTACGTGGACGTGAACCGCTGCTGCAGGGTCCTTTTTTCATTTTTTTGTTCATTGTCCCAAACTGGGGACACCGCAGCAACCTCGATTGGATTACAGCAAACAAGGGTGCGACACATCCACAACCCCACTACCCTTGTTCGCTGTAATGTGAACGTATGGCATAATTGTTTGGCTATTTTGGCTGTACGTAATTTTCGTACTGCCGAAATTCGAACAATTAAGCCATACGTCCTTTTTTATACTACATTTTCTACGGATTCAGGTAGGTGTCACCCTGCTACAGATAGCAAATTCACCAGCCATCTTGATCTGATCTAACAGAGGTAGTACAGGGCTAGTACAACAGAATTGAGCTGTGGTGGCTTTTCCGGGCAGACCTATCCCTCCTTTCACTATGGGTGTCAGAGTCTGGATTTACACATGTATTATTCAACTGCTCTCAGTTCACATCAAACCTGAATGTTTTTTTAACGTTGTAGCTCATTTTGGTGACATTGCAAATAGTTTCCCCTGAAATGTATTCCTACGGTAACAGTTTCTAGAATGTCTTTTTAGTTCTTGGATGCCTTTTGCTACGGGTTGAAAATGTTTCCTACCCTCTATGGCTAGGACTGATTATCATGTGTGCATAATTTTTTAATAACATACCCCACAGAGTCCAAGTGAATGTGGAGTGTTAGTGTGGGCCTTTGGGATTTTAGCATATTGATCCTCGCTGGTGAAAATGTCTGTCCCTTTTCTCCTATCCTCTACCTACATGTGCTAGGTGCTGACAATCAGGGCCAGGGCCTTCACATATACCAGGGGTAGGGTGTGTCTGTAGGGCACTGTGCTGAATTGTGCAGGCCCATAGGGGGCTTTACCTGCTTGTAGGATTTGTGGTTCCCTTGTACTCCCACCCCCTGTTAATGTATGCTCGGTGCCCACCTGTGGCAGTGGACTCGCATCTAAACCGTGGGGGGTGAGGAGAGTCCTTTTTAGGCATTTACTGGTTGCTTTATAATGTTCTGGGTATCTTGTTAATACTGCGTATTATACATTAAGTACTTATTTTACCTGATGTATTTCTATGTGTGACTTAATAAAATATATATAATTTGTTCAATATATCAGTGTAGTGTATTTGCTAGAGATATGTGTCTGTGGACTAATTGTACCTGTGTGCCGACCCCTGACTGAGAGTAAAGCCTTGCCCCTCTGTACGCGTTAGCCCCCCATTTAGGTCAGTGGTTTTAGTGCCCTAAACAGGTGGGGCCTCAAAAGGTGCATACCCCTTTTGAAGCCCCTCTGCCCTCTATTCATTTCTATGGGCATAAAGTCCACTGCTGCAGTTACCTGCGCCTGTTTTATGGTAGTGGAACCGGGGACTAGGCACCTCTCCCGGGGTACCCCTGAAGCACTGGGGTGGGCAGCTGCCCCTTCCCTCCAAGGCAATAATGGCTTTGCTTTATTCATTCTAGTGCTGACTCTAGGACTGCCCCTTGTATCGAGCCTCTTTATTCCCTATTGGTGAACCGTGAGAACTGCTACAATGTATCCTTAAAGTATCCAAGAACTGGGCAACCTGCCTTTGAACTTTGAATACTTTGATTCTTCCAATTCTAGAATAGGGGCTGGATTTCCTTTTATGTGGTGGTGTGCCTTATGAACCTATAAGGCCTTTGTAAGAATTGTAATACCCTCCCTGCTTTTGCTAATTGTTGAACCTATTACTTGAACTGAATTCTAAAGTGGGGCGTGTTCCAATTTTGGGTACCTACGTGTGGTTTGTATATGTGTAGATATTGGGCCTCATTACACGGAAGGCGGTAATGGTTAACGGCCACCGTTAATGGTAACGGTGACCGTTAACCATTACTGCCTTACTACGAGGTCCCTTAGCGGGTTGGTGCTTTAACGCCTGCTTTTTGCAGGCGTTAAAAACCAACCCGCTAAGGTACCTCGGAGCTAATTACGGCACCGCAAAATTGCGGTGCCATAATTAGCGCCTTCCCCATTCCCATAGAGCCCTATGGGGCAGAAATGGGAATGGGGAAGGGCAATGGCGGAAGGGGGATTTACCGCCCCACCAACCTTGGAATGGGGCGGTAAATCCCCTTTCCGCCAAGGCGGTGCCGGTATTTTACCGGCATGAGCCATGGCGCTAATAGCGCCATGGCTCACCGCCTTCCGTGTAATGAGGCCCATTGTGTTACTTATCATGTAGTGTCTTTTACTTATGCATGTGTTGTTAATAAATAGATGTCGTTTTGTACTTGCTTGAGTGGACATTTTATTACTTGTTAATTGTACTTTACACCAAACCACTGATGTCTTAAGTCTCAGTCTAACTGCTCGTCCTCGCTACCAAGGAAGCCTTATGTTCCTGCATCTGTGTAAAAACCCTTGTAGGTCCACTAAGGACAGCGTCTCATATTCCTACAACAGTAGTGGTTCTAAAAACCTAAAAACCTAACAGGCAAAAAAGGTTAGAAAACTCAAATGGATAGATCAGGAAAAATGTGGCACTCCAGCATCTGGCATCCTTCAGACTTGCAACTATTTAAATATTGATAATAAAACAAACAGAAAATGGTGGGAATATCCACACTGCTAATCCCTGTCTCCCCTTCAGAGACTATTATTTAAAAGTAGACATTCCCCAGCCCACCCGCTCCTCCCTGGGGTCTCCCCTTCAGAATGTGTGTCACAGTAGTGGTTCCTCTGCCCCTCCCCTCACCGCTGCCTGTCTCTTGCTCCTCATTTATGAGTGGTGCTCTCCGCCCATCTGCTTTATGGGGATGCGCTTCCCCTTCCTTTCATGTTTAGTAATTTAGAGCCTTCCTTTTCCATCTTTAGTAATGGGGTCTCTTTTTCCTCCCCTTATCTTACCATTGAGACCCCCTTTCTCTTACTTTTCTCTGGAGGCCGAGGGTTATACACAGTATCCTTCTATAATTCTCAGGTGTAGTGAAGTCAAGGCCCTGAAGCCCCAGGAAGATGCCCTTGGAATGGAGACGACGCTGCAGAGCATCAGACGCCATGCCCAGCTGCTTGCAGAATTACAAGGTAGATATGAGGCCAGGCCCATCCAAGAGATGATAGTGGTTGGGAAGGATTATCCAACCATCTCACTGCACTTTTTACATTTAAATACATGTAAATACACACATCTCAGTGAGGAACAGATCTGCCTGTATTCTTGTACTTGCATACTTCAAACCCTACATACCAGGCAATGGAGCACAGTGGCATCACAGTGGTTGGGTCAGGGTGAGGCTGGCTGCTTGGTGGGTAAGAGCCGCATTATCTTACCGCTATTACCTGGTGCACCAAGTTTTTAGAGAAACCCTTGAATATCAAGGTCTTCAGGCATAATGGTGCTGTTCGGAGGTGGGTTGGGACGGCATTCCACAGTGGCGATAGGTCTTCTTCTGTTACCCGCCCCCTGTTTTATCTTTCCTTTTCAACATTTGTTTGTTTCCAGTCTTGCAATGATGTGGCTTCTAGAATTGCTGTGGCCTCCCCAGTGTTGTGGCTAAGTACGGTTGTGGGTAGGTTACCCTAGCCTTGGATGTTATAAAGTCTATTATAAAGATTATTTGGCCTGGTATCAAGTAGGGGTGTCACGGTATTAGTTTTATGACGGTACAATAACCTTCTTGCCAAATGACGGTATATCATGGTTATCGCGGTATAGCAGGTGGAGTTAACTAATCTTAACAAATATTTTCTAAAAGGTCATAAATTGCCAGATTATTCATCACAAACAAAACCAGGCACCCAGGGCGAGAATTGGGCTTTTCAACATACTTTCCACTGAAATGCCACCCCTTGCTTCCACAAACACAAACACACGTGGGGAGAGGAGGAGGGGGGGGGAGCCCTGCTGCGACTGGCAAAGCAAACTGAATAGCTTTTTTTAAGTGGTCATTTAGGCTTTTAGCTCCCCCACTGGCTACTGGTGAAGATGAACATGTTGCCATCTTAATAACCTGCATGCCACAGATCAATGGAGTCTGATGGTAGAATACGCTTGTGCGCATGCACACGCACTCTCTCTTTACGTTACAGCCTTTAGTTTACTTCCGGGCCAAAAGGTGTTCGGTAATCACGGACATGTTACCCTTTGGTATGGCAGCAGGGAATACCCACAGAGATTAGTAAATTTCGCAGTGTGACTTATTATATGTAAATTCAATGATAGAACCTGGGAAATCCCCCATTGTCATATGTTTAGAAAACATTATCCATTATAAATATATAAACCCCAAAGCCACCAACCCAAAGTCCCGGGAGGATAGCTCAGCGGCAACGTGCGTGCCTTGGAAGCAAGACGACACGAAGCAACACAGGTTCGATCCCCGGGTTCGCACTTAGAAACCTCTGGGTGTTTAAGCACGTTATAAATATGCAAATAAGACAAAAACAATTACGCAACTAAATAAACAAAAACAATTTCTTTAACAGCGCCGTGATGCCCGCGGGCTGTGTGAGCGCTTTAAAAAAAAAAGCAAACCCTTTTCCTTCTTGGCACTGTATTATTCTTCCTATTGCTAACGTATTGATTTTGTGTCAGGCACATGTGGTTTATGGAATGGCATTAAAAACTGCTCAAACTGAAACTACTTGGCAGACGGCACATCCAACAGTTCAAGACCAAGACTGTGCAGCACTTGCTTACTGCAGCCTTTCCAAATCAGATTGAAAAGCACACTTAACGGTATAAACGGTATACACAATGTGACGGTTATTATTGTTCAATTCATTGGTTCACGGTATCTTTAACGGTATACCTTAATACCGTTACATCCCTAGTATCAAGGTTGGGGGAAATGTGGTCAAACTGTTTGATGCTGATGATTTGTGTGGTGCGAGGGTGGAGGGTCAGAGAGGAGTAGGTTTCCACTTCCAGGTGTGCTTGAACTTGGGACTACTGCAGGCCTGACATGCGAGGCTGGCAGGAAAGGTTTGGTTCTGTGCAGTCATGCTAATTGGTACCAAGCCGTCTGGGCATTTTGTCACTTTGGATAACTTTGGCGTGAACCCTTTGAGGTTCGTTTTAGCGAGCCCGCCACGTTCGGATGAGCCACGTTCGGATGAGCCACGTTCGGATGAGCCACGATCGGATGAGTGTTTGATTGGAGGAGTCATGATTGGAGGAGTCATGTTTGGATGAGTGTTTGATTGGATGAGTCATGATTGGAGGAGTCATGTTTGGATGAGTGTTTGATTGATTGGATGAGCCATGATTGGATGAATCATGATTGGATGACCCATGATTGGATGAGTGTTTGATTGGTAGGGTTTCTGAGAAGCAAAACCATTCTTTGTGTGGGGATGATTATAAGAAATGAAATGGTCATCCATGACTGGATGAACAAACTAAATACATATACATTTCACTGATAATGCACTAGTTGAGTTGTACATAAACTCATCAAATTTAGCAAAATAAACAGTGGTGTGAAAAAAGATGAATTGTACAAATTCTAAATATTGAATTGTCAGTAAGACAGAATAACTCATAATAAAGTGTAAATGGAAGGATTGGCACACATCATTAAAGATAGCTAGGGGGAGAAGTTAGAGGGGGAGAATAAAAGGATAACCAGTCTTCTACCATTTTACTTTAGAGAAGGGAGGAATACAACATTAGAAAACATTATAATACAGAATAATAATTGAAAGGGGGTTAATGTTAAAAGGAGACGTGCCCAAAAGCCCTTTTTCATTGGAAAAATGTGTACGTTTAGTAGTTTTGCTTACCTCTGATTTTCCATTGATTAGAGTTGGTTCAAGGCCTTATAAATATTACTGTACTTGTATACATTCTGCTTAACTTGAGTTATTAGAGTGCTCTGTGTGTGCTACACTGAACCCTTCACCACTAAGTTTAAGCCTTACTGCCCAGTCACTCTACCTTGATAGAGTTTGGCTAGACATTAGTCTCGTCCTGTTCACCAGAATAGGGTGACCTCTCAGAATCTGTCCACAAGGCTGATTCTGAAAATCCATCTTTACGGCCTCGGTAGACTATGCTTCCTGATTAGAGCACAGAGAACTACAAAAGGCCAATAAAGACAGTATTTATATCCTGAGGGCGGTACAAAAAGGACCCCTTCAGCCTCTGAATAGTTTGAATACAGGTCTGACCGTCCTCGTGAAACAACAGTCTGGCCAACTATGTCCCAGAAATATCAGCTTCCCTAGACTTCTGGACTCGTTCTGGCTTAGTGATAAAACTGAGCATTAACTGCTGTGAGAGGTCAAAAATGCGAGGCAGGCAACTGTTTGATGATTTTTCAAAATGTGCCATTTTATTAAAGTGTAAATAATATTAAATGCCTCACTATCCCTACTCTGCTGGGGATTTCCCTGCCTAGCCAAAGCTAAAGGGAAACTAATATCTGCCCTCACACTAAACATTACACACAAAGAAGATGATATGGCATGTCAAATAGAATCAGCAACATTCACAGTGTCTTGATAACCTCTCATAACCTGGGCGAGTTCCCTTCCCCAGGATTCACAGTGAATTCTGCTTCAAGGTTCAACAAAAGAAAGAAACAAGGAAATCCTTGTAGATAGCCTAGTCTCAGCGTAATGCTTGATGTCTCAAAGTCAAAGTAAAGTTTTGTTAACCAAAGTTCCAATAATAGCAATTATTTTCTCCTTGGTGCAATATGGACTTCCCACTTCCTCAGAACGGCACCAATTGTGTTCCCAGCCACGATGCTTTGCCGCCACTTCCGGTAGTCCAAGGAGCTTGCCAAAGTTCAAACTAAATGCCACTTCTACGAAACATAGTTCTTGGTTAACAATCAATATGTCATCAGTCACAAGATTAGGATTCACAGTAGGTATATTTGTCAGGATGACTCACATTGGTGCTGCTTCCACTTCAACAACTTCACTTCTGCTCAAGTTTCCCATGAGAGCATTCTCCTTTGTCTCATAGTACTTTACTTCATTTGGGCTTTAGAAATGTTGCATCTACTGACACTTACATATACCACCACAGTCTCAGGGCTTTGGAATACCACCACAGCTTCAGTACTTCAAATCCAAAACAGGCTTTTAGTTCTGACAAGATTTAGGTTAAGGCACCTCCGCACCCTCCAACAGGCAAGGCACTCTTCCTCTGAGTATCTCTTCAAAGGGAGTAAGGAGGGTGTTTATGCTGAGATACCTTGAATGATCTTTCTGTTATGAAGGTTTGTTTAGGTGTTAGGGTACATGTGCCGAGAGCCACAGAATTTATATGAGGTTCAGATACATTGTAATGGCAATAAGCCAGTACCTGTTTGGCAATCTTGAAAGGTGTTCCCTTTCAAAGGACACATACCGCGTCTCATCCCACGGAATCTCCTCACCACCCTGGGTCTTGTCTCCTCCCAGGTGATCCTCCTGCAGTACACCACCCCAAGGTCAGGATCAGGAAGTGTGTGCCTTTCCCCAGGAAGTGTGTGCCTTTCCCTGGCCACCTGGGGGGAGCCTTTAGGCAGGGGTTCAGCGAGGGATCCGTAGGATTCATCACACCGCCTTTAGGTCTGGTGGTGTTGGGGTAATAGGGTACGTGTGTTACAATGCATGAAATTACTCTCCCAATACAGTCAACTGCAATGATTCGGATTTGACAGATGCACAGGTAGGGTTAATACAACACCTCAGATGTAACTTAAATCCCCCCGAAGTGTTGCTTGCGAGGACACTGAGCCAGTATTGGGTTCAAAATAGGAGGTCCTTTATCAGATATAGTGGCATGAAATGCCTGATCCAATAAAGAGGCTGCATTATCTGTGATTTGAATGCCCTTTTCCATGTTCCTTTACTGTGTGCTGAGAAGGTTAAGCTCTGAAAGAGTGACGTCTCTGGGGTCCGGGAGGAAAAGCCGAAACATGACCGTTGGACACACAAGGTAGTGGGATTGCAGTGGTGGGAGCTGGAGCAGAGGCATTAGGCAAAGGGCAGGGAGTGTGGGTGCAGTGGCGGGAGCTGTAGGGGAAGCATTAGGTGAAGGGCGGGGAGTGGGGGTGCAATGACGAGCTGGAGAGGGAGGCATTATGTGATTGTCAGGGAGTGGGGGTGCAGTGGTGGGAGCTGGAGGGGGAGGCATTATGCGATGGGCATGGAGTACGGGTGCAGTGGTGGGAGGGGAGGCATTAGGTGATGTGCAGGGAGTGGGGTTGCGGTGCTGGGAGCTGAAGGAGGGCATTAGGTGAAGGGCAGGGAGTGGGGGTGCAGTGGTGGGACCTGGAGCAGAGGCATTAGGGGAAGGGCAAGGAGTGCGGGTGCAGTGGTGGGAGCTGGAGGGGAGGCATTGAGTGAAGGGCGGGGAGTTGGGGTGCAGTGGCTGGAGGGGATGCATTAGGGGAAGGGCAGGGACTGGGTGTGCAGTGGTGGGAGCTGGAGGGGAGGCATTAGGGTTATGGTCAGGGAGTGGAGGTGCAGTGGTGGGAGATGGAGGGGAGGTATTAGTTGAAGGGTAGGGAGTGGGGTGCAGTGGTGGGAGCTGGAGGGGGAGGCATTATGTGATGAGCAGGCAGTGGGGGTGCAGTGGTGGGAGCTGGAGGGGAGGCACTGGGTGAAGGGCAGGGAGTGGGGGTGCAGTGGTGGGAGCTGGAGGGGGAGGCATTATGTGATGAGCAGGGAGTGGGGGTGCAGTGGTGGGAGCTGGAGGAGGGCATTAGGTGAAGGCAGGGAGTGGGGGTGCAGTGGTGGGACCTGGAGGAGAGGCATTATGTGATGGGCAGGAAGTGTGGGTGCAGTGGTGGGAGCTGGAGGGGAGGCAATGTGATGGGCAGGGAGTGGGAGTGCAGTGGTGGGAGCTGGAGGGGGAGGTATTATGCGATGGCCATGGAGTGCGGGTGCTTTGGCCAGAGCTGGAAGGGGGCATTGGGTGAAGGGCAGAGAGTGGGGGTGCAGTGGTGGGAGCTGGCGGGGAGGCATTAGGTGAAAGGCAGGGAGTGGGGGTGCAGTGGTGGGATCTGGAGGGCAGGCATTGGGTGAAGGGCAGGGAGTGGGGGTGCAGTGGCGGGAGCTGGCGGGGAGGCATTATGTGATTGGCAGGGAGTGGGAGTGCAATGGTGGGAGCTGGAGGGGAAGCATTAGGTGATGTGCTGGGAGCTGAATGAGGGCATTAGGTGAAGGGGGTGTCCGGCCATTTCATCGAATACAAAGGATCGAATGACAAAAAGTTTGAGTCAAAAGGATCGAAAACAATTTTTTCGAATGCATTTTTTTTTGTTTCGTTTTTTTCAAATTTAATATAGTTAAAAAATGTTTTTTAAAGAAAACAGGGGGTTAGTGGGGGAACCCCCCCATAAAAAATAAAAATGCATTCGACCCTTTTTTTTCGGTCCTTTTGACTCGAAAAAATGGCATTCGATCCTTTGTATTTCGACCCTTTAACCTATAACCGGTGAAGGGCCGGGAGTGGGGGTGCAGTGGTGGGACCTGGAGCAGAGGGATTGGTTAAAGGGCAGCGAGCGGGGGTGCAGTGGTGGGAGCTGGAGGGGAGGCATTAGGTGATGGGCAGGGAGTGGGGGTTCTTTGGCCAGAGCTGGAGGGGGGCATTGTGTGAAGGGCCGGGAGTGGGGTGCAGTGGCAGGTGGTAGAGGGGAGGCATTAGGTGAAGGGCAGGGTTGTGGGGGTTCAGTGGCAGGAGCTGGATGGGGGGCATTTGGTGAAGGGCAGGGAGTGGGGGTGCAGTGGCGGGAGCTGGAGGGGGAGGCATGAGGGGTAGGACAGGATGTGGGGGTGCAGTGGGGGAGCTGGAGGGAAGGCATTAGGGGAAGGGCAGGGAATGGGGGTGCACTATTGGGAGCTGGAAGGGGAGACATTAGGTGAAGGGCAGAGAGTGGGGTTGCAGTGATGGGAGCTGGAGGGGTGCATTAGGTGAAGGGCGGGGAGTGGGGGTGCAGTGGCGGGAGCTGGAGGGGAGGCATTAGGTGAAGGGCAGAGAGTGGGGGTGCAGTGATGGGAGCTGGAGGGAGGCATTAGGTGAAGGGCAGGGAGTGGGGGTGCACTATTGGGAGCTGGAAGGGGAGACATTAGGTGAAGGGCAGAGAGTGGGGGTGCAGTGATGGGAGCTGGAGGGAGGCATTAGGTGAAGGGCAGAGAGTGGGGGTGCAGTGATGGGAGCTGGAGGGAGGCATTAGGTGAAGGGCAGAGAGTGGGGGTGCAGTGATGGGAGCTCGAGGTAGGCATTAGGTGAAGGGCAGGGAGTGGGGGTGCAGTGATGGGAGCTGGAGGGGAGGCATTAGGTGAAGGGCAGAGAGTGGGGTGCAGTGATGGGAGCTGGAGGGAGGCATTAGGTGAAGGGCAGGGGGTGGGGGTGCAGTGGTGGGAGCTGGAGGCAGGTAGTGCTGGGTTAAGTTTGGGATCTAATAATGGCGATACGTGAAATCCTGGGAACGTGAGTACATGTGATTTACAAATTCCAAACTCTAACCCTCCATATGGCTTCCTGGATCTCAGGAGTCGGTGTGAGGTGAGGAGGCATGACTCCCCTGCAGCTTCACTTGGTCTCAGAAAAGGAACATGAGTCATAGAGAGTCACCAGAAGGTGAGGCGGCATGAGTCCCCTGCAGCCACACCTGGTCATAGGAAAGGAACAGGAGTCACAGAGAGTCACCAGAAGGTGAGGCGGCATGAGTCCCCTGCAGCGACACTCGGTCATAGGAAAGGAACATGAGTCACCAGAAGTTGAGGCGGCATGAGTCCCCTGCAGCCACACTCGGTCATAGGACAGGAACATGAGTCACAGAGAGTCACCAATAGGTGAGGCACCATAAGTCTGCTGCAGCAACACTAGGTCATAGGACAGGAACATGAGTCACCAGAAGGGGTGGAGGCATGAGTTCCCTGCAGCCACACTCGATCATAGGACAGGAACATGAGTCACAGAGTCACCAAAAGGTGAGGCGGCATGAGTACCCTGCAGCGACACTCGAGGCCGATTCTGAGCCCATGCTAAATGCCACGTAATAATGACATTCCCTTCTCAAATCTTCCCACCTGCATTCTGAGGGTGAGGGAAGACTGGAGGAGAGATGTGCAGCAGGCAAGAAAAAGCATGTAAAATATGTGCAGATGAAGCGCTGCAGGGTTACCGTGCGCAGAGCACCTCTGGCCAAAATGCAAAGAGCAAATACACATTTCTATAGTACGGAAAGTGTCGGCGGCTTGAAGAGTCTCGGCAGCACTTTCTGTGACACAGAAAATGTGGCACTGACAGTTTAAAAAGAAGACTTATTTGAGACAGTCCTAGAATTCTTTAGGGAAAAGCTAACAATTTGTTAGGAATGCTGCCTCTTTTCATAACTAACAACACCTCCAGCGTGCCGTTAATTAACGCCTCTTTAGGCTTGTGTAGAAGAGGTGCTGTAAACTTCAGCATACAACCCATGCCAGCCCCTTACACGTGAGGCGGTTGGCAAGGCTGTTGCTATGCTCTAAATCCCGGCTTTGCAGGAGTGGCGGATTTGATATATTGCAGCCACTCTCGGATTACATCAGAATCCTTTTCTAATTGGAAAAGTGTCATTCAACTGAGAACGTGGGAATCTTCTGGTAATGTTTGGCACTTAATAGTTTCTGTAGTCTGCATAGATGAACAGGTGCTTTTAGGGTGAACAGGAGTAGCTGCCGATGGTGTCTTTATTTCTGGAGGCACCTCTAGTAGAAAGAGTATTAGACTCATTACCTGGAAGCCTGGATCTGACCCCCTTTTGGTGAGATGTTAGGCGCAGGCTTTGGTCTTATTTCATTCTGATGGTAGAGTGACATATGAACCCTGATCACAAGGGTAGTAACTCTGGAGCTGGAATTAATCAAGCCAGGGCTGTTGGTGAGGCTGGATTGCCACTAAAATCAGGCTATTTAGTATGAGCCTTTTTCTTATGCGACTTCTTTTTGCTCTTTCTACTTTTTGTTTCTATTTGTTAACAGGTTCATTGGGGATTGATTCCTCCTTTAACTCATTGTTCTGGATGATCACACAGATATCCGAACTTAAGGACCAAGTGGAGTCACATCCCACATTGAACGATTGCAGGAGTTATTGACAATGGGCTCCTGTGGAATTCGCCTGCAATTACCAGGTGTAAATAGCAGGCAGAGTCCATAGGGAATCCATTGGTTTAATGCCAGCATGAAATTGTGTGCTGGTGTTAAACCATGTGCTGTTTTGCGGTGGAGCAAGGTTATATGATGGGCAGTGTTATTCCGTTCAGTGCCCCCAGTCTCCTGAAAACAAAAAGAAAATCCCACACATTGGAAAAAAGACAGGATTTCATGTGTAATTACTGTCTTTACATGTTTTCCCCATCCAGGGTTTTGCAAAATGACCCGCCCTCTTTCTTCTCTCTCTCTCTCTTTCATTTATTTTTCATTCATTTTTCATCCTTCTTCCCAACTTTTCCCCCGCTGCTTTTTCTTGATGTACATATTCACCCATCACTCTCATTTATCTGTCTCTCATCTTTGCTTGTTGCTCCCGGTCTGTCTCTCTCGTCTTGTTTCTCCATGTCTCTCATCTCTGCTTGTTGCTCTCTGTCTCTCTGTCTCCCATCTCTGCTTGTTGCTCCCTGTCTTATCTCTGCTTGTTTTTCCCTGCCTCTCATCTCTGCTAATTGCTCCCTGTCTCTCCGTCTCTCATCTCTGCTTGTTTCTCCCTGACTCTGTCTCTTATCTCTGCTTGTTGCTCCCTGTCTCTCATCTCTGTGTGTTGCTCCCTGTCTCTCACCTCTGCTTGTTGCTCACTGTCTCTCATCTCTGCTTGTTTCTCCCTGACTCTGTCTCCCATCTCTGCTTGTTGCTCCGTCTCTCATCTGTGTGTTGCTCCCCGTCTCTGTCTCTCATCTATGTGTATTGCTCCCTGTCTTTCACCACAGCTTGTTTCTCTCTGTCTCTCACCTCTGCTTGTTTCTCCCTGTCTCTCCAGCTCTGCTTGTTGCTCCCTGTCTCTCTGCCTCTCATCTCCAGTTGTTGCTCCCTGTCTCTCATCTCTGCTTGTTTCTCCCCGCCTCTCATCTCTGCGTGTTGCTCCCTGTCTCTCCGTCTCTCATCTCTGCTTGTTGCTCCCTGTCTCTCATCTCTGCGTGTTGCTCCCTGTCTCTCCATCTCTCATCTCTGTGTGTTGCTCCATGTCTCTCTGTCTCTTATCTCTGCTTGTTGCTTCCTGTCTCTCATCTCTGCTTCTTGCTCCCTGTCTCCACCTCTCATCTACGCGGGTTGCTTCCTGTCTGTCTCACATCGCTGCTTGTTGCTCCCTGTTTCCCTGTCTCCCATCTCTGCTTGTTTCTGTCACGACTATGCCACTGGCACACCAATTGGCACCCATTGTGGACTATTTGGGACTCTTTCCTCTCCACAATACCCATTCATATTTTTGTCTTTACTTTCCGTTTGCAAGACTATGGAACTTTCTTATTTAATTTCACAAACTACGTGTCCCATAATGCACCTTGTGGCAGTTCCCATTCCCTGGCTATTCCTATGAGAAGTCTTAGAACTACAATCCCCAGACGCCTTAGAGATCAGTGTGGCTTTCACTTTCCCAGGACCAGAGAGGGAGGAGGCCAATTACCTTCAAGTGTGCTGATCCAGGTGCTGCTAATCGGCCTGCTTCAGCACAGGGCAGGTCAGTATTTAAGCAGCTGCCTGCAGGAGCACAGGTCTCTTGCATGGAGCTGGCTTCCAGCCCTTTGTTGCCTTGATCCTTGGATTTCTGCTGTGTCCTGTTTCCAGAAAATGCTCCTGTTCCAGAGCCCTGTGCACCCTGCCTTGCAGCCCTGCTGCTCTGCCTTCACTCCCTTGCCCTTTGCCCTGCACCTCTGTGCTTCCTATACTGCAGCCCTGCTCCCCTGCTTGCAGTCCTATGTCCCCTGTCTACAGACCCTTGCTCTCTAACACTAATTATCGTGTTCCCTACCTGCACGTACTTGTTCTGTGCCCATTGCCTGTGTTATCAGTTTTTAGTCCTGCCCCTGTTATCCCACTTCAGAGCTACAGTTTCATTGTTTTCTCTCTGCAGTCCTACCCTTGTTATTCCAGTCCAGAGTTACTGTTCCTTGTTACCAGTCCCCTTACCCCTGCATTTAGATGCTAGTTTTCTTGTGTTTCCTCTTTCTTTCGGTTCTCTGTCCCGAACCTTGCTCACTTTGACTTCCTTTTTTTCCCTGGATATTTATGTTACAGTACTTGTCTTCACTTGTACCTTGTGTATTTCCTTTGTTCAGAGTTTGGCTGCTGGGTTTCCAGCAGGCAATCTCTGCCCCCTTTCCTTTGTCGCGTTTCAGTATTGTACTGTGTGCCATTGTTAACAGTGTACTTGTTCCTGTTTCAGGAGGCAGTCATTGTTCAGTTCCTGCTGGACCCTTAAAGGCTTCAGTCTTGTGAGTATTGTTACCTTGTTCGTGCCTTAAGGTCCAGACACAGACACCCAGTGCTGCTGCTCCTTTCCATGAGCATTCAGAGTGGGACCCTGTGATAGTAACCAGCTCAGAAGGCTGGAGTTTCCCTGGTTCTGTGGGAAACTCTTCCCCTATTCTGCGTACACCCCAAGAGGGAACCTTACGTGTTTGTTTAACCTGTACTCCCTGCCCCTTTCCGTTTACTGCTTTTGTTGCCTATCCTTTCTTGTCTGCAGGACTTCTTGTACTCCTGCTTCTTATGTATTTTTCTCTTTTCGGCTTTGTGGGCACGTCTCTACCCGCAAGCCCCTCTGACAGTTTCTCCCTGTCTCTCTGTCTGTCATCTCTGCTTCTTTCTCCCTCTCCCTGTCTCTCATCTCTGGTTGTTGCTCCCTGTCTCTCATCTCTGCTTGTTGCTCAGTCTCTCATCTCTGGTTGTTGCTCCCTGTCTCTCTGCGTGTTGCTCCCTGTCTCTCTGCCTCTTATCTCTGCTTGTTGCTGCCTGTCTCTCTCTGCTTGTTGCTCCCTGCCTCTCCTCTGTGCCTCTGCCTCTTGTTCCTCCTGTTACTTCGTTTATCCTATCTGTCTCTCTCTCCTGCCTGCTTCTTTCTCTCTGTGTCTGTCTCTTCTCTGCCTCTTCCTTGTCTCTCTCCTCTCTGTCTCCCTATCTCTCGTCTCTGCCTTTTGCTCTTGGTCCCCCTGTTACTACCTCTCTCGTAGCTGCTTCTCTCTCCACTCTGCCTCGGTGTCTCCGCCCTACTTCTTGCTCAGGTTCCTCCCATCTCTCTTTGTCTCTCTCCTATCTGCCTCTCTCTCCACTCTCACTACTTATTCCTCTCTGTCCTAGTTGCCTGCTGCTTTCTCTCTCTCCCACTCACTCTTCCTCTTCACATTTCCCTCTCACTCTCCCTGCTCATCGCTCTCTTTGTACTCTGTCTCCTGCTGTTTCTCTCGTCCTCGCCTGTGTGTATTTTGTTCTGGTTCTTCCTCTCTGTGTTCTGCTTGTCTTTCATTTCTTCTCTGTCCAGTTTTCTCTCCCTCTCCTTTGTATCTGCTTTTCTATATTGCTATGTTTTCTTTCTCTCTCCTCTTGTCTCAACCCTTTACATCGCGATCTGCCCGTGTTTGTCTTTCTCTCACCCTTCTTATCTCTATAGCTCCTCATTGCCGGTTGCTCTCTTCATTTCTTGCTATCTTCTTCTCTAGCTGCCTATCTTTCTTTTTGCTGTGTTTCTCTGCCTGTCTTTCTTCATTGCTGTGTTTCTCTCTCTACCTGTCATTCTTTCTTGCTGTGTTTCTCTCTACTTTTCCCTCTTTTCTTGCTGTATTTCTATTTCTACCTTTCATTCTTGTTCTTTCTCTCTGCCCGTCTTTCTTTCTTGCTGTGTTTCTCTCTGCCTGCCTGTCTTTCTTTCTTGCCGTGTTTCTCTCTGCCTGCCTGTCTTTCCTTCTTGTCGTGTTTGTCTGTCTGTCTTTCTTGTTATATTTCTCTTTTCCCCTCTTTTCTTGCCGTATTTTTTTGTCTAGATGTCTTTCTTGTTCTTTCTCTCTGCCTTTCTTTTTGCTATCTTTCCCTCTTCCTGCTTCCTGTCTTTCCTTGTTGCTATATTTCTCTTTGTCTATCTTTCTTGCTGTGTTTCTCTTTGCCACTCTTTCCTTGTTGCTGTGTTTCTCTCTTTGCAGCTCTCCCTTTCTTGCTCGCTGTTTTTCTCTCTGCCTGCCTTTCTTCATTGCTGTGTTTCTCTGTACATGTCTCGCTTTCTTGCTGTGTTTTTCTCTGCCTGACTTTCTTTCTTGCTGTGTTTCTCTCTGCCTGTCTCTATTTCTTGCTGTGTCTCTCTGCCTGTCTTTCTTTCTGTGTTTCTCTACTACCTGCTAATCATTCTTTCTTGCTGTGTTTCTCTCTGCCTGTCTCTCTTTCTTGCTGTGTTTCTCTGCCTTGTAATCTTTTTTTTGTTGTTGCTGTGTTTCTCTCTCTGCCCCTCTGGGTTTTATTTCATACTCGCATCCAATCCCTCTCCTTTGGAATCTCAAGCAATATCCAGCATTTGCATTAAAAACACGAGAGAAGCGCCTGTCTTTCCTCTAAACGAGTACAGAAGGGTGGGGGATACAAGGCGTGGGGCCCATTCATGGACACCCCTGCCTTTATATATCTCCCTCCTCTTTAGTTTTCTGTCTCTCCCTCTGCTTTGATTTCTGCCTGACTTGCTGTCTGCCTATTGATCACCAGCTCTCTATTTCCTCTCTGCATGTCTTTTTCGTTGTCTTTTCCTATTATGCCTCTCGGTCTCCCTTTCATCCTCCCCACTCTCTGCCCTTTGTTCTTTCTCTCCCACTCGCGTTCTCTCCATCTTCTCTCTGCTTCTCTTGTGTCCTTGTTCTCAGTTCTTCTGCCTCCTCTGTCTTTTCCTAGTATCTCTCCCCGTTGCTGGACTGTATTATCTCCCCTGTCACAGTCTCTCTCTCTCTCTCCTGTATGCCTTTCTCTGTCTTTCCATTTGCCTCCTCCTGATTAGGTTTCTGTCCATGCTCACCCGGTCTCCCTCTGTCGGTCTCTTCTTGTCCCTCTGTCTCTTTGCCTGTATTTCTCAGGCCTCCTCACTTAGTTTCTCGCCCTAATTCTCTCTTGTTCTCCCGTCACTAAATATCTCTTTCTTTGCTATTTCTTTCTGTCTCCCGTTCCTCCTCTCTGTGTCATTTTGTCTGTCTCTCTGTCTCACTGTCTTTCTTGCTGGTCTTCTCTTCTTTCTATGTCCTTTTTCACCTTGCTCTACTGTACCTCATCTTCTTCTACTCTGCCTATCGCCCTCACTCTGTATACCCTAGTCTCTCTTTCCCAGTGTTTCTCTCTGTTAGTCTGTCTCTCTTCCCTCGTGTGTCTGTGTTAGTCTGTCTCGTTCCTGTTGTTTCTCTGTCTTAGTCTGTCTCTCTCTCTCTCTTTGCTGTTTCTCTCTGTTAGTCTGTCTCTCTGTTAGTCTGTCCCTCTCTCTTGTTGTTTCTCTGTGTTCGTCGGTCTCTCTCTTTCCTGTTGTTTCTCTGTGTTAGTCGGTCTCTCTCTTTCCTGTTGTTTCTCTGTGTTAGTCGGTCTCTCTCTTTCCTGTTGTTTCTGTGTTAGTCTGTTGCTCTTTCCTGTTGTTTCTCATTTAGTCTCTTTCTGCTTCCTGTTTCTCTATCATGCGCATCTCTGCTCGGTCTCGCCCCTCCCGTCTGATCTCTCTCTTTCATCGCTGCCTGTCACACTCTGTGTTTGTCTTTTTCTCTACCTGTCGCTGTCTCTGCTTTCTGCCTGTCTCTGTGGTCTCTCTTTGCCCCTTCACTTTCTTTGCTCGGCAGAGCTGCAGGTCACTCTCTGGCCAGGAGTGAAGTGTGTAAAGATGTCGGAAGAGAAGGCGGGATGAGGGATTTTGGGGGAGTTCACTCTGTTGTATCACGAGGCTGCCTGCGCGGGAGGCCGAATAATATGAGAGGGATTATAAGTGTCTCTCTGTTCCACCTCTGCCTGTCTCCTGTTCACTGTCTCTCCTCTCTTCCTCTGATCATGTCTGTGTTGCTCTCTCCCTCTTCACGTGTCTCTCTTCCACTCATCCTTTCCTCCATGTTCTGCTCTCTTTGCATCTTCTGCAGCACCCCTTTCGTGTCTCTCACTCTGACGTTATTGCTCTCTCTTTTCTGTCTTTAATCTGCAAACTTAATTTATTTCTATCCGACATTCAGTCAGTCTCCTCTCCGCATGTTTTTTCAAACTATCTTTCTGAGTCGCTCTCTACTGTCTGTCTCTCCGTTCTGTCAGTGCCTCCTCTCTGTTTCTCTTCTCTGCTGTCTCGTCTCTGCCTGTTTTCTCTGCAAATCTCTTGTACCCGTCCCACTGTTTCCTCTATGCGTCTCTCTCTCTTCTCTGCTGTCTGGTCTCTCACCCGCCGTTCTGTCAGTGTCTCCTCTCTGCCTGCCTCTCTTCTGTGTCCCTCCCTCTCATTCTCCTCCCTGCCTCTCTCCCTTCTCTGCTGTCTCGTCTCTCCCACTCCGTTCTGTCAGTGTCTCCTCTCTGCCTGCCTCTTTTGTGTCCCTCTCGCTCCCACTTTCCTCTGCTGTCTCGTTTGTCTCTCTCTCTTTTATCTGCAGATCTCCTTCAGTGCCTCCTCTCTGCTTCTCTTCTCTACTCCCTGTCTCTCCCTCTCTTCTCTGTAGGTCTTGTGGTGTCACGTGTCCCGATATAGCAGGGTCACGTGACACTACAGGCGGATGCGGAAATAAAGGCATCACCGGAACTGGCGTCGGAACGCCAGTCCGGGTTTAGGCATCGATACCTGTGGTCCGTGTAATTATTGCTGCGCAGCTCCCGCGCCCCGCGACAGCATTGCGATCACGGAGCGAGAGCCCCGCTCCGTGTCAGTTGCGCCCGCAGAGCCTGCAGGCTCATTATCACACTGGCGACGAGGCGGTGAGTGGGTTGCGAGCCCCGACAACAACGGAGGCCATCGCACCCACGGACCCGCGTTTGCACAATCGCGGAGCTGGCTCAACAACAACGCCGGCCCCGCCCACCATCACATCCATCTTCCTGTGGCAGCGGAGTGCAGGCCCAGTGCCCAGGGCCCCAACAAGGGAAAGTAAAGGCCCAGCGCCCATGGCCCAGAAAAAAAAAAAAAAATTTCAGCATCTTGGCAATACCCCTGCCCCCAGCCCTGGCAGCTGCATCCAACAGAAACCACCACCCCATGACAAGAAAATAAAAAGGCAACGGGAAAAAGAGACAGTGGACAAGTTTCACGCTCGCCTTCGCGAAATGGCTGTAGGCTGCGAATTTCCAGACGAGGAATTCGCCATCCGCCTCCAGATCATCAACGGCATCTCGTCCGAGAAGCTGAGGAGGGCGATACTGTCAGAGAAGAATGTTAGGCTATCACGCATCCTCGAGATGGCAAGACTCCGCGAGCAAACAGAGGACCAAGTAGCAGTAATGGAAGCAGCCATTCAGAGGCTACCGCTTGACAACCCTGGACCAACAGAAGAGGTAGCGGCCATTTCCCTACACCAGGGCACCCGCCCGAAACAAAACACAAGAATACAACCACCGCAACGGCGCGACCAATCGTGCAAGTGGTGCGGAGGCCCATGGCATAAAGGGGATTCCTGCCCAGCGTGGGGGTCAACATGCAGAAAATGCAACCGCCTGAACCATTACGCCGCAGTCTGCCTAAATCCACCGAACAAGAACGACCGGGACGCAGACTCGCGGCCACCGCAAGAACCACGCAGGAGATTCGCGCCCAAAGAACCCCGCCAACCAACGCGGAGAGGGAAAGCCAGGGCAGTCGACGAATCACACAGATCACAAACCACAAGCGAAAGCGACGAAAGTAACAGCGACTCATCCCCCGAAAGGCAAGACAAAGAAAGGAGAAAGAAAGGGAAGAGGCGAACACACCGAGTGCACCTAATATCAGCATTGGACCCACGAAAATCACGACAGAAGAGGAGACCAACATGCACCATCCTCTCCAACGGAGACCCACTGAAAGTTATCATCGACACCGGTGCCACAGTAAATGTCATGCCCGTGACTGCATTCAGCAGTCTCAACCCCAGACCAGAACTCTTGAAGAGGAAAGTCAGGCTATACGCCTATGGATCAAAGAAACCCCTACCTGTGCGAGGATCATTCAAATCCAATTTCGCTCACAGTAATGCCAGCTGCCGGGCCCGAATCTACGTGGTGGACGCCGGGTGCGAAACCCTCCTAAGCTGTAAAACAGCCGAAAAGCTGGAGCTGATACACTTCGCCTTCAGTGCACAGCACGATGAACTACACGACCTCCTAGGGCGACATAAAAAGCTGTTCCAAGGCATCGGACGCCTAAAGGGGAGAACGGTCAAACTGCATATAGATCCCACCATCGAACCCAAAGCGGTACGGCACAGGCGAATCCCATTCCACCTGAGAGAAGCCGTGGAAAAGGAACTACTCAAGCTCGAAAACGCAGGGATCATTGAGAAGACGTCTGGACCGACCCCGTGGGTTTCGCCGATGGTAGTAGCCCAGAAACCAAAACAACCAGGTGCAGTGAGGATTTGCATCGACATGCGGCTCCCCAACATAGCCATCGGTCGTGAGCGCCATGTCACTCCCACCATCGACGAGCTCATTGTAGATCTCACGGGGGCGACAGTCTTCAGCAAGCTCGACCTCCGGTCCGGCTATCATCAGCTAAAACTATCAAAAGAGTCCAGATACATCACAACATTTTCGTCCCATCTTGGCCTGATGCGATACAAGAGACTCAATTTCGGGATATCTTCGGCGGCGGAAGTATTCCAGCATGAGATCCGGAAAGTCATCACAGGCCTCGAAGGAGCAACTAACATCAGTGACGACATCCTCGTATATGCGTCAAACAAAAACGACCACCACCAACGCTTAGCAGCGGTCCTAAAGAGACTCGAAGAGGCTGGTCTGACCCTCAACGCAGACAAATGTGAATTCAACAAAAAGGAACTCTGTTTCTTCGGATACATCTTCAGTGCGGCAGGAGTGTCCCCAGACCCATCAAAAGTACAGGACATAAAAGAATTCGAACCACCACAATCAGCCTCAGAGGTGAGGAGCTTTATGGGAATGGCCACATACTGTGCCCGATTTATCCCTGATCTTGCAAGCATCGCCAGCCCACTCAGAGAGCTAACCAAGAAAGATCAAAAGTGGGAGTGGACGGAGGTTCACCAACAGGCTTTTCAACAAATAAAAGACTCCCTGTCCGCCTCCACCACCATGGCGTTTTTCAACGTAGACCGACAGACCGAACTTCTTGTTGACGCCAGCCCAGTTGGCCTAGGAGCCGTTCTGACCCAAACAGATAAAGATGGCACTATATTTCCAATCGCGTTTGCCAGCAGAGCCCTCACAAAACCTGAACTAAATTATGCCCACATTGAGAAGGAAGCCCTAGCCATTCTGTGGGGATGTCGCCACTTTAAGGTATACCTGTTAGGAAAACAGGCAAAAGTATTCACCGACCACAAACCCCTTGTCCCGATATTCCGAGGCTCCGCCCCGCATCCGCCCGCCCGCATTGAGAAGTGGATGTTGCAGCTTCAACCCTACAACATTGAAGTAGAATACCGCCCAGGTTCGGATAATCCGGCGGACTACCTGTCCCGCCACCCGCGGCCAGCCACCGACAAAGAACAGCGCCACGCAACAGAAACGGACGAACACGTCTGTCACGTGATAGCATGCGCCCGACCACGAGCTTTGACACTGCAAGAAGTGGTACAAGAAACAGCGGAGGACACCGTCTTAAAACATACGGCCGCAGCCATACAGTCAGGTAACTGGAAAACGTACCTCATGTCAATGTCTCACCGAACAAACACTGCCCAAGCCAAACTCAGAGCCCTGTTCGGCATCAGACATGAACTATCTGTGGCCCCTGAGGGAGTAATACTGAAAGGACACAGGATCATATTACCAGAATCCCTTGAGGACAGAGCGCTCAAGCTGGCCCACAGTGGACACCAAGGAATTGTCAAGTCGACTGCCTACCTAAAGTCCCGGATGTGGATGCCAAACATGCACCAGAGAATTACAGAACTCGTAGAATCCTGCACGGCATGCCAAGCCTCACGGAGACCAGCAAACCCAGAACCACTCAGCTGCGCCCCCCGAAGCCGAAGACGATGGGAGGCCGTCAGCATGGACCACTGCACCATCGCTGGAGAAGGATACCTGCTAGTGGTGATAGATGAGTTTAGCAGATACCCGGAAGTAGAGCATGTCGCCTCGACGAACGCAGAAACCACCATCCTCACACTGGAAAAAATATTCGCCACTCATGGCATTCCCAAGAAAATGAAGAGTGACAATGGCCCATCGTTTGACAGTCAAGAACTAAGGGAATTTTTCAAAGAGGTCAACGTCAAACATCAACGCATCACCCCAAGATGGCCTCAGGCAAACGGTGACGCAGAGCGTTTCATGGGATCCCTGAACAAGATCATCAGGATCGCAAAGGAACAAGGGCACCCCTGGTTGAAGGCTGTATATCGGTTTCTAAGGACACATCGACAAACCCCACACACAGCCACAGGAGTCAGCCCGGCGGCCCTCATGTTCGGAGTTCCCATCCAGGCAGAGTTACCGATACACCCAGACTGGACAGCGCCAGACCCAGACATCGTCGGGATGGAAGAAAGACGGGAAAGACACAATGAGCGAGAAAGCCTTGCTCGACGAGCGCACCACAGAGACATAAACCCGGGGGACACAGTCCTCGTCAAGAACCGGGCACCACCGAAGAAAATGTCCCTCAACTTCGAAGCGCGCCCGTGGACCGTTGCGACCACTAACCACAGCATGATTACGGCAACCCGCGGAAAAGAGACAGTAACCAGGAACGTCTCCCATTTCAGGAAAGTGCCCCCAGAAATGTGGGAAGAACAACGGTCACCCCAGAGGGAGGAAGTAGTACACCCACCTCAAACACCCACACCACAGCAGACCCTCGACGTGCCGGAAGGAGGAAGTAGTGAAGTGGAGGCCGCCACGGAAAGCGCGCCGCGAGAGAGAGGCACCCGATACAGTCTGAGAGAAAGGCCCAAACCATCTTCCCGCCTTCAAGGATATGTAGTAGACGGAATATACCAAGGAAGACGACAGCCGAGGCAGAGACATTCACTCACCCAGAAGTAAGACTCTATGTAAAATGTTATGTTAACTCATGGGAGTCTCACCTCCAATTTGGGGAGGAATGTGGTGTCACGTGTCCCGATATAGCAGGGTCACGTGACACTACAGGCGGATGCGGAAATAAAGGCATCACCGGAACTGGCGTCGGAACACCAGTCCGGGTTTAGGCATCGATACCTGTGGTCCGTGTAATTATTGCTGCGCAGCTCCCGCGCCCCGCGACAGCATTGCGATCACGGAGCGAGAGCCCCGCTCCGTGTCAGTTGCGCCCGCAGAGCCTGCAGGCTCATTATCACAGGTCTCTTGTACCCGTATCACTGTCTCGTCTCTGCCTGCCTTTCTTCTATGCCCCTCTTTGTCCCATGCTCCTCTCTGCTTCTCTCTTCTGCTGTGTCTTCTCTGCGGATCTCTTGTACCCACCTTTCTGCCTCTCTTCTCTGCTGTCTCGTCTCTCCCCCTCCTTTCTGACAGTGTCCCCTCTGCATGCATTTCTTGTGTCCCTCTCCCTCCCACTCTCCTCTCTGCTTGTCTTCTCTGTTGTCTCGTCGCCTCTCTCTCTTCTGTGCAGGTCTCTTGTACCCACCTCACTGTCCCCTCTATGCCTGTCTCTCTTCTGTGCCCCTCTCCTTCTCTGCCGTTGTCGTGTCTCTTCCTCCTTGCCTGTCCCTTTCTCGCTGTCTCCTCTTGCTCCCTCTCTTTCTTCCCTTCTTGCGTTCTTCTGTTTCTTCTGTTTCACCCCCCTCCTCCCAACCTCCCCATTCCTTGCAGACCTGAAGTCCCCCCCTGTAGCCTGAGATGAAGGTGACTGATGGAGGTGGAGAATGAGGAAGTGTGGGGGAAATGTGGGGGTATCAGGGGGAGAGTTCTCCCCGTTATCTCCAGAGTTTGGGGGTCACTTTGGGTTTCATTTAAGAATCGAGAAAAAAGCCACATTCCCCCTCCAGGTGTCTGGCGACAGGAGGCTGTGCTGTCCCAGTTGGTGTGATTGACAGGCTGTGGCTTCGCTGTATTTGGCTGTCCTGTCCCTGCTGGTGTGATGGACAGGCTGTCTGAGCACTGTGATTGGCTGGTTTCTGAGCCGTGCTTCTCTCTTGCAGGTGAGGTGACTCTGGATCCTGGCACTACTCATCCCTGGCTCATCGTGTCCGAGTACCGGAGAAGAGTGAGATACGGAGCCCGAGCCCAGGATCTGCCCGACACCTCCCAGAGATTCACTTACTACCCCTGTGTCCTGGGGAGGGAGCGGCTGAGCTCAGGGAGCCATTACTGGGAGGTGGAGGTGGGGGGCAGCACGGGCTGGGCCCTGGGGGTGTGTGATGAGTCTCTGTCCAGGAAGGAGGAGATCCCACTATCACCTGCGCGAAGAGTCTGGGCAGTGTCGCTTCTGGGTGGTGAATACCAGGCTCTCACATCCCCTCTCACCCCTCTGACCCCCCACGCTCCCCCCAGGGTCCTGGGCCTCTTCCTGGACAATGAGGCAGGCAGGTTCTCGGTCTACGATGCTCAGGACCGGGCTCTGCTCTTCACCTTCCCCCGGGCCTCCTTCCCCCGCACCCTGCGGCCCTTCTTCTTCACATGGAGCCCTGAGGGGCTGCGGATCCTCCCGGAGGCAGGACGAGACTGAGAGCAGCGGAGCCCGGCAGCAGGTAAGGGGGGCGGGGGCTGCAGGGACTGGGGGCTCTGACCAGCGGTGTATAAAGATGAGGGGGGTCTCGTCTTTATTGGGGGGGTCGGGGCACTGCTCGTCCTTGCAGTGTCTCCTATAGGGGCTCAGCTGTCAATAGTTTACTTCTGGGGGGGGGGTCCTTGTTAAGGGGGGCGCAATTGCTTCTTTCGGGCACTGCCCTGTGATGTTTAACAAGTGCGGGTTACTTTTGCCTCTTTAGTGTGGGCGGGGGGGGAGAAATGAGGGAGGGGCTTTGGCACTGTCCTCTGATTGGAGGTGGGGGCGTGTTGTGTAATGTTATTTATTATTAATAAAGATATGTTCCTATGTAATGGAATTATGGAATGCTGGCCATGAGAATGTATAAAGGAATGTTTAGAGAAAAGTTCTGGAATGTAAGTCAGTACTAAGATTGAATTTGGATAAATACAGATATAACTATAAATTGCCTTAATACAGCAATTCAGAGAGAGAGACATCCAGGACCTAATATTGAAGACATGATGATTAGGTTAAATAAGGCCACCCGATTCACGAAATTGGATTTGAACCAAGGATATCATCAGTTGATGATTGATCCGGAGTCAAGACCAATAACTACGTTTACGACACATGACGGTCTGTTCAGATACAAGAGATTGAGTTTTGGTATCTCATCTGCAGCTGAGATATTTCAGGAGACTATAAGGAGAGTTGTTGCTCCGGTGAATAACTCATTTAATTATAGTGATGACATATTGATATATGGAGTGCATCAGAGTCAACATGATGAGACATTGGAGAAAGTATGTAGTATTCTTCAAGAGAATGGATTAACATGAAATGGTCTAAAGTGTGAGATAAACTAAAAGAGTTTAACATTTTTGGGACACATTTTCAGAAGATGGTATCAAGGCAGCCCCGGGAAAAGTGAAAGCAATTCTGGAGTTGGAGTCGCCTAAGGATGTAGTGGAAGTGAGGTAATTTCTAGGGATGACAGGGTATTGTGCAAGGTACTTGCCCAAATATGCGACCATGACTGACGCTTTGAGACAGTTGCTGAAGAAAGATGTTCCGTTCCAGTGGAATCAGGAATGTAAAGCAAGTTTTGAATTGATAAAGGAAGAGTTGGCAAAGGAACGGCAACTGGAGTATTTTAATCCTGGTTGGGAGACTGAAATAACAGTAGATGCAAGTCTGGTGGGTCTGGGTGCTATATTGGCACAGATAGAGCCAGGAAGAGAAAATGTGCGACATGTTGTGGCTTATGCAAGTCGTGCTTTGAGTTCTATTGAACAAGCGTACTCGCAAGCGGAAAGAGAAAGTTTGGCAGCGGTATGGGCTTGTGAGAAATTTCATCATTTCGTAATTGGAAGACCGTTCCTACTTATAACAGATCATCAGGCTCTATTGTCTCTGTTTGGTAACCCCAGAGTTAAGATGCCACCAAGAATTGAGAGATGGGGAATTTGTTTACAAGAATATGATTATGAAATAGTTCGTAAACCAGGAAAGGAAGCAAATCCTGCACATCATTTATCGAGGCATCCAACAGATGTGCCTGAGAATGAAATGCAAAAGGAGGCGCAAGAATATCTGTCATATTTATCATTTAGTTCATTGCCGGTGGCAATAACTAAGGAGATATTTTTAGAGAAAAGCAAAGAAGACCCTACTATTCAAATAATTCAACAAAGGTAGCAGGTGCCCCTCTCTCGGAAGAACAAGGCATGATAACCTCTTCAGTGGTTGTTAACCACATTGAGAGTTCGCAGCCATCTGCTTTTTGCTCACTGTACCTTTCACAGATGGGAAATATCCATTTGCATATCAGTCTTTGTCCCGCCCACAAGGGCAGTCCAGCAGCGAAATGCTATGGCAATTCCTCTCTGAACAAGAGTACCAACAGCAACCCCATACACGTGTTTCAGCCTTGTTGGGCATCATCATGCTCATGTTCTTTCTGGAGAGGAGCGCCTGCTACCTTTTTTGAAATATTTGCAAGGAACTTGGGGTTGGTCACCCTGAGTTACCTGGGGGCAACCAGACGTGGACTCCCTGCTCACTGTGCTCAGAGAGACAAAGCTTCACCTCACTGATGAGGCCCAACAAGGCTGAAACACGTGTATGGGGTTGCTTTTGGTACTCTTGTTCAGAGAGGAATTGCCATAGCATTTCAGTGCTGGACTGCCCATGTGGGCGGGACAAAGACTGATATGCAAATGGATATTTCCTATCTGTGAAAGGTACAGTGAGCAAAAACCGTGTGCTGCAAACTCTCATCTCAGAACAGGTTATCATGCCATGTTCTTTCTGGAGAGGAGCGCCTGCTACCTTTTTTGAAATATTTGCAAGGAACTTGGGGTTGGTCACCCTGAGTTACCTGGGGGCAACCAGAGGTGGACTCCCTGCTCACTGTGCTCAGAGAGACAAAGCTTCACCTCACTGATGAGGCCCAACAAGGCTGAAACACGTGTATGGGGTTGCTTTTGGTACTCTTGTTCAGATAGGAATTGCCATAGCATTTCGGTGCTGGACAAAGACTGATATGCAAATGGATATTTCCTATCAGTGAAAGGTACAGTGAGCAAAAAGCGTGTGCTGCAAACTCTCATCTCAGAACAGGTTATCATGCCATGCTCTTTCTGGAGAGGAGCGCCTGCTACCTTTTTTGTCCTACTATTCAAATGGCCATTAAGATTACCAGGGGTGGATAGAAGAGATCTAGAGAGGATAGCCAGAGTGACCAGTGAATTGTCGGCTGACAAAGGGTTACTGATGAGAGGAAATCGACTGGTGGCTCCGAAAAACTTGAGGAAAGCACTTGTTATGTTAGCACATGAAGGACATTGGGGAGTTGCAAATACAAAGAAAATTCTAAGGAATCAAGTGTGGTTTCCTTATTATATTAAAGCATTGTGTTGCTTGTCAAGTGACTATGTCTGGACAGCAGTCTGAACCTCTAAGAGTGGTGCCGTTGCCTGATGGTCCTTGGAATAGAGTGGCGCTTGATTTCTTCGGTCCACTTGAAGAAGGAGGATATCTTCTTGTGGCGATAGATGAGTATTCACGTTTTCCATTAGTTAAAAATTTGGCGTCTACTGCTTTTCACCATGTTGCAGTGGTTCTAGAAGAATTGTTTAGCGAATGGGGTGTCCCGAATGTTGTCAAGACTGATAATGGGTCACCATTTCAAAGCCAAAGCCATGAATTAAACCAATTTGCTGCTCATCTTGGGTTCAGACATCAGAACATCATACCATTATGGCCCCAAGCTAATGGTATGGCTGAGAGATTCATGGATACATTAAAGAAAACTAGACAGAAAGCATTTGTTGACAGTATGTCAATGCCTCAAGCGATATCTCAGATGTTAAGAAGCTATCGTAATACTCCCCATGAAATGACTGGATATACAGCTTCTAGTTTAATGATTAAATATAAACCTCGGACAAGGCTTCCACAAATAGAAAATTACACTCCTGCTGCGGATGATGAGATCAGAGAAAGAGATAAGTTAAAGAGGAAAAAGATTAAAGAATGGACTGATCTTAAGAGACATTCACATGGAAATACTCTAAAAGTGGGAGATTCTGTTTTAGTGAAGCAAAGACAACGTAGAAAATTAGACTCCAAGTATAGGCCTTTGCCACTGAGGATTGTGGAGATCAAGGGCCCTATGGTAACGGCTGTAGGAGAAGAATGTGAGATAACAAGAAATGCGTCATTTTTTAGGAAACTATTTTGTGATGATAATGATGAAAACACAGATGAAGACCTGATTAAGGGATCTGAAGATGAGTTTTCCTTTCGATAATGATGACTCTATGGATTTTGATCCTGTGTTAGAAAATTATTTGTTATGTGAATCTACTGGTCATATAAGTCCTGAGTTGCAAGATATTGTGTTAGGAAATCGTCCGTATAGGGTGAGTCGGAGACTAGCCCGTTTCGTTGAGCAGATGTAATGGTGAACCTGCTAATTTGTAAGTACAAATTTACTTGTTACCTTATTAGAGATGAAACAAGATGATAGATAAGGGGGCGTTGTTGTGTAATGTTATTTATCATTAATAAAGATATGTTCCTATGTTAATGGAATTATGGAATGCTGGCCATGAGAATGTATAAAGGAATGTTTAGAGAAAAGTTCTGGAATGTAAGTCAGTACTAAGATTGAATTTGGATAAATACAGATATAACTATAAATTGCCTCCTGATTTATTTATATAAACCTAAACTATAACAGGGGGTTGGTTACTGTCCTGTATCTGAAAGGGAGGGGGGGCACAGTTGATCGAGGGTCTTGGCGGCTCATCCGTCCCCCACTTCTGCACAAGAAGGGCTTTTCAGTGTTAGGTTTATTTGAAATATTTATCAGATGATCTCCTGCTATTGGCTCTTGGTATGGAGTCATGTCTTCCCTATTTCCTGCCCTTTGGAGTTTCACTTCTATGTTTTACCGCTAATGTATATGGACCTGATGCCAATTTACTTTCGCGTTAACGGTACAGCCCGTTTTGGCGCGGTTGTTTCGGCGCAAGCCTTTTGGCGCGAGGGTCATTTGGACGCGGCTGACATTGCGGCCGATGTGCAAACGGCCCTCGTGCCAAGTGGGCCTGCCTGTGTTAATGCTGATCTGGATGCACCTGCTGGAGGCGCGATAGAGGTAACGCTCAGCATTCTGACGTCACACCCCATTCCCTAAACCTGCCAAGGGACACTGTCATCCTGTAAGTAGGTGGCATCTAGAACATGAGAAGTATTTAAAATAGCACTTTATTGCGAGCAAACCTGCAATGTCTCCCGTAGAGTCTTTTCCTTCAGTAGGGAAAGAAAAATAGGCAGAACACTACTGGCGGGGACGAGGAGTGAGAATGTGTCTTCTTACACATCACTTCTTCGCATCGGTTTTCTCGCTACTTTGAAGTGCCCTAGTAAGAGGTATTATTACTCCCACATGTAATGCTACTAAATTCATGAGTCAGGAAGATGAAAGGCTGAGTCCGCCCTGGCCTCAGATTGGAAATTGCAACAGGCATGCCGCCCTGACGTCATAGAGCAACAGCCTTTCACTCGTGAACTATCCATCTGGAGAAACCTATCCATGACGTCATAGTGCACATGTGTAGTTACTCTGTAGGCTTTTATGTCTCTTAACTTTAATTAGAATGTATGAACTTGCGATATATTTTACTATTTTATTTGTTGATTGTATTTCAAGGATATCTGTAGTCTGGTTTTACATAGTAATGTATAAAGTTTATGATTTTAACCAAAAATACATTTAAACAAGAAAAGGTAGTCTACATGTTGCCCGGTGGTCCATGTATTGAATTATTGATGCACCCCGACTTTTGGGAGCAGCAGTTAATGGGCACCATTTGATGCACAGACGTGGATTTTGAACAAAATAACTCACTCATTTCTATTTTTTGTTTCCTGCTGTTATATATCACAGTAATACTTCCTATACATTACCTTTCATTTTAAGCTTTAGTCAGCTCCGGCTGCTCTATCCAAATACATAAATCCCTGCTGCTTTCACTTACTAAAGGCCTCCAGTTGCTAAAATGAGTCTCGCGCGCAGTGTGCGAGCTGTGCACCTCCATTCCCAGGATTCATCTCCATACATTTCCTGCTCGCAGTGTGCGAGCTGTGCACCTCCATTCCCAGGATTCCTCTCCATAATTTCCCGCTCGTAGTGTGCAAGCTGTGCAACTCCATTCCAAGGATTCATCTCCATACATTTCCCGCTCGCAGTGTGCGAGCTGTGCACCTCCATTCCAAGGATTCATCTCCATACATTTCCCGCTCGCAGTGTGCGAGCTGTGCACCTCCATTCCCAGGATTATTTCCTGCTCACAATGTGCGAGCTGTGCACCTCCATTCCAAGGATTCATCTCCATACATTTCTCGCTCGCAGTGTGCGAGCTGTGCACCTCCATTCCCAGGATTATTTCCCACTCCCGCTGTGCGAGCTGTGCACCTCCATTCCCAGGATTCCTCTCCATACATTTCCCACTCGCAGTGTGCGAGCTGTGCACCTCCATTCCCAGGATTATTTCCCACTCCCCCTGTGCGAGCTGTGCACCTCCATTCCCAGGATTCCTCTCCATACATTTCCCGCTCGCAGTGTGCGAGCTGTGCACCTCCATTCCAAGGATTCCTCTCCATACATTTCCCCCTGTTACATTCAGCCTGGTGGTACCAACATCTCCTGGGTCTTCTAGCAGCGGTCCTTTTGGCCGTCCCCCCACACAAGACTCAGGATGAGGAGGATACAGCTGCACTTCATGGCATCATGGAACCAGGAGCGGGGCTCTCAATCCGAGATAATCAACGTTTCGAGGGGATTGGGTCCTCCGACGTATTCCATATCTATGACAGTAATGTCCACAGCTGTGCAGCTTCGGAAAATCTTTCTGCGTCGATGACGTCGATAGGCCGTCCTCGAGGACCTCCTTCGACGGCCGACGTCACCAGATGTTACAAGTAGGACGCACGACGCCCGTAGCCTCAGTTCCGTTTTTTCCGCGAACGTGTTCGCTTCAGAGATCTCGGCGTGCCTCGACTCTTTGGAGTTTCTGTTCTTCGGTTCTTCGAACCTGTTCATTTTCTGTATTGAAGTTCTCGGGATGTCTTCCTCTTCTTCCACCCAGCGTCCGGGCTTCAAGAAGTGTGGAGACTGCGGGTCCAAGATGTCGGTCACGGACTCGCATGACGCCTGCCTCTAGTGCCTCGGGGAGGCCCACGACACGGACGATGGTGTTGACTGCCAGTCTCTTACGTCCAAGGCCTTGCGGGAGCGTAAGAAGAAGCTGTCGTTCGGTAAGGTGTCCAAGCCCCAAAAGTCGAGGTCCACTGGGGTTTCGAAGGACGATTCGAGGGGTGACTCTCCGCATCGTCGTCGGAAGTCTAGGGGATCTCGGTCCCGGAGTGGGTCCCGCCACTCCTCTGCCTCTTCGAGGCGTTCCAGGAAGCGCCGTCATCGGTCGCCTTCCCCGTCCTCTTCTGAGGACTCCGCCCCTCAGGGGGTTTCTTATCCCACCAAGCATGCCTCTCTGGAGGAGTGGGCTTCCTTCGGGAAGAAAATGCTGGCGATTCTCGAATCGCAGGGCACTTGTCCGGCCGCCCTCAGAGTGGGGTCGGTCGTGATAAATCGAGAGACACCGCTCGTACGCCTTCGGGCTCGGGCGGTCAGCACGATTCACGGGAAAGGTCCCGTTCGGACAAGGGGAATCGTTCTCGTCATGCCTGTTCCAGGTCCCGGTCCTCGACGCGCTCGAGCCCGTGTGCACCTGTGAGGTCTTCGAAGAAGACGTCGATGCCAGTGGCGCCGAGGTCGTGGACAGACTCTCTCGAGGCTCCGCCTCCGAGGAAGTCGTTGACCCCATCGGCGACCAGGCTGTCGAAGGACACGCTCGGGGCTTCGCCCTCGAGGACTGTGTCGAAGCCGTTGATACTGTCGGCGCCACGCTCGTCGACGGCGATTCACTCGACGTCAACGCCGTTTCACTCGACGCCCTCGACGCCTTTCGAGGTTGCGGTGTCAGAGGTACCACGTGGCACAGGGGAACCCCATAGAAAGGCTCTCTCCAAGGCAAAACATGTCTTTGTACCCACTTTCCAGCCTCTGGATTACATTTCAGAGGTGGAGGAGGGTTCTGAGGAGGGGTTGGTTCCTGACACGGTCCCTGATGAGATGGTGTCTGGTCATAGCCAATTTGACGACCTACGCCAGTCACTGCATGACGCCAGTGGTCTGGACACCTCTCCGGAGGTGGAGTTTTGTAGGCTTGAGCCTGGCACACATGCCAAGTCCCCGTACCGGCGCCTTATGTCGAGGGTCACGGACTACTTGGGGTGGTCGGCGCCCCCAGTTGATTTTGTCCAGGATGACCTTACGGATATCCTTGACCAAGGTCCACCCACTGACCCGGTCCTGCCTTTCCATATGGCTCTGCAAAGAAGGGTGGCAGCGGCTTGGACTGCCCCGGAGAGTCTCCCGGCAGTGAGCAAGTCTTTGCCGCGAAAATACCGTCCAGCCAGTAGTGACCCCTGCTACTTGACCACGCACCCCACTCCGGAGAGTTTGGTGGTGCAGGCAGCTACGGTCCCAGCAAAGCAGGCGTTGTATCCTACCATCCCTCCTGATAGGGACGACAAGTGCGTTGATGGTTGGGCGAAGAAAGTGTTTTCTTCAGGGGGTATGGCGCTTCAGGCAGCCAACTCTGTTTGTGCCTTGTCTCGTTTCACACACACTCTGTGGAGCTGTATTGCCTTAGCGGCTGACCATATTCCCGAAGGGGATGAACGGGATGGTTTTCTTGCTATCATTCAGGATGGCAAGGATGCCATGTGTGAGTCCGTTCGGTCGGGTCTGGACATGGCAGACTGTGTCAGCCGGTCCATGGCAGTGAGCACCGTAATACGCAGGTTTGCGTGGTTGAGGAAGTCAGGGTTTGCTCCCGATGTGCAAGTCAGGCTCCTCAACATGCCCTTTGATGGTGAACATCTTTTTGGCAGCAAGGCTGACGAGAGCCTTGAGAGGTTGCAGACCTCCGAAGCTGCAGCGAAGTCGTTGGGCGCTGCAGTCCGACAACCTCCGCCTTTTCGTCCTAGGGGACAGCAATGGAGGGGAGGTTCCTTTCATTATTACTCATCCTTTAGAAAAGCGAGAGGAGCTGCAAGTCAAAGGGGCAACTGTAGGAGTGCCAGAGGTGGAAAACAAGGTACTTGTGGTGCCAAGGCCGCGCGAGCAGTTGCCTCTTTGCCCTCAGGCAACGCCGCAGCCGCTTCTGCTCTGTCCTGAGGCCCATGCTTCACCGGTTGGGGGAAGGCTGGCGCAGCATCTTGTAGAATGGCGTGCCATTACTTCAGATGTGTGGGTTCTGGAGATCATAGCTCACGGCTACTGTCTTCCTTTCCGGCAGAGGCCTCACGACAATCCACCAGGGAATCTCTCTATGGAGAGTCCGGATCCGCTACTTGCGCAGGAAATTCAAGCCCTGCTGGAGAAAGGCGCCATAGAACTGGTGCCTGTAGCGGAGAGGAACAAGGGATGGTATTCTCCATATTTTTTGATTTCCAAGAAAGACGGGGGATTGAGACCCATCAAGGCTTGCGCGGTTTGAACAAACTCCTCAGGAAGGACAAGTTCAAGATGGTTACTCTCTCGCAAGTCCTCCAGGCCCTTCAACTTCAGGACTGGTTGGTGTCTCTCGACCTCAAGGACACTTATTTTCATGTGCCGATCCATCCAAAGCACAAGAAGTACCTGAGGTTCACGGTTGGCGACTCGCACTTTCAGTTTCGGGTCCTGCCGTTCGGATTGACCTCCGCCCGAGGGTTTTCACCAAGCTCATGGTGGTGGTGGCAGTGCATCTCAGGCAAGGGGGGATTCACGTCTACCCCTACCTGGACGATTGGTTGATCAGGGCGAGCTCTCCCGAGCAAGTCCTGGATCATCTGTCCGTCACCTGCCACTCCCTCCGCAGGCTGGGCTTCTCCCTCAATTTAAAGAAGTCCCACTTGACGCCAACACAACGGCTCCGGTACATCGGAGCAGTGCTCGACACATCACTGGGGCAGTGTTTTCCTCCCCAGTTGAGGGCTCGTCACATTCAGCAGATGGTGCACAAGTTTCAGCATGCCCAGTCTCTCCCTGCGTTCAAATTCTTGAGGTTGCTCGGTCTCATGGCATCCTGCATTCTTCTGGTGCCAGAGGCTCGGCTGCGGATGAGATCTTTGCAGTGGGCACTCAAGATGCAGTGGTCACAGTCCTCTGGCAGGATGTCGGACCCAGCTCAGGTGCCGCCCTCGGTCGCCCAGGACCTTCTGTGGTGGGCCGTCAAAGGCAATCTGATGAGGGGGCTCCATTTTGGCTACCCTGGCCGGAGGTGACGATCGTGATGGATGCATCCCTCACGGGATGGGGAGCTCTTGGTCTCCGTCGGAGTCCAGACTCCATATCAATCTGTTGGAGCTGAGGGCCGTCAGGCTTGCTCTGAAGGCTTTTCTGCCGACTGTGCGAGGAAAGAATGTCCTGATTCTGACGGACAACACAGTGGCCATGCACTACCTCAACAAAAAGGGGGGACAGGGTCACTTCCTCTGTGCAGGGAGGCGATGCAGCTCTGGTTCTGGGCCATCCAGCAGGAAATTTCTATCTCGACAGTTCTGGCCGGAGACGAAAACGTGACGGCGGACGCTCTGAGCAGGCAGAGCACGATCTCTCACGAGTGGGAGCTGGCTCAGGAGATTCTCCTGGAGATCTTCGCCCTTTGGGTGTCCCCTCGAGTGGATCTCTTCGCCTCCAGTGTCAACCGGAAGTGCGAGAGGTTCTGCTTGCGGGAATTTCTTCCAAAAGGAGCCTTAGGAGACGCGTTCGTGGTGGAGTGGTCCTTCCCACTGCTGTACGCGTTTCCTCCAGTCCCCGTCATCCTGCAAGTACTGCGGAGGTTACGGAGGTTCGGTTCCCGGATGATCCTCATTGCTCTGGCGTGGGCCAGGAGGACGTGGTACCCGGACCTTCTCGACTTGTCCATCTGCCCTCCACGTCGTCTTCCCTACCGAGACAATCTACTCTCACGGGAGGGGGGTCAGGTTCTCCATCCAGAGGTCAGGTCCCTCAACCTTCACGCTTGGCTTCTGAAAGGTTGAGGTACAAGGATTGGGACCTCCCTGAAGACGTGATGGAGGTGTTGCTTTCGGCCAGGCGGCCGGCAACAAAGTCCCTATACCGTTGCCATTGGAGAAAGTTCTGCGACTGGTGCAGGGTTCAGAATGTGGATCCTTTTTCATGTGACATTCCTATGGTTCTGTCTTTTTTGCTTTCTTTGGCCCACAGGGGCCTGCAAGTGGCGCTCGTCTGAAGAATGTTCTTACTTTAAGGTTCCTTTAATTTCGCAGTTTCTGAAAGGGCTCACTAATGTGTTTCCTCCGACACCTTTCCAGGTGTCCAGATTCAAAGCCCGGTTGGGATTTGAATCTTGTTCTCAAGTTTCTAATGGGTACTCCATTTGAGCCTTTGCATTCTTGTCCTTTGAGACTGCTTACCCTTAAAACTGTGTTTTTGGTTGCGGTCACTTCCGCTCGCAGAGTAAGTGAGTTACAGGCCCTTTCAGTTAAGCCACCCTTCACAGTGTTTCACAAGGACAGGGTTGTCCTTAGAGTTAAACCTTCTTTTCTTCCGAAGGTGGTTTCGGAATTTCATTTGAGCCAGAAGGTCATTCTTCCAGCATTTTATCTTCCTCCGCTTACTGGTAAGGAAGAGGAGTGGCTCCATAGGCTGGATCCTAGGAGAGCTTCAAGCTTTTATGTTTCACGCATGTCCCGGGTCAGAGTGGACGATCAACTCTTTATTGGTTACGCTGGAAAGCGTTTGGGACAAGCTGTGACGAAACAGACTTTGTCTCGATAGATCATCTTGGCAATTTCCGAATGTTACCGCTTGGCGTGTAAGGACCCTCTGGTAGGCTTACGGGCCCATTCTACTAGGGGTGTGGCTGCCTCTACTGCCCTGCAGAAGGGTGTTCCCGTTTGCAACATTTGTGATGCAGCCACGTGGGCTTCGGTCCATACTTTTGTTAAACACTACGCCCTAGATTCTATCCATAGACCGGATCTGACCTTTGGCAAGGCGGTCCTTTCCTCTGCAATTTAATTGGGCATTCTAAATTCTTTTCCCACCTCCTTACGTTGGTACTGCTTTGGGAGTCTGTCATAGATATGGAATACGTCGGAGGACCCAATCCCCTCGAGAACAAGTTACTCTCTTACCTTGTAACATTCTTTCGATTCGATGGTCCGACGACGTATTCCATATCGCTCCCTCCCTGCCTGCCCCGCTACAGAATTTCTTATGCTATTGCAGCTTACGCTTCCGCAGGGCTTTTCTGTGGTCATACTGGCAAAAGATTGGTGCCACACGTTCTGGGAAAAAACGACAACTGAGGCTACGGGCGTCGTGCGTCCTACTTGTAACATCTGGTGACGTCAGCCGTCGGAGGAGGTCCTCAAGGACGGCGTATCGATGTCATCGACGCAGGACGCAGACGCCGAAAGATTTTCCGAAGCAGCACAGCTGTGGACATTACTGTCATAGATATGGAATACGTCGTCGGACCATCCCATCAAAAGAACGTTACAAGGTAAGAGAGTAACTTGTTCTCCTCCATCTCTCCACCCGGACCTCACATGGTGGTCCAGGGACTGCAATCTATGGACAGGCAAGCCCTTCTGGCCTTCCTACCCGCAGGTGACCATCACCACGGACTCCTCTCTCGAGGGCTGGGGAGCCACCCTGGAGGATCTTTGTCCACGGCACCTGACTCGACAGGAGCAGGCGTACCACATCAATTGGTTGGAACTGAACGCCATCTGGCTAGCACTCAGAGCTTTCCTTCCATGTCTCGGGGGCAGGGTTGTCCTCATCCAGACAGACAACTCGACCAGCATTTACTATGTCAACAAACCGGGAGGGACCAGATCCCCTCCACTGTGCAGACTGGCGATCAGCATATGGGAATGGGCCCTGGAAAACATCTACCTCACAGCAGTCCACCTTCCGGGGGAATCCAACCTGGAGGCGGACAGGCTCAGCAGGCTGGGAGTGGACAACTACGACTGGCAGCTAAACAACCTCGTTATTCAGGAGATCTTCCACAGATGGGGTCTCCCCCATGTGGATCTCTTTGCCACCTGGCACAACAAGTAGTGCCCTCAGTTCGCCTCCTGGCAGGGACATGGCCCCGGCTCCCTGGGCGATGTATTTTGTATTCAGTGGAAGGGCATGACATTGTACGCCTTCCCGCCCACTCCACTGATTCACAGAGTGATTTGCAAGATCAAGGAGTCTCGCCAGCTCAACATCATTTTAATCGCTCCATGGTGGCCGGCCAGGCCATGGTTCTCGGAGCTGCTCAGCCTCGAGGAGATGCCTCCGATTCACCTCCCGACGGGCCCAACACATCTTCTAGCGCAGCAGGGGGGGGGCAGGGTCATCCACCCCGCGCCACAGAAATTGGCCCTCACAGCGTGGTTCCTGAGCAGGTAACGCTCAGTCACCTCAACCTATTCCAGGCTAATCTGGAGATCATACAGGGCGCTAGGAGCAAGGCTACCAGGGCCCCATAAAAGTAAATGGACCAGGTTCTGCCACTGGGCAGACTCCAAGGAAATCGACCCCGTGGGATGTACCTTGGATGACGTGCCCTATTTCTCTGCGCACCTCGCCCACTCAGGCGTGCAGGTGGACACCTGCCGCAGTTACCTCTCAGCCATCAGGGCCTACAGAAACTCAGAGGAGGGGGTCTTCTCCTCCTCCTCCAATCCGATTGATGTGTGCATGGGAGTTGGGGGGAGGGGGGTGAGGGTGTGTATGGGAGTTGGGGGGAGGGGGGTGAGGGTGGTGGTGGTGGTGTTGTTCACGTTGGAACCTATTAATACAATACACTGGTTGTGCATACAAATATCAGAGTGGACATTGTTCAATGTGCATGTGTCTTCTAATGACTCACAGTACATGGTGTACATGTATCCCCACAACCAGTGCCCGATGCCCTGTCATCCTGACACCCTCAGCTGACTTGAGTGTCAGTAATATTGTCCAATCAATGATTGCCACACGGCACATCCCTCCTGTGCATCTGCACCGTGATGCTGTCCTGCCAAATCTTACTCCACCCCCTCATCATCATCTGGTAGTAGCAGTTCCAGGTCAGGGGGCAGTGGCACGTTCCGACGGATGCACCTATTGTGCAGCTTTACACATGCCATGGTGATCCTGACAACCTTCACGTGGCTGTTGATGAGTGCTCCACCAGAACGGCTGTGGCAACAAAATGTTGCCTTCAACAGGCCAAATGTCTGCTCTATGGCCACCCGTGTACGGGTATGGGCTCGTTTGTAGTCCTCCTCATGATATGATATGATATGATATGATATGGCATTTGTTCTGTGGGTTGCGGATAGCGGTCATGAGCCACGGCTTCCAAGGGTAGCTACCATCACCTGCATTGAAGGGGGATGAAGGTAAGTGTTTGTACATTGATGGTGGGGAACTGTAGCGGTCTTGCATGGCAGCTGGTGATACCTGGCCATACACACATGTCCCTGGTTGCATCAACCCCATCCCCATCCATGGCCCGGCTATGTGTCCTGTGCCATGGAATGATGGAGGGGGTAGCTTATTCCAGATGGCTCATGGCGTGCACCCACATCTTGTTGCACGTGCACCGTATATGCGTGCAGCAGTGTTGGCCTGAAATCATTGATGTGTTGGGTTCTGCGTGAATTTGTGGCAGGGGGTGTTGACTGTAGTCAGTATCATACTTGTCTTGCTGCACTGATCAGTACCATGGTGACTTGCACCACTGCTATGGGTGTGCGGAACCAGGGACACGCTGCGGTATCCCTGTTGGGCTCACTTCTATGCACTCCCGGGGACGTCTGTCTTGTGTGGTGGGATGCAGGAGGCTGCGAGATAGTGCATATGCAGTGCATGGTGCTGGATGCCCTTACGGTGTGTGTGGTCCGCAGATGAGTGGTGCTTGTGTTGTGGTATTGGGCCAGGTTACCTGTCGGACGAGTAATGTTGTGTTTTCTACATTCTGGCATCGCTGTGAGGTTAGGCAGTCATGTGCCATGTTGATTGCCTTGGGGCACTGTGTTCTGTGGGGTGCACATCGTGCACTGGCGTCGACATTCCCTCGCAGGTGTAGTGTGCACCCCCCCCCTTTCCCACCAAGTTGGGGTATGCATCCACCCCAATCATGGCACCAATGCGCTGCCATGGCCCAATCAGGTGACTCACCAGGCAGCCAGGCACGTTGTCCAGCATGTTGCTCCATCTAGCGTGGTAGCGTGGGTTTGCGCAGGACCAGGGGTCCATGTCTTGATCGGGGGTATTGGGCACCGCAATGTGTGATGTCTTTAATGGCATTTCATACCATCTGGACGTCAATGGAGTGGTATTGTTTGCAGTTGTTATACGCCACCACCATTGCATGTGTGCAGTTCAATTCCACGTGGGTGCAGTCGAGGACACCTATGCTATTTGGCATGCCTGCCAGTGCATGGTAGGCAACTTATGTATCCAATATCTCCTGGGGTGTCCTGGGTAGGGATGTGTAATCCCTTGTGTGTTTCAGGAGAGCATCCGGCACTTGGTTGAGTATCTGTGGAAATATGGCCTGTGGTATGCCATGCATGTGCCCCACTGTATGCTGCTATGTGCCTGTGGCAAGGGAGTTGGGTGCAGACACTACCTTGAGTACAGGGGGTTTTGCAGTGTGTACTTCTATGAGGCTCACTATGTCGTCATGTGTCAGGTCCACTATGGTGGTGAGGGTGTCCCGGTCAGGGCGGTACAGGGTGTGGATCTGCTCTGGTGTGAGATTGAAGGGTGAGGCCCTGATGCGAGTGATTGGGGGCTGCCGGCGTGGTAATGGTGGCTGCGCCAGTGGGGCATGCCGGGCCTGTCGCACCCTCCTTCTCCTCCTGTGTATCCTCTGTGGTGGTGGCTGTGGTGGTTGTTGTTGCTGTTGTTGTGGTTGCTGCCTTGCATGCAGGGCCTCCGGCTCCGGTAATGCTGCTACAATTGGTGTCTTCTTGGTGTGGGAGGGGGGGTGGTGGGTGGGTGGGCTCCTTTTGGGCTGTGTATGACTGCATTGAGTCCACCTGTGCTGATTGTGTGCACCTGTGGGTCTAGGAACCACTGCTCAGGGTTCTTTGCTCCTTCTCTGAGATGCCTGTATGTACTCCATGCCGGTAAGGTACTTTACGGCCTTGGGGATGCCGTAATTTACGTGTGGTCCTTACTTGGAATCAGCTCCGGTTAACGTCATGCCGTAAATTACAGCATGGAGGGTCGCGCGCGCGCTACCATAGACCTTAAATTACGGCACTGTATTTTACGGTGCCGTAATTTACGGTCTGAGGGGTCGGAATGGCATGGAGCGGAAAACCATGCCGGTAAAGTGTTACCGGCATGGTTTGGAACTTAGCTCCAACCTCGGAATGACCCCCTAATACTTGTACTTTTTGTAAGAAGAAAGATATGATAGAGACATTAAGCCATTGGGTAACAGTTTGCGACTTGCTAAAAGAAATGAGACAAATTTATTTAGGAGAATATTTTATGGGTGAAAGTACATTGAGTCCAAGCGAGTGGTGGGGTTGGGTGATAATTGGAGAAAAGCCAGGTTTAATAATTGCAGAGTTGACATTTATTGATAGAGTGCTAATGATGAAGAAGGAATTGAATGAAATAGTACATGTGTAATTGTATATGTTTATATTTCCTTCCTTTCTTTTTTATGTTGTTTTATGGTTCTTTTGCTGCTTTCACACGGAGGATTTCATGACTTTGCCGTGAAAAAACTCTGTGTGGCTGATCCCGCCCACATTTCCGCCCACATTGGCCAGATCCCATTTATGGTGGAAATCTCGCGCTTTATGCGCACGCGCGCTTTTTGTGAAAGTTCTGTTTGTACAAGGGCTGTCTGCGGCTGTCTTGGGCTGGCTAGGGGTTCAGGGGGACACCTTTCTTTGTACTTTTATGGAGGTTTGTCGTTGTATTTAATTGTCATCTACGAACGGCTTGTTATTTTTTGCGCTGGGAAATCGCACGCACTGGTGTAAATACCGAAAAGTACCGCTAAGCCACCTTGTTGGGCTTACAGCGGTCCTGTGGCTGAGTTGTAATACTTCTTAGTACTGCTTGCTGCTATTGGGGTTCAGAGTCTTGTGTCCTGAGATCGCTTACACCTATAATGAAAAGGGGCATTTCAACTTTGACAATGGGCATGCCCGTAGTGACTGCTGCCCATTGTCTTAATGGTGAAAGTTTTGTATCCAACTCGCCTCACGGACCCCCTAAAAGATCCCGATTAGGTTCCACACCTCGTTTGGGCATAACTAAACCCAAATTAAGATCTAAGGCTGAAATTTTATTGGGTATGGACATTCGTCCATGCTGTTATCCACCCTGACTCTAATGTTTCGGAATATGAAAGCACTGTGGCTAACTGCCCGTCAGAAAAATCAGCCGTCCTAAAAAATCGGTCTCAAAATGGCAAACCTCTTTGTCAATCTATCAAACAGGATACTAGGGTGGCCCCAACGATAGGTGGTCAAGTAACGCTTGTGTCAGAGGTTGCTCCTACGCTAACCTTTGCTAAGGAAAGTTTTCTTTAACGGACAGTATTTTGATGAACAACGTGTTTACTGGTGCTGGCCCTTTACCTGCTAAAGTACCTGTCTTGTCCGCTTCATCTGATGTTGACATTTCAAATTCAAAACTGTCTAACATAGGTGGCAATGGTGATATGGCTGTAATTGATTTAGACACAAATGCATCATGTTTCTCTGCTAATACCATATCTGAAAACCTTTCTAGATCCCCGGTTCTGTTCACAAATGTTAGTGAAGCAAATTCAGTAGAAAATGTATCCTTTATTGCTCCAACCCCACGAAAATCTGGGGCAAATCAAGTTTCTTTGGCTGAATCGGTTGAAAATTCTAAAGGTTTAACTGGCATTGCCCTAACCTCCATGAAAGAACAAGAAACAAACCAGACTGACTACCCCTCTCTCTACGGCCTGTCGAAAACACAGGTGAAGGTGCAATGGAACTGCTTCATATTTCTACAGTAGCACAAACCTTTAGTGAGCCAATTATTTGACTGATTCCGATGAGTACAAAAATATAAATCACTTTAATAGTTGCTTAAAACCATAACATAAAAACATTCATAGGATTGTTCATTCATCAATCATACCTTTCATTCCAATTCATATATTCTATGGACTAGGGGTTTGACAAATTACAACTTTTTGAGCATATTGGCTATTTACAGTATGCCTGACATCGGAAAACACATTGGAATTTCCTCTAGGTCGACATATGTTTCGGCCCTTCTTTCAAGTACCATCGTAGTCTGCGATGGTCAAAATGGTAGATATTGGGCCATCTTCAGGACAGTCGTGCTTATATTGAAGTTTAGTTTCATTCACCTTTTCACATACAAAGAGACGGATCTAAAAACATAAATTACATATACATTACATTGTGCACCGGTCTCTACCCACTTATATTTATTCAAGGTAATGGCCAAATTCATAAACAGAACACCTACCTAGGTCGACGTGTGTTATTGCAGACCTTGGAGCTGTGAATACTGGATATCTTCCATATTTCCCAGTATCTGGAACCCTGTTTACAGGGAACACACAAGTAATAATCAATACACTAAGCCTTATTATTTTATACGGCTGGTAAGAAGGACACTTGTCCACCTGCTATTGAAGGGACTTACAAATGTAAATACAGAGTGGTTGACTCTTCAGAAAACTCTATTTTCTCTTCTTTCGATATCACGTGATCCACTGTTGTTAGTTCGATCTGGTGTCATCAGCGACATCCGGTAACATGCCTGTAAATAAGGCACCATCCATTACTTCAACACTAAAAGTGCTGGCACCATTGTGCTAATGTTTTGAACTATTATTTAATTAATTATCGTGTCCACTAATACCTAGTACTAAGTTCATTGTTCTTTACTCAAATAGAGGCATGCGTTCTCTACCAGGGGCACGGCCAACTACTCAAGTGCTATCGGCACTGTTGTCCCTTGTACTGTTGTGGTTATTCCGGATCGAGAGCTAAATTCGCTGTCATTGACTTAAAAAAGGGGTGAAAACACGAAAAGTATAGGTAGTTCAATTCCCATTTTACGTGCACATTAACCACTAATAAATTAGCCGTTTTTTTTATATGGGTATCTCCCTTTTCATATAACTTGGAGATCCTATCCTCGGTCCCATTTACCCACTGACATGTTTTTAAAAATTTGGTGAACGGTCGAGAGGAGCGCAGACTTTACAGTTGCAAACTGCGCCCTCTTTAGGAGCAAATATAGCCATAGGTTTGCAATGTTAACTCCTCGTGGAGTTGCCAAGGCAACCACCTCTTTGTTGCAGTCTCAAGGTGGAGTGAGCGTACGTGGTTTATTTAAAAAAAAAGGGGGAAAGCTCAGCTTCAATATGATTGCTTCCCACGTTCCCACGAACTCAGAGTTATCTGCTTACTTGTGCTTTCGTCGGCGGTGCGGAGCTGTAACAAGGCGGCGTCCTCTTAGCCGATCGTGCGGTTACAATGTGAACAAACAGCCCTGATCTTTTTAAAGGTCACCTGATGTTAGAAGCGTGCGTCTCAAGCACGTGATCGCAATAGCTAATCCCTGGGATAGTGGGCTGTCTACCGGTAAAGAAGGGTTTGCCGGATTGTTTCACAGAAAAAAACGTGGTGCATGACTCCTGGCATATCGACTGGTCTATTATCGCATAAACAGCAACGTGTCTGCTGATTGTTATATCTATTGTGAATTTATCGAGTTATTTAAGGGGGACATTTCGGAGCTCCCAGTGTTAATTACAGGAGCTTCACGATTGTAAGTTAAGGATGCACTCGCCAAAAATTGGTTCTTACAACCTCCAAAATGTTTAAATTATATATAGGTCGCCTTGCACCAAGGATGTGCAGGGACTCAAGTGTTAATGTGTAGGGGCTGCTGCAGTAATGTTGGGTCAGCGAGAGGATGACTTAAAGGAGTATACTAGAAAGTGTGATGCCCCATTTTATTTTCAGGGTCTGATAGACTTATCATTCTTCCTGAATCTAAAACAGCTGCATAGCACAATCGGCCGCCCTGCCCATATGGTATAACTGATTTTAAGTGGTAATGTAAGGTCAGCAAACGACTGACTTAATGAAGTACAGTCTTTATTAGCCTATTGTGCTTGACAAGATTTAGTAGACTTATCAACCCTCCTAGATTTTGAGAGCCACATTGCATAGAGCGTGTCAAACAACTTGGGTGGTGACAGATGGTTCTCAGAGGGCTAGCTTAGTGGATTTCAGTGGGATATTACGGGTATCTTACAGAAAAGCGCTCCACTCCACAGCTGCATTAAGCCCATTTTTAACTGTTTGTAAAGTGTAGATCCATTTCTGTTCACATCTAGTGAGGATTTGATCCTTATTGCCATTTCTGGGAGATAATTTGATTACTTGAATTACACACCATAGTAAGTCTGTGCATTTGTGTTGTTTTTTGATAAAATGGGCTACTAGTGGTTTGTTTTCTACCTGATTCCTGATGCACGATTTGTGCTCATTAATACGTTGGCGTATAGGCCGTTTAGTTTTACCAATATAGACCATATCACACAGGCATTTGATGGCATATAGCACCCATGGTGTAAGACAATTAGTGAAGTCTTTGAGTTCGATTACCTTATTACAGAGGGTAATCTTTTTCATGGTAGCTGTTTGTGCACAGACTGAACAGTGTCCACAACGATGGTGTCCTCCTACCGGGGGTAAGCCCCATAGTGACGTTTGTGTAGGCTTAATAGGTTTTTGATGTTGATACAAGTGTAATAAACTGTCTTTGATGTTTTGTTGTCTTTTAAACGCAAATCGTGGGACCGGGGGTTTGAAATCTTCCGTATAAATCATTCTCCAATGTTTGCGTATAATCTTTCTAAAATGATTACTAACTGGACTGTATGTGCTAACGCACGTAATCTTGTCTTCTTGATGACGGTGCGTGGCTTCTAAAATGCTTGTTCGATTCAAATGCAGCGCTCTTTTATATGCTCTGTGTATTGTTGTTTTAGGGTACCCTCTTTCCTTTAGTTTAACCTTCAGGTTTTTGCCATGAATTTTGTACATTTCCACATTCGTGCAATTTCTGCGAATACGGAGAAACTGTCCATATGGTAAGCCTTCTTTGAGACTGAGTGGATGAAAGCTTTTGTAATCTAACAAGGTATTTCTATCTGTGGGTTTTCTATATAGAACCGTCTCTATATTGCCACTTGTTGTTTTTTGTATCTCTAAATCCAAGAACGGTATTTTATACAAATCAATATGTATCGTGAATTGGATATGTGGATTCTGAAGATTCAACCACTTGTGAAATTTGGCGAGCTGATCTGAGGTGCCCTTCCAAATGAGACAGATGTCATCTATATATCGTAGCCAATCTTTGATATAGATCAAAAAAGGATTGGTGGGACTATATATGAATTGTTGTTCTAGGTCGTCCATATATAGGTTCGCTAAATCAGGGGCGAATGTGGCTCCCATGCTAGTCCCTTTGAGCTGATTATAATAACGCTCTTTATACAAGAAACATTTTTCTGTTAAGGCTAGCCTTATGCATTCTAAGATGAATGCTGTGGGGACCCGATTAAGTGTCTCGGTACGTCTGTCTAGGTATTTGGCCATCACCTTGAGGCAATCATCTTGTGGGATGCTCGTATACAAGCTCACCACGTCTAGAGTTACTAGAATGTCTGATGCATCTAATCGAATATTTTCCAGTTTTTTTAACATACTAGTCGTATCTTTCACATAAGAATTCATTTTTGGTACAAATGGTCTCAGAAACCAGTCAGAATATATTGATAAAGGTTCAAGGATAGAGTTAATGGCAGCCACAATGGGTCTACCGGGGGGTCGTTTGTCATCCTTGTGGATTTTTGGAAGGATATAAAAAGCCGGAGTAGTTGGGTGCTGATTGATGAGGAAATCTTTTTCTTCTGGATCAATCCAATTTTCTTCCATTGCATATTTCATGAGACTGTTAATTTCCTCTTTTAAACGAGGAGTTGGATCGCTTGGGAGTTCTCTATATGCGGATGTATCGTTAAGGTGTTTCATTATCTCGGTTTCATAAAGGTCCTTGGTCCACAAGACTATACCCCCACCCTTGTCTGCTGGTTTAATTATTAAGTCATTGTTAGTTTGTAAAGATTTGAGGGCATCTCTTTCAGCTTTTGATAAATTGTTCTTTGAAGTATTTTTGTTTTTTAGCGCTTTTTGAATTTCCCAGGAGATTTTCTGTTCAAATGCTACTATTGCTGGGCTTACCATCGCATTAGTAGGTACAAATTTCGAAGGGGTTCTGAGACCTGTGGTAGTGGCCCATTTTATCAAAAAACAACACAAATGCACAGACTTACTATGGTGTGTAATTCAAGTAATCAAATTATCTCCCAGAAATGGCAATAAGGATCAAATCCTCACTAGATGTGAACAGAAATGGATCTACACTTTACAAACAGTTAAAAATGGGCTTAATACAGCTGTGGAGTGGAGCGCTTTTCTGTAAGATACCCGTAATATCCCACTGAAATCCACTAAGCTAGCCCTCTGAGAACCATCTGTCACCACCCAAGTTGTTTGACACGCTCTATGCAATGTGGCCCTCAAAATCTAGGAGGGTTGATAAGTCTACTAAATCTTGTCAAGCACAATAGGCTAATAAAGACTGTACTTCATTAAGTCAGTCGTTTGCTGACCTTACATTACCACTTAAAATCAGTTATACCATATGGGCAGGGCGGCCGATTGTGCTATGCAGCTGTTTTAGATTCAGGAAGAATGATAAGTCTATCAGACCCTGAAAATAAAATGGGGCATCACACTTTCTAGTACACTCCTTTAAGTCATCCTCTCGCTGACCCAACATTACTGCAGCAGCCCCTACACATTAACACTTGAGTCCCTGCACATCCTTGGTGCAAGGCGACCTATATATAATTTAAAAATTTTGGAGGTTGTAAGAACCAATTTTTGGCGAGTGCATCCTTAACTTACAATCGTGAAGCTCCTGTAATTAACACTGGGAGCTCTGAAATGTCCCCCTTAAATAACTCGATAAGTTCACAATAGATATAACAATCAGCAGACACGTTGCTGTTTATGCGATAATAGACCAGTCGATATGCCAGGAGTCATGCACCACGTTTTTTTCTGTGAAACAATCCGGCAAACCCTTCTTTACCGGTAGACAGCCCACTATCCCAGGGATTAGCTATTGCGATCACGTGCTTGAGACGCCCGCTTCTAACATCAGGTGACCTTTAAAAAGATCAGGGCTGTTTGTTCACATTGTAACCGCACGATCGGCTAAGAGGACGCCGCCTTGTTACAGCTCCGCACCGCCGACGAAAGCACAGGTAAGCAGATAACTCTGAGTTTGTGGGAACGTGGGAAGCAATCATATTGAAGCTGAGCTTTCCCCCTTTTTTTTTAAATAAACCACGTATGCTCACTCCACCTTGAGACTGCAACAAAGAGGTGGTTGCCTTGGCAACTCCACGAGGAGTTAACATTGCAAACCTATGGCTATATTTGCTCCTAAAGAGGGCGCAGTTTGCAATTGTAAAGTCTGCGCTCCTCTCGACCGTTCACCAAATTTTTAAAAACATGTCAGTGGGTAAATGGGACCGAGGATAGGATCTCCAAGTTATATGAAAAGGGAGATACCCATATCAAAAAACCGGCCAATTTATTAGTGGTTAATGTGCACGTAAAATGGGAATTGAACTACCTATACTTTTCGTGTTTTCACCCCTTTTTTAAGTCAATGACAGCGAACTTAGCTCTCGATCCGGAATAACCACAACAATACAAGGGACAACAGTGCCTATAGCACTTGAGTAGTTGGCCGTGCCCCTGGTAGAGAACGCATGCCTCTATCTGAGTAAAGAACAATTAACTTAGTACTAGGTATTAGTGGACACGATAATTAATTAAATAATAGTTGAAAACATTAGCACAATGGTGCCAGCACTTTTAGTGTTGAAGTAATGGATGGTGCCTTATTTACAGGCATGTTACCGGATGTCGCTGATGACACCAGATCGAACTAACAACAGTGGATCACGTGATATCGAAAGAAGAGAAAATAGAGTTTTCTGAAAAGTCAACCACTCTGTATTTACATTCGTAAGTCCCTTCAATAGCAGGTGGACAAGTGTCCTTCTTACCAGCCGTATAAAATAAGAAGGCTTAGTGTATTGATTATTACTTGTGTGTTCCCTGTAAACAGGGTTCCAGATACTGGGAAATATGGAAGATATCCAGTATTCACAGCTCCAAGGTCTGCAATAACACACGTCGACCATAGGTAGGTGTTCTGTTTTGGTTTATGAATTTGGCCATTACCTTGAATAAATATAAGTGGGTAGAGACCGGTGCACAATGTAATGTATATGTAATTTATGTTTTTAGATCCGTCTCTTTGTATGTGAAAAGGGGAATGAAACTAAACTTCAATATAAGCACGACTGTCCTGAAGATGGCCCAATATCTACCATTTTGACCATCGCAGACTACGATGGTACTTGAAAGAAGGGCCGAAACATATGTCGACCTAGAGGAAATTCCAATGTGTTTTCCGATGTCATGCATACTGTAAATAGCCAATATGCTCAAAAAGTTGTAATTTGTCAAACCCCTAGTCCATAGAATATATGAATTGGAATGAAAGGTATGATTGATGAATGAACAATCATATGAATGTTTTTATGTTATGGTTTTAAGCAACTATTAAAGTGATTTATATTTTTGTACTCATCAGAATCAGTCAAATAATTGGCTCACTAAAGGTTTGTGCTACTGTAAAAATATGAAGCAGTTCCATTGCACCTTCACCTGTGTTTTCGACAGGCCGTAGAGAGAGGGGTAGTCAGTCTGGTTTGTTTCTTGTTCTTTCTAAAAAAAACTCCCTGTTTACATATCTGACCCCCCGAGAACAAAAAAAGTTGGGAGGACCCATTTAGATTACTAACCCCCATGAATACAGCAATTCTTTCATTAGCCATACTGTTTGAAGTTCTTGCCAATAAGGCTGATGTTCACTCACATCAACTTAACCAGATTCTATCTTGGCAATTGTTCATTACAAATAATCCTGAGAAACTAGGTGGCCCTCCTAAGCCGTCCTTTTTGCATAAATCGGTAAGTTCTCAAACAAATATGCCGACAAGCGAACCTCCACAGAACTTTCATAACATCCCTCATATTTTGAACCCTATTATTGACATGGCAGGCGCCACAAATGTCTCCATGGTAGATCCACAAAAATAAATTAAATTACGCTCTATTTGATGGTATATGTACAAACCTATTTGACTTACCCGCACAAAAAGAGAATACAAAGGATAACTTGAATAAGAAAACTAAAAACATTAGATCCCTGGCTAAGAGAACATCTCAAATCAAATCATTTGTTAAAAACCTTTCAATACCGCCAACAGCAACTAACACTGCCTCCAAGGCTATAGCAAAAAAATATCTGTTACAATCACAGATGAAGAAGGCTACAGTTCTACCAGAAAAGAGCACTGTTGTTCATTCTTATAGTCCCTTGAATTCTTGGGTGAATGCTGCTGTGGCAGCAGCCTCTGAAAGTAGTGAAAATAAAAAGTGTGAAGTACAACTTGCAAACCTTATAACGGCGCCTGAAGATCAGGGCCAAATTGCACGTCGTAGAGAAATAAGACGTGCAGTGGACGAATATATGGCTACTAAACCTGCGTTTAAGAAGCTGAGTTTGGTATCAAGTGAGTATAGTGCTCCCACTCTTAAAACATATTGCATTAACGCAAATGCACGTATGAGTGAACCTGTCCCGCCAGTGGCACAAAAAGTGCTAACTGCTCAATCTCAAGTTCATGATACCATCCAACAAAAACATTAGTCAAAACAGTTCTATTGTCAAAATAAGGGTAATGAGCCAGTTTCTCAGACTACTTTGTCTCCAGATATTGAAGAAGTGTTTAAATCTACTCTACTGAAGTTGCTTGATGCCCGCAACTTCACAAATGGCATTCAGTCCGGGGCTAAGGTCAACGAGAACAAAAACTTGATTGACCCGCGTAGTCTGACGAAACAAAAAATGTCTAATCCTAGCTCCAAGTGGCCGGCAGTCCATTCATTATCTATGAGCTGTCGTCCCTCACCGGCGCCTTAGTATAATTTGAATCGAGCCTCAGTTTTATCCATCTTTAGCGAAATTCCAGAGCTCGACGATATTGGCACGATTGACATTGAGCAAGTGGAATTTATGGATGTGACGAAATGGTCTGCAGTAACCTTATGGATAAATTCGAGAGTTGTGGTCAATACCATCTGGGCACTTACGACTCAGCTGTTCAATCTTGATTTTATCATTCAGGCAGGGCCAGGTTCCCTTGAACTTACCTCCACAGATACTGTGAAGCAAATCCCTCAACCACAACCAAACAAACAGCACAGTAATTGTTCACATGTCTGCAATTGCAACGCAAAAGTCACACAATGTTAGCAACTGAATAGTGATGAAACCACTTTTTCCCTAATTAGCTGGAATTCCAGAGGGCATAAGCATTTAATGAACAACCAAGCTATCAACTTGCTTGATCACGACATAATATTAATACAAGAATCGTGGCTAACTTATGCTCCATCGTGGAATAACTATGATATCCTTCTGACTGTGGCGGTTACGGGTAATCTTGGGCGACCTGTATCTGGTCTGCTAATAGCCGTCAAACAGAGTGTTGCCTTAAAGGTTGCCTTATGGTTCTCGCCAAATCCTTTTATACAAATGGCCAGACTGACCAGCAAGAATCTCCATTGCGCACTCATTAATGTCTATTGGAACCCGATGGGCATTACAGATGATAGGTTTCCTGACTCAATGAACAAAGCATTGGATCTGATTAGCGTTGATGGCAATGTTGATACCATCATCATAGCCGGTGATTTGAACTTACACTGTCTAGACCCAAAACGGAAATCTGAAACGGCCCGTCTTGCTAAATGGTCAAGCTTTGTTGAGTCCAAAAGCCTGTTCATGCTAAATGGCGCCTTTCTTTCTGACATACCTGCCAAGGTAACATGGCATCGAACCCTTAGCGAGGGAATCATTGATTACATTTATGTCAATTTAAGCATGCTGAATAAAATAAATTCTTTCCAAGTAATACACACCGACGCGAGCGATCATAACATGCTCAACGCGACCTGGACCTCAAAATGTAATAATAATCTACAGCAATCCCAACATATTAAGGGTTCCATAAGTGTAAACTCCACAAGGAATATGTTAATTTGGACAGAGTCCTCCTTGGAAGCGTTTAAGCTATGCTATGATGCTCAGCTAAAGTGTGAATCTGCTGGAACTCAAGGTGCAACAGTAATCTATCATGAACTTATGCAGCGATTTCAACCGGCTTCCATTAGCCATAAACAAAAACAAACCCCTTTTTTCCATGTTTTTGATCATAAAGTCAAAACTAAGAAAGCATTGGTTAGGGCTGAAAAGAGGGAGCCCCATAAACTATCTGGTGATAAACGAGTGTTGGCCCTGACTCATATTAAAACTAGATACAGAAATTGGATAAGGGGAAGGCAGGCTAAATTATATCAAAATGATGGCAGCAATATGCTAAAATTGCTGTCTACTAAAAATTCAGCAGAATCGTGGCAAATTATTAATGAAGCAACTGCAGGTCATCAAGTTGCAGTTCAGGCTAATGATGTGACTGAAGAGAACTGGGTCCAGTATTACTCCAAACTGTATGCAGCATCCACAGATAAACGATACATACCCAGCATCATGTCACAATCTAATTTCAATATAAAGTTTGATAAAGATGATATTCTATACTTCATCAACAAAGCCACCCGTTCCAGGGCGCCTGGTCTGGATGGCCTATCAAATATGATAATGAAACAATTTCCAGTTATTTGGGCAGACATACTGTATATCATGTTACTGAACATAGTCTCTTCACAAAAAATACTGGTGTCTTTGAAACATTCTATAACCATCCATATTTATAAGAAAGGAGACCGGGCAAATCCGGTCAGCTATAGACCCATCTCCTTGTTAGATGTTCCTGGGAAGATCTTTTGCCGGCTAATTTTAAGAGATATGAATAACTGGTCGCAGAGTCATCATAAAAGAGACCCTTTTCAATCTGGTTTTGTGAGTGGTCTCGGAACCATACCCAATATCATCACTATTAATATGCTTAAAGCTCAGTATGCAGCCCGGAAGCAATCTCTGTACTTTGCATTCATTGATTTCCAGTCTGCTTTTGACTCTATAAATCGTGAATTGCTATTTCAAAAACTAGAGCTTCTTGGCTGTCCATCCTCTCTGTTAGCAATATTAATTCAGTTGCATACGGACACCTCTATGCAGGTGAGATTAACTCTAGAGGGTCTGCTGTCATCGTCTTTTGGCACTCATGTGGGTCTCAAACAAGGATGTATTATGGCATCAATCTTGTTTAATTTATTTATCCTGGATATGGGTAAATCATTCCTCCAAGTTGCCTCTGATGCTCCTGATTTGGAGGGTCAGCGCATAGCGTGGCTATTGTACGCTGATGATTTGGTCTTGATCTCACAAACCCCCAAAGGTCTCCAAAATCTCCTTTCTGCTCTAGCCAGTTATGTTGAAGCTAACCATCTCATTGTGAACCTGGATAAATCAGAAATTCTAGTATGCAAAAATCACACCAAAAGTAGAACTAACAACTGTATTTAGTCCATTAAGGATGTACCGTTGAAATTAGTATTAGAATACAAATATCTAGGCCTGACTATACAGAATACTGCTATGGACACTCTTTACTTGAACAATCCACAGTCCAAACTATCAAGTCTGATTTCTCAGGCCAGAATTCTTATTTATAAATATGGGAAATTTACCCTGAAACATATTCTCCTCTTTTACGAACAAAAAGTAATTCCAATATTAATCTATGGTGTTGAGTCGAAACTGTACACCAGCGATGAAATTTGGAATAAATTGGAAGCATGCTTTTGGAAATGGGCATTACATCTGCCGAATTGTACACCCTTGCCAATCTTGCGATATGAACTAGGCTTGAATTCAGTGGCCTCTAGAGTGAAGTGGCGGATGTGTGTTTTTTTTCGCAAGTGTCTGTTAGGTTTAGAAAATAACAACATTTTGAGTACCTTTGGACATCATTTATCTTCATCAAATCATGACTTCCCTTTGGCATGGCGTTCCTGTGTAGTGAACACCATGGCTAAAGCAGACATAACGGTAACGTGGCTGTTAGAAAACCCGCTGCGTGCTAAAATCAAGTATTACCGATGGGCATGGATAATAAATAGAGAATCCTGTCTAAAATATAAGGACTTTAACGCCTATATTTTTGGTAATAAAAAGCTGGGCCAATTGGCAGGATACTTATTGAAATGTCCATCCGCCATCATACGGAACAAATTCTTACGAGTCAGACTGAATTTATGGCTAACGAGGGAGGTCCTTGCTAGGCGTAAGGTAATTCCAGCTAAAATGAATTTTTGTCGTTATTGTGAGCTTTCACATGAAAGGGAGACATTACAGCATTTGGTTGTATCTTGTAACAAACTAAATGTTCCACGAGCTAAGTTTTTTGCTAATTTGTTCAATCTGAATCATGAAGTAGACGAAAATCAAATCTGGAGTTTGTTCATTTCTAATATGAAGTTTTCTGTGATAAAAGCTATAGTGCATTATCTAGACGCAATTCTTCTTTCTGAAATCAAGCTGTAATGTAAACATGTGATTAATTTGTAAATCTGCAAGGCTAACTGCGTATTTAGGATGAGATTTGCTGTTTGTTTCTCTTTTTAAATTTATATTTTATCTTTTAATTAATGAGCTTTCCTTTTCTTTTACTATTTGTCATTTTAACATGTACAGTTAAATGAATCTGAATAATTTGTTCTGATTTTTATTATTTTTTGAAAAGTTGACTTGTTCAGCTATATCAAAATAAAAAAATAAAAATATGATGTAATGTTAAAGGTTTTGTTGAACCAATAAAACATTTTAATAAAAAAAAATAAGTCTAATAATAAAAGAAAATATTGATCCATTTTTTGTATAGAAATCAAATTGCATAGACTGGAATGGGGGGAGAATTCAGGAAGGCATTAGCATAACTGTTTTAAGTATGTAAAAACTCAAATAGTTATCCAAATAATATTCAATGTATATTTATTTACTTGTGATAATTATTGTCATAATTGAAAGAATTTTAAAGTAAAGGTCCTACGTGTACTGCATGAATCATCTAATGTTCGTCTGCAGTCTCCAAATGTGTGTGACCTGCAACAAATACATTTTATCAGAATATGTTCATAATTGGTCTGAACCCATTCTATTAATCTAGGTGGATATTTACTTACTGGAATCTATAGTCGCATTCTTCTTTGGACTCCTGATCAATTTCTTGCGCTCTGAGTAATTTTTAAGTTCTTCGCTTGCTCAAATTCTTTCACTGTATAATTATCTGTACATGCATAATCACCTGTGTTGTCTATTCTATACGGCATATCAGTGTACACAAAGTGGGGGGATTTGTCCAGGTGTCTTAACACCTTAGTGCCCGATTCATGGAATTTTTTGCACTGCTGAAAAGTGGTTTTGCACTGCCAGCACAAACCCTGATTCATGGAACTGTGCAAAGTGTATTTTTGCATTGCATGGTCAGTGCAAAGTTCATGTTGTACTGGACAAATGACTTTGCACTGCAAAAATACACAGTTCCATGAATCAGGGTTTGTGCCGGCAGTGCAAAGCCACTTTTCAGCAGTACAAAGTCACTTTGAACCATGCAAAAAATTCCATGAATCGGGCCCTTAGTTGGTTCTGGTTCAAATAATAAAGTTTGCGGGACAAGGGTGCGGGTGTTGTGCTCCCAGCTGTCCTGGGGGGCCTTTGCTGCTCGTTTGCTGTTCGTTCTGCAGGCCACGATCGCCACTACAAGAGGACTGTGAACAACCCGCAGGGCAAAGCCCATGGGACAAGGGTGCGGGTGTTGTGCTCCCAGCTGTCCTGGGGGGCCTTTGCTGTTCGTTTGCTGTTTGTTCTGCTGGGCAAAGCCCATGGGACAAGGGTGCGGGTGTTGTGCTCCCAGCTGTTCTGGGGGGCCTTTGCTGCTCGTTTGCAGTTCGTTCTGCAGGCCACACGGGGCAAAGCCCATGGGGCAACGGTGCAGGTGTTGTGCTCCCGTGGGGTGTTAGGAGCCCGCAGAGCGGAAAGAATCACCTGCCTGAGGGATCTGCAGTGGATTCGCAGTGGTGCAGTACTCGTCTGGCAAGGTGAGGAGTTGTGATGGGGGGAGGGGAGTCACACTGAAGTGCTAATAACTGCCTAGATTCGTCACCTAACCTGGCATGGCAGCCTCAGTCTTATCGGTTCACATAGAGAGGGCTGGTCCCCCCACCCCCACTCACCACGATGTTTCCCGGTGTTCATGAAGCTGTCGACGGAAAATAAAGAAAAAATGGAGGAGGCGGCCCGGTAACCCTTGCAGGGTCCTCCTCTACTGCCCTTCCCCCCCGCCCTGGTTTAGGGGGAGGGCTCAGGCGCAAAACAGCGCCAAAATCGCCAAAGCCTGCGAAGGGCGAACAATGAAAAGGGGCGTGATAATCCCTTTATAATGAGCGGGCGTCCAGACAGGACACCTAGCATCCAGGCCCTGCAGTAGGACGCCCGCCCCGCCGGAGAGGAGAAGATTTTGTTTTCCACCCACCCACCCCACAAAGGAACATAAGGAGGACAACCACCAGGCGTTGCTGTCGCAGGACGGTCAGGTGGGAATATGGCGGTGTTTGGGCGACCAAGCACAAGAGACAGACTCCGAATGAGCCAGGAGGAAGCCGGAAAGGTCTTCGCTCTTCTCGGACCAGCGCCTCTTGGGAGCCTAACGGCAGGGGCATCTGGTGGTAACAACAAGGGCTCAGCTTCCCCCAAAAGAAACAGCGCTCTCCCTGCCCACGGACACCTGCAAGGGCAGTGTAGGCTCAGGCACAAAGGGTTGGGAGAGTTGGGCCTACTATGGAATTGGTGCAAAGGAATAGGGGGAAGCAGGTGTATTGGACACGGAGCAAGCGCCACACTTACAGACTGAATTTCACTAAATGTGTGCAGTGATTCTTTTGTTGTGAAAATAAAACTGCGGCCAAGTTTGCCATTTTGAAGAACAACTGTCTCATTCCAGCTAATTTTCTTAAAAGGGAAAATAAAGGGAAACGGAAGAATGAGCAAAATATTGCTTATTGGCTATGGGTACAAATGGACAAATGCAGGGTTACTAAATCCAGGTGGAAAATACTTAGTTAAACATAAATTGTTTGTTTATTTATTTATAATGCGCTCCAGACCCTAAGGTAACCGGGCGCAGCAGAATAAGAATATGCAAAACTTAGAGTGTTACAAAAATCTGGGCATTACAGTGTTACAAATTTACAATAGTACATAGATATCCACTTTACATATTTACAATGATACAGTATAGTCAATAGGCAAATGCAAATTGCTGGTGATGTCTCTTGCATCAGATTCCGTCCCTGGTGGCGCCGAGGCACAGTCCCGCAGTCCCACCAGGGTCACGGGGAAGGATGTCTCTTGCATGAGATGCCGTCTCTGACGGCGCCAAGGCACAGTCCCGCACTCCCACCGGGGTCACGGGGGAAGGGTTTCTCTTGCATGAGATGCCGTCTCTGATGGCGCCAAGGCACAGTCCCACACTCCCACCAGGGTCACGGGGGAAGGGGGTCTCTTGCATGATATGCCGTCTCTGACGGTGCCAAGGCACAGTCCCGCAGTCCCACCAGGGTCACAGGGGAAGGGTGTCTCTTGCATCAGATGCCGTCTCTGACGGCGCCAAGGCACAGTCCCACCAGGGTCACGGGGGAAGGGTTTCTCATGCATGAGATGCCGTCTCTGATGGCGCCAAGGCACAGTCCCACACTCCCACCAGGGTCACGGGGGAAGGGGGTCTCTTGCATGATATGCCGTCTCTGACGGTGCCAAGGCACAGTCCCGCAGTCCCACCAGGGTCACAGGGGAAGGGTGTCTCTTGCATCAGATGCCGTCTCTGACGGCGCCAAGGCACAGTCCCACCAGGGTCACAGGGGAAGCCTATAAGCTAATCAAAGAGATCAATGATTTTCTTGGGAGCAATTTGGATGCTAAGGGGAGTGAAACGACCAAATACAATACAGAGGGCAACCACCTTAAAGGCAATGGTATTAGCAGCACTAATTGCAACAGCAGAGCAATTACATGCAGTGCAGGGGGTGGAGGGCCGGACCACCATGCTTTTAGCCCTGATATCACCTCCGTGGATCCCTCTACTCGAGGGGGCTTTGTTGTCACAGCTAATAAGAAGCCAGTGCCAGATGCCAGTGAAAAAATGCCAGCGAATTGTAATGACAAACCCAATATAGCCACTGTGATTGCTCCAGATGTTGCCATGTCTAGCCCCGGTACAGTTAGACACACAAGCCAGCATGCAGCACCCAGTCCCTCAATTACCAGGCTGCAGGGGGAGGGTTGCTGTTGTTTATGGCAGCGCCAAGCCCCCCACTACCATCTGCATCAACAGGAGCCCTTAAGGATTACAATGATGAGGTGCGTGCCATGTGTGATGCAAATGGCACCAGTTGGATGCTTATTCTCCCTGCTTACCAGCCCTGGTCGCAATGTCCACTACCCCCACTCCGGACCAAGTGGACAAGGACCCATTAAATGGGTATCGGGTAATAGAATTGCGGCAAAAATGTCGCTGGTAAAAAAAATTGCATTTGCCGTGGTTTGACCCGGTAAAGGTGTACCCCATTATACCATTTAAGGGGAGCGGGGGTTGCGGGGGTGTCCCCTGCATCCTTTACATGATTGTGTCGGCAAAACCACAGCATTTTTGCTGAAATATTTTGTATCCACGGCCATTTTTGCCGCGATTTTAAGACATGGAACCATTAAATGGATGTAAATGCAATCTCGTTCTACATGAATTAGCAGCCCTAAAGAAGCCGCTCCTGCTCATTCTCGAAGAACGTAGTGGAGGAGGAGGAATTATGGGGGAGTGTCAACCAAGAAAGGAGGGCAATTCAAGGGTCCCCCAGATAACTCAACCGGCATTATTGTCGATAGTATTGGTTTTACCAATGCCTGGCCTGTAAAGAGGCCCCAGTTACCAGTTGACCTGGGCATCTGCACTCAAAATTCAAGCCTAGACCATAAACGTGTTGGCTTACCCCAGCAGGTAGCATGTGCTCTAGACCCCTGGTGAGGGGTCTAGAGCCACTCTTTTGGATGAGAGGATGTGTGGAGGGGCAGGCTATGTTGATCCCAAGTTGACTCACAATGCTACCAGCCACAGGATTCTGAGATTGCAGCATGGGTATGGTGGTATGGTGTGGAGTATAAAAAAGTGAGAGGGGCACAGAGGGGGAGGATGATATTTCTGCAAAGAGTTCCCAAAGTTGACCCAGACCACTGAGAAACCAGGGAATCACTAATCAACAAGTGCACCCATTGGTTTTGAGTGCCCTGTGGCTGTCGATCGATAATTCGTGAAGACCTTATTAGTCGCACAAGGTTACAACACAATTGAGGGGGTGCACTTTTGACTCTATACGTATTGATCTGAAGGACCAAAGAGTGACCAATGGCATACTGGGCATTGTAGCGAGATGTCGCCCATCGCCATGCTGTATGATTGAAATCAGCCCCACCCCTACGACAATGTTCACCTCTGGGAATTTAGGCCACTGTGTACCCTTCTTTCTGGAGCCAATGTAATCCCACTGGGGATAAGACTCGGGGGAGTCTCCAATGGGAGTGGAGAGGTTGCCCATTTGGTAAACTGACTAGATTGAAACTGAATCACGTGGTTGCCGAAATTAGGGAAGGCCCTGGGGCCATAGATACTATAGAACATGTTACCCATTCCTTGGAAGGTGGGATCGTAATCTAAATTACGTAATTGTATATGTGTTATGGATTTTTGATGTACTTTGATGGCCTTTTGGCCGAATAAAGTTGATTGAATTAATAAAGTTCTTAACTTATTCTTACAAGTCCTTGTCTATACTTGAGACGCCCTGACCTACATGTGAAGTCTCAAAATAGATGGTCAATGAAATGTTTCAGCACCTAATCTTAACACGCCATTTAGCCTGTGGGCTCCCCTAAACTAACAGCACAAATGATCCAAGGTTTTGGCCCAATATCAAGGCTTCACAAACCTAGTCTTCAAAGTCCAACCCTGTTGTCTAGATGTTTTCTTCTGGGAAGGTTCTTGTAGCAGTTACTCAGTCTGGTCGTCTAGACCTCTGTTTTCACCTTGGGTCTCAATAATTCATCTAGGTTTCAAGCTTCATGGTTCTCTCTCCAGGCTGTTCCACAGCCCTGCAACAATGACTTGTTGGCTTCTGCTTCTCCAAGCCCTTGTGTTACTCAGGGGTTACAGTACATGTATCCCAGTCTTTGGGTTTGTCAGAATTTACAATGGGTCTCTCCCAGACCTTGGGTTTGTCAGGGTTCACAACGGGTCTCTCCCAGACCCTTGGTTTTGTCGGGATTCACAACGGGTCTCTCCCAGACCTCTTATTTGTCTGGATTCACAACGGGTCTCTCCCATACCTCGGGTCTGTCGGGATTCACAACCGGTCTCTCCCAGACCTCGGATTTGTCGGGATTCACAACGGGTCTCTCCCAGGCCTTGGGTTTGTCAGGATTCACAACCGGGCTCTCCCAGATCTCGGATTTGTCAGGATTCACAACGGTTCCCTCCCATACCTTGGGTTTTTCAGGATTCACAACGGGTCTGTCCCAGACCTAAGGTTTGTCAGGCTTCGCTTTCTTTCAGCATTCATAGGGATAATGGGTGTCCCCCCCCACCCCCCACCTAAGTAGTGACCTAGCCAGGCAGCCAATGTTATCACCTTCCCGCCATGGCTCAGGTCTTTCTCCCTTTTACCCGAGGATCACTGGTGGACAGCCTCAGCCATTCAATTCCCTCAGTGTTTGGGAGATGGGTTTTTTTCAAGCATCCAGGCTAGACTCTTTGTCCAGGGCTTCAAGGTCAGCTTCCAGCCTGGCTTCTGATTTTCTTCCAAATTATCGCATCCTTCCTTTAGGCAGTACTCCTTTCCTGGTTCCTTACTCCGGGGGGTTCTCCTTGTGTCGAGGGAGTACAAGTAGACATGTCCGCCTCCTCTGACATTCTATCATTCGCTGAACTTTCCCAGTCACTTTTATATTCCAATGACTTCCAATGTTTTTCCTGCTAGGTTATTCCTCATCTTTGCTTTAAATCTCAAATCTGATTGGTTATTCCCTTGGGGCTCGTTAGTTATATTACCGGTGGAGCTTTTGTTTTGGGTTATTACCTGATAGTTTCTATGATTGTTAAATGAGGGATGGTGAGGTTTTAAAGGTGTTTCTGGTGCCACCTTGGAATCCCTTTCTGCATGCTGGGTGGTTCCTCCACTCTACCAAGGATGTGGCAGCAGTCGGAGTGCTGGAGCACAGAGTATGCATGCCTTCCCTGGCGCGCTTTTTGTTAGGTACGGTTCATAAAATGTTTCTCCATCACACCCGAACACAACTGGTTTGCAGAATCTATGCTTTTCTCAATTACATGGCTGTTGCTTCCGTGGCCGGGCTGTGGGCGCTCATTACAAGGCTTTTTAGTATTTGTATTTCTGCATGCTAACGTCCCACAGTGTGAACCCTGATGTTGTGTTACTGTGCCTCTGGGGCGACAGAGAGCTGGCGGTATCCCTCATTAATGCCCTGGGAGCACATTGGGTAGGGGCCAGGCAAACCCAGCCCAGCCCTTGATGACCTGCTTCCCACACATATAAGGATGGGGATTTCAGACGGCTCACCACATTTGTTAAAGTGCCCCCGGTGGCAACTGGGAGAAGGCCATCCTATATGCTTTTGTTAAATTGCAGCGTATCTCATTAGGGGGCATCATTAAAGTTCCACTAATCAGAAAAAGGCACACCTCATTTGATCAAGAACACAAGGCTCTCTGTCCAGGTTTAGTTGGTGGCCAAGGTATGATCTAGATGACTATGGGGTCTGAGCAAAGCTGGGTAAAGGCAGGAGCAGGGGCAGATAATCAATCTGCACAGAACTGTAGGATTAGGAGGGAGAGAAGGGGTCATCAGGGGGGCTCCTGTTCTTCACTGTCAGTCTTCACTTCGGATCATCCCATTCTGTGCTGTTAGCAGGATTTTCATCATAATACATTGTTCACTCTCAGGCTATTTATGAGAGTATGAGGTAAGGGAAGGAGTTCACTGTTTCCAGGACTCTGCTGCTAGTGCAGGATGTTGGCCCCCTGCCTTCCTGGCTCATTTCTCAGATCATCATTTTCTTAGACTTGTTTAAACTTTTCAGTTCTACCCACCTCCTTCTCCTATCCCCAGGTGTACCAAGCCATAGAAGCTTTGCCTGGCTGCCTGGCGTGGTGGGCCCAACGCGTCGAACGGTCCTTAAGTGTCTTAGGTTTAAACCTACTACACGCTCTGCAGTTCGCTTCGGGGTGGTCCCTCGGCAAGCAGAGATTGCACGTGGCGTGCCTGTCGACCCAAGAGTATTTGCGATTGCACTTGGGGCAGAATTGAAAAGGGGTACCCTCCATACGCACCTTGAGGCAGCGGGCTGTTAAGTGTAGGAAATGTATAAGGTGTACCTATATACCAAGAGTGTAGAGTATGTCCAACCCCCCACTCTCCCTACTTGCAGGGCCGAGGCCAGAGGCCTTCCAAGGCCCGGGCCGAGGCCAGAGGCCTTCCGAGGCCCAAATCCGTCGTGCAGCAGCCGACGGTCGATTTCTTCTACAGCCGGCATCGAGTGTCGAAGTTCGACGTTGGGATGGGGAAGGATGTAAATAAATTAATATTTTAGCAAAAGTATGGCTAAGGCCAGGCGACTCCGCAAAATGCTTCCGACCAGTATGGCGGAAAAAAACAATCTGAGGATCCTAGACGCGTGAGGGATCTTGGGTACAGTGGACGTCACACTAGGGATAGTATTACTGGCACGCCCTGTGTCGACGCCCATTTTCGAGTTTCGAAAAACAAACTGTAATACTCCGCAGCTTCCACTAGATGTCGGCCTATGCACAGCATAGATGTGCAGTCTGCAGCTGTGCTAGGATTTGGACAACAGAGAGTGGCTGGGCAACAGGAGGGGGCTGAACAGTGATTACTGACGCGCCTTTTTTAACTCCCTCAATTTGACCCTGCTTCGTATCAGTTAATATATTCTCCATTAATTCGTCCGCTATATGCAATCCTCATTGTGGGTTTTCTATGTTCAACTGGTCGCGTCTACCTGACCTTCTCGGACTTTCAGTCCACTCCTCCTCCTTTTCTTCTGCTATATCAGTTTTAGACTTATGCCTACGCGCATGTTTCTCTCTACTTTTCCAACAAAGCGTTGCTTCCCTTCTCCAGTCCCTAACAATATCTAGTGCTGCAGGACGTGTTTTCTTTCCTATCAACACCTTCTGCAAGTTGTCTATCCTCGCCATTTCAAAACTGCCATTAATCGGCCATTGAAGGTCTTCTTGTTTTCTGGTTTGCCTATGCCAAATCTCACTAAACATTATCGCTCCCATACCATACTTCACATACATCTCATACGCCGGCGTTTCCCCAGGTGGTGCAACTTGGCCAATTTCCAAAGATTGTCCACCGCAGCGGAAAAACCCCGCTAGGGTGGACAATACTCCAGGCATGTTTTAACCTTTTCCTTGGCTAATCATACTTACTCTGGGTGTTTGATTTTGCAAAATCAACTCTCAACCAATATCAGGACTATTTCGAATCGGGGTACGACTCACCTGATAAATCAATTTGTCTTCCAAGACACAATTCGTCCATATACTGACGCAACCAATCACGTCGTGTCTGCGTCTCTTGGCTCAGCCTCGTTTCGGGACCCTCGCCTCCTTGTTCTCTGGCCGGACACGTCGATCAGGGATGATGTGTGTGCAGATCTGCAAAGGAGTCTCTCATCACTTACACAGGGGCGCCCCGAACACCTCTTGATCCCGGCTCGATCGTCCCATCCTCGCCGTTCTCTCCGCCTTCCTTAATTTACTACGTACACGATGGAACAAGTGGGGGAGGGTCCCTATTTGGGCGCCATCTTGAAGGGTTCCCTAGGGGACCCTCCTATTGTGGAAACAAGGCAAATCACCACACACGAACTGATACGCCAGACACAAGGTTTTATTCTCAAAAGCTAGGGTTTATTGCAAAGCAAATAGTTTCAGTTGGCCAACTCGGTCTCACGCCCCGCGACATGTGTCTCCAGACCTCGAGGGACGCAAGAGAGCGAAAAACGTACATCAGTTACATATATACAAAATGGACATCGTACAATCAGTCATGACATTTATAACACCGCTCATTGTATAGTTTCTTTGAACTGGGCTCGATGATTGACGATTTCGACGAATATGACACCTCTGAACATCTATTTTAGCAACAATATGCAACATTGCGAGTCTAGAGATATATTTCTTTGTTGAACAGAACAAAGCTGCTTATGGGGGAAGAGTCACATTCCAAGCCTTGCTATCTCCTATTTGCTATTCGTGTCCTAGGAGCCAGCACGCTATGCTGGGCTTAGGAAAGGGGGGGCCGTAAGAAAAGCATAATTCAAGCCTTTAACTGTTCCTTCCTAACATTTCTACCATATTAACGAGACTAGCTGGCATCAGTGAAATGATTAAATGACGTGTTGCTCTCCTCCAAGGATATACGTGGGATGGGATTGGGCATTCCTGTCTGTGGCAGGCCTACGTTATGTTTCAGCGAATAGCTCTCGGCCTTGCAGCCTTGTTCTTTCGCGTTGATTCAACAATTGTAACAGTGAAGCGGAATAAGCAGAATAAGCTTTCGGCTAAGCAGTTCAGAACAAAAAGCAAGGAGCAAACGTTAGAGAACAAGACGGCGATTCTAGTTACTCCAAAATGGCTGCACGTTGGTCAACCTTATGATTCTGTATTTTCGACATTGAGTACATGAGGCGGTTGGTCTTCGGCCAATCTATGTATTGCTCGCAATCGTGTGGTACCTATTTTTCTAGACTGACATTAGGTCTCACCCCTCAGTCTGTAGCAATCCCAATTTCCAAGGAGTGGACCTTTCAGGACATAGATAGGGTGATGAACCTTATAATGGGGATGTCGAGGACCAGGAGGCGGACCAACAGGCTAATGTTTACTCCTTAGACTCCCCAATTCAGCAAGACCCTCGTGTGGGTGATTCTCCAGTTGATAACCAACCCCTCCTTAATGAGGTGTTAGCCAAGGCGGCAGAACACTTTCAGATCGATACTAAGGAGGTACAGGAGGATAAGGACTTTGCCGAGCAAATCCTCAGGGACAAAAAGGCAGTGCGCAGTTTATCCCGCTACTGAAATCAGTACAGCGCAGGAAACAACCGTCTTTAGAGACCCCTTACCTTACACGTGCAGTGAACCCACATGTAGAGAAATTATTTTAGGCCCGCACCTTCAGACCCTTTATATATTAGAGGGCAACTAAAACCAGACTCCTTAGTTGTCACCACCACTAGGAAAAGAGCGGGCACTCCACTTGCTTCTTCAGAGGCTCCTCCGGACAAAGAAAGCAAGAGGATTTACGCCCTAGGAAGGTAGGTCGCCTGCTCTGCGGCTTATCAAACCAGGATAGCCAATAATGCCACACTCTTGGCTAGTTACAATTGCCACAAGTGGGAAGAAATCTCTGCATTACTTTCCTCTGCCCCAGAACCTTTAAAAACCCAGCTATCACAAGTGGCAGCTGAGGGAAGGGTAGTGTCTGGCTGTCTTCTTAAGACAAACTTTGACGCGGCTGACGATGCCGGGAGAATTATCGTGGAGGGTACGGTCATTAAAAGGCATGCATGGCTGTGCCAGTCAGGGTTTAAGCCTGAGACACAGGCTACCCTGCTAAACATGCCAGTCAAACCCAACGTGCTACTCAGCAAGGCTGTCGAAGATGCCCTCAAAACGGCTAAAGACGAGTATGACATATTGAAATCCTTAGGTCAACTCACTAACAAGCCCTCTGGGCAGAGGGGGAATGGTAATTTTCACTGTTTTCGCAGCCAAAATTCACAGAGAGGGTCTAACTACAGTCAGAATCAAATCTCCTCGTGGGGGAATAGTCAATTCCAATCTGCCCAGGGTTATCCTAGAGGACAACGCAGAGGTCGTGGGCGGGGAGGGGGCAACCCCGCTGGAGGTGGTACGCCCCCTCCTAAGCAGTGACGTTCCGCTTCAGGTGCCCTCCCATGCATCCCCAGTAGGGGGCGCATTACCAACTTCACCCACGCATGGGAGGGGATCACCTCGGACAGATGGGTGCTGTCTACAGTAACAGGCGGTTACTGCATCGAACTTCACCAACGCCCCCACAACCACCCCCGACGTCAAAAAGTACACTCTCAAGAACACCAGCGTATCCTCCTCGAGGTGATTGCCACTCTTCTGTGAAAGGACGCCATAGAAGTCGTCCCGGCCAACCAGGTAAACAGGGGTATTTATTCAACCTACTTCCTTGTGCCAAAGAAAGATCTCACAATGCGCCCAGTATTAGATTTGCACCCTGTAAACAAGTATGTCAAGCCACAAACGTTCCGCATGACTACGCTACAAGAGGTAATCCCCCCTACTAAAAAAGGGGGATTACATGCCAACACTAGATATGAAAGATGCCTATTTTCATATTTCAATGTTCCGAGCGCACAGAACATTCATGCGTTTCAAGATAGCGAACTACCAATTCAAAGTGCTACCCTTTGGAATAGAATCTGCTCCAATGGTATTCACAAAGGTACTGGCGGTGGTGGCAGTGCACCTCCGCAGGAAGGAGAGCCCAGTGTACCCTTACCTGGATGACTGGCTCATTACAGGATAATCCCCCCTGATTTGCAGACAAAACATTCAAAGAACCATCAACCTTCTCTTTCAATTGGGCTTCTCCATCAACGAGAATAAAATCAAGCCTGGTGCCAAGCACTTCAAAACAGTTCCTAGGAGCTGTCGTAAACACTCAAGAGGGGCTGGCCTTTATGTCAGAGGAAAGAATTCGAAATTTGTTACTGCAAATTCCTCAATATCAGGCCGGTCGCCAAATAAGGGTGCGCAAAGCAATGCGTTTGCTAGGCATGATGGCATCTTGCATTTACCAGGTCCCGACACGCGCACCTGCGCATGCGACCCATGCAGGAGTGGTTGGTGAAACAGTGGTGCCAGGAAGTGGTCAGTGGGATGATCTAGTGGTCGTTTCGCCAGCACTAGTACAGAATCTTCGCTGGCGGACAAGAGAGAATCTAACTAAGGGGAAGCCCTTCTACGATCCAGATATTCTGGCGGTTGTCACGACGGACACCTCCTTAGCAGGGTGGGGAGCTCACTACCTTCACCACACAGCTCAGCATCTGTGGTCTCGCACGGTTGCTCAGAACCACATCAATCTGCTAGAACTTCTGGCAGTATTCAGAGCGCTTCGGTATTCGAACCCCTCTTAACAAACCAGTCGGTGCAGATCCTAACAGACAGCACGACTGCAATGTTTTATATCAACAAACAGGGGGCACACGTTCTCAAAATCTATCCAAGCTTGCCCAACAAATTTGGAAATGGGCACTCAAACTGAAGATTTACCTGTCATCCCAACATGTTCCAGGGGAACTCAACTCGCTAGCAGATGCTCTAAGCAGAGATCCCCTTACAGAGAAACACGAGTGGCGACTACACAGAAGTCGTAGGAGACCTTTTCTCTCAGTGGGGTTTCCCCACTATAGACCTATTTGCCACAAGCGAAAACAGTCAATGCCCAGACTTGGCGTCCAGGTTCCCCAGCCAGGCTCCAAGGGTAACGCCCTATGGATGAACTGGTCAGGAACATTTGCCTACGCTTTTCCCCCAACTCCTCTCATGAGGAAGGTGGTGAACAAGATCCACAAGGAACCGATGGCGCTCAACCTAGTTGCTCCTATGTGGGCCAGACAACCATGGTATCCACACCTACGCAAGCTAGCGGTGTGCGACCCCATCAAACTCCCGTGCCAGTACAACCTACTCACCCAGCACGAGGGACTAACAGTGCACCCGCAGCTCCACTCTATGAACTTGGCAGCATAGCTTCTGAAGTCATAGAGTTCGGCCAGCTCAACCTTCCACAGAGATGTATGGATATCTTGAAAGAATCAAGAAAACCCAACACTAGACACTGTTACTTTAACAAATGGAAGCGCTTCGTAATCTGGTGCCAGTCTAAACTTATCAACCCTTTAGAATGTACTCCAACTCACATTCTAACCTATATGCTCCATTTGTTAGATGCAGGGTTAGTATTTAGCTCCCTAAAGGTCCATCTGGCGGCTTTGTCAGCTTATACCACTTCACAGAGTAAACTCTCGTGGTGGAAGATACCCGTTATCAAGGCATTCATGGAGGGAGTAAAGAGGCTCCACCCTCCAATTTCAAACCCACTGCCAGGTTGGGATCTCAATGTGGTACTTGCTAAACTCATGGGTCCCCCCTTTGAGCCTATGCACAAGTCTAGTCTCAAACACCTGACTTATAAAACTGCCTTCTTAGTGGCTATCACCTCCATAAGAAGAGTGAGTGAAATTCAAGCTCTCTCAGTGCAAGATCCTTTCTTTACTGTAGACAACTCACCCTAGGTTCTCCCCTAAATTCATTTCCAAATTTCATGTAAACCAGTCTATTGAGCTACCGGCTTTCTTCCAGGAACCCAACAGCCCAGTTGAGATAAAACTCCACACACTAGATTTGAGGAGGGCGGTCCTCTACTACGTAGACAAGACCAGACCGGTAAGGAAAACAGATCAATTGTTTGTCTCCATAGCACCAGGTGACGCATTTCTAAAATTGCCATCTCTAGGTGGATAGTCAGATGTATCCAGCTGTGCTATTCCCTATCAGATAAAACACTGCCTTTTACACCCAGGGCTTACTCTACAAGAGGCACAGGAGCCACTCTGGCGTTCATTGCAAATGTCCCTCTGGACTGTATTTGCAAAGCAGCTACATGGAGCTCTGTTCACACCTTTACTCAGCACTACTGCATTGACACTCATTCACTCAGATACACAAGTGGGATAAGCGGTTCTAAGACATTTGTTCGCTAATGACCCTTCTCACATCCCACCTCATTCTTCTAACACTGCTCGCTAATCTATGCACAGCATGTGATCTAAGCAGATTCCACAAGCCTCAGAAGGGATACATTACTCACCATAATCGTATTTCTGATGCTTGTATCTGCTTAGAATCACATGCGCCCGCCCTTCCTTCCCCCTGAGGGAAGGCGCATGGATGCTTGTGAGCTTGTCTATTCATATCTGCTTGGATACTTCTGTACTCATGCTACTCCCTCCTCATGCTACCTCATGTCAGAAAAATAACAATCTGAGGGACCTAAACGCGTGAAGGATAATGGGTACAGTGGATGTCACACTAGGGATAGTATTACTGGCACGCCCTGTCGATGTCCCTTTTCGAGTTTCGAAAACAACAACTGAAATACTCTGCAGCTTCCACTAGATGTCGGCCTATGCACAGCATAAGAATGTAAGCAGATACAAGCATCAGAAATAAGATTACGGCGAGTAATGTATCCCATATACAAATGGAAAAGTTATTAAGAAAGCAAAATAAAACGCTGTTTTCGGCCTACTTCCATTCATATTCCCATAGCGGAAAAGTCCAATTCAACTTGGGCGCAAAGCGTTGTCTTAATTTCCCAGGACAGGTTTGGTTTTTTTTCCGTCCAGTAGTTTTTAAAATATTTGATGGGGAAAGTGGTGCCCACTTCTCCCAAAAATATAGCTAGATCTCATGGTGCTTTGCAGCAGAGAGACTTTTTAGAAATGAAAAGTCCCCATTTTCTTTGCTCAATGCAAGTGATTTCCACAGTAATACTGTGTGAATTTGAAAACAAGAGGGCACCAAAAAACGCTATCTGGAGGAGGAAAAAGGATGACATTGCATCTGGCTGGATGTGGGGAGGGTGGGGAAGAGGACATCATGTGAAGTTGGGGAGTTGGGGGTGGTCTGGGGAGCCAGTTTCAGTTGAGACCTTTTCGCATTATCTGCGTAATACCGGGGGAATCCCATGAGATTACTGTGGCTACAACAGAAGACGCGAACGGTATAAAACTGCATCACACAAAACAAAGAGTGATGGGGTAACGGGAGAGGGCTATGGAGGGAAAAAGCAACTCAGGTAGTGGGGGGGGGGGCATGGAAAGATAAGGGGGGTTCTTTGCGGAGTGCCTGTGAGCGCAGGGAACAGTTTTTGATTTTCAAGCATTTTTGCATTATTGCGGCAATACCGGGGGAATACCGCAGGCATAGGTAGTTCATTGCCGAGGCAAGTGTAGTTCGTTGACATTATCGGGGTAATATTGGGGGAATCCTGTAGGAATTTGAAAAGAGTTTAAAAACAAAAAAGAAATGTTACACCTACAGTGATCACATCTACTCGGCGGGGGGTAATGGGTCTCTATGCCAGATCCCATTGCCAAATGTCATGACTAGAGGGCCTCAAAGAAAACTATTGGTGCAACATGTAGACTGGCCATTGCCAAAGTCGCAAAGTGTCTGAGTAAAGTGTTTGATGTGGACTGCGAGGACTGCGTGGTCTTTATTCCTGGCTGCAGAGAGAAAGTGATAAGCATCCTTTTCTACCGCGGCTGACAGCTTTCCGTTTCATTGCGGCTGGAAAGAAAATAAAACGTACACGAGCTACGTGCTACGGCTGTGCGGACTGGCCCATTTAACTTTGCCAAGTGACTTGGAGGCGTGGGCTTATAACCATACTAGCCACGCAAAGCGTCTGAGTAAAGTGTTTGGTGTTCGGTGGCTCGGGGTGAGAGCTGAGAGGAGGCTGGGGTTTACTACTCCATGTAAGAGCGCTCAACTTATGAACTTACCAACAAACAAAGGTGAGCTCTCTTTTGGCAATAAAGTTCAAGCCAGTCATCTCTTAAAGCAACACCACTGCTGTCCCTGCTCATCGCTCATTCACACGCTCGACTGCGGGGCAAGACCCTTTGAGCAGTCGAGCGAATTCTCGCGGGCGCTTGTGAGACCTTAATTGCTGAATCTCCGCTTAACTGCCTTTTGTGTTGCTCGACTGTGACTGTGGGGCAAGACCCTTTGAGCAGTCGAGCGTTTCCTCACACCGCAGCAATACTAATGACTGCGCATGAAGGGCACTAAGTGAGGATCTTCTGCTTAATTACTTTCCGTGCTACTCGACTGCGACTGCGGGGGACAGACCCTTTGAGCAGCCGAGTGCAACACTACTGTTAATGGCGGTTCTAGGTGAGGCAACGCCTGCTGCAATACTTGTTTGCTTCAAGGGGACTTGTAACAACAAATGGTGTATAACACCTATACACTAAAAACAAACATGCCCCCCACTTTGAGAACAGCTAGCACGTTGCTTATTTTAAAATCCACTCCAGCACGTCGCCCATCGACGAGTGCCCTCAAGCGCAAGATGGTGGATTCTATGCTTGACGGTGGGGAAAAGAAACAATGTGCTGGAGACATACGAGACTTTTGTAAACCCATGTGCCTGACCTCTTTTGACGTGAAAGTAGCTGCTGGTAACTGTACAACGCCCATGGATGGTTCCCCTGCAATAGTGACCAACAGCATTTTGATCACTGATACGCAACTATTGGCGGTAGAAGCTCTGCCGGGTTTGCCACGGCTAAGTCACTCAGAACTGTTGCCCTCTGCGGAACCTCGACCCTCAAATGAGGTAGATGGTGAGAGCTCTCCTGCCGTCATTCCAGTGCCAAATTTGGGCGGCGGTTTAGAAATCTCAGCTCATAATGTTGGAGTAAATGCCCCTATTTTGACACCTGCCGCTGCTCCAGCCAAATGTGTAGAACATTGCAGTGTCTTTATTGGTGACATTTCCATAATTGCGTCTTCTTCTTCAATAAGTGCTCACGATAACAGCTTATACCAGTCGCCAAGCTTATTTGACAATTCTTCTAAAACAGTTCATTTGTCACTTGCACCACTTCCCATGGAGCGTCAAACACCTAGTGGCCCAAGTGATCCATCAACCCCGAGTCGACTTCCATCAAGGCCTCTACCCTCAAATTTGTATGAAATTAACATACAAGCTTTGAATACGACAATTAACACTCTGGTAAAACTGTTTGAAACTTTAGATTATAAAATCTCAGCTCAAGCCAAACAGATTGACTTGATCGTGAGCTGGATGAGTGATAACGTGATAAGAGATGTACATCATTTAACCAAAAATGCACCAAGGAAACATTTCAAGGACCATGTAAAACTCCATGATGATTTGGTACAAATGCCGGTTGATGTCATGTGTGAAATTGAGCAGGACAAGTCCAGGATGTGTGAAAAATCAAGGGTTGATGGCAGTAACAATAAGATGGTTGTGTCTGTGGATGTAACGAATATCAGTGCAAATAAGTCTGTAAATACGTCTGTTATTAACCTTGTAACGCAACCTCTGACTAGTCCTTGTTCTGAAAGTGTGTTATCCGACAACTCAGTGATCTACCATGAAACTGAAAACCCAATAATGGATAAAAAACAGAAGTTGTCTGTAGACACAAAAGGGCACTCAGACAAATGCAAAAAGAAACCTTATAGGGTATTTCAAACCAAAACAGGAACGATGCGAAGGAGTGGGAATTCAGGTCTAATAAAGAAAACAAAGAATCAAATGCTTCCCCCCTCGCGTTCTAGAGCCAATCTTAAACAACTCTTCAAATGTTTAACCCCGCAGGTGAATCCTGGGTCCATTTTGAAAACAAATGTTTGTAAAAAATTGCCTAATGCACCCGCAAATTCAATGCAGATTGTACCTGTTGTCCCTCTAATTGAGGATTACCAACCGTTGAACGAGCTCATTTTGTCTATCTCTAATCAGAAATCTACCTCCATTGACACTCCGGATGCTACCAAAGCGAGCATTGTCGAGACTCCAGATGCTGTCAAAATAAGTACTGTAGAGACTCCAATTGCTGCTTTGGTGTGCACTGTTGAAGTGCCTAAGGTTGTGGAAGTGGGTGCCTTGGCGCTACTCGACGGTAGCACAACATCTAATTCTATTCAGAAAGGAGTACTACCGACAATTCAGGAAGCCAGTAACAGCTCGTCTTGACAGATATTCGTGAGCAAATCGAATCTTCCATTCAGAGATACATTGATTTCCAATGCACACATGTGAACACGAAATTTAAACAATCTCAAATACCTGTGAAAAGCCAGGTTCCCTGTCAATTGGCCAAAGCCATACAAACTATTGATGTTGACACTTTAGCAGCTCCAGCTAAAACAGCTATTGTAACTGATGTGATGCACTCATCTTGTGCGGTGCACTATAATCAGGAAGTAGACACACTAATTCCAATGTATGCAGTCTCTCAAGAACAGGTGACGAGGGAAGTACATAGACCAGTGGTGGACCTCCGATCTTCACAGGCTGAGATATGTCAGGTCAACATGCCTATGGCAAGCAGGAGAGAGTGCTTTCCAATCTCTGAAGCCCTCTCTTCGCAATGTCACGCTTCCAAACATGCTGATTGGGCACTCCAGCCTATTGCCCAGGAGGCTCAGTCACATGTGGGACAGCCAATTGATAACCAAATTGCTAAAGCAGTTCAAAGTTACTTTGATCGTAACCAACTATACTCTGACACGTTGACTCAGGTCCCTTTACTGCCCAGGAGACACTTGCCTAAACTGAGACTCAGTTCCAACTCCGATTCCCAAAAAATAATCTCCACGCCTAGAGACTCTGAGATATTGAGAATGAGCACAAAACAAGCCAAAACCAACATGGCTAATAAGAAACGTGCCAATTTCTATCGCCTAATTCTTAAGTGTCGCCCTGCACCTTTCATTGCCTATACAATGAACAGAATAAGCATTCTCGCTATTTTTGACGAGATTAGCACGCTGAAAGGCATAACATAAGCGGATATCGACCAAGTCGATTTTGTTCAGATCAATGACAACTCGATTGCTAGAATATGGCTGCAATCTCATTACATAAGAAATGCCTTATGGCAGGCAAGGATGGAGATCTTTGCTCTGGGTTTTGTCCTAGCAATTGATCCGTTTACATTGGATACAGAGGGCAACTTAATTCTTCCAACCCTTCCTGTGAGCTCTGAGAGAGTTCAAACTCATAACAACATCTATGGAGTAAGCCAATCAAACAATGAGAAATCAGTTCAGCATCCCTTTCCAGACAAGGCCAACCATAATCGAAACTCATAACCAAGAACCGAACCCAGTAAACATGATATTCAAACAATTAGTTGGGACACATGTGCAAATACACATCTTGTTGGTGAAAGTGTGGCCGTTTTGTCCAAGTATGACATAATCTTATTACAGGAGACGTGGTTAAAAGAAAAACTAGTCTGGGAAGACCATTCCATGGTCTTCCATCCTGCCAAGGCCTCGGCCCAGGGGCACCCTTCATCGGGCATGTTAGTTGCAATTAAAAACCACAGGGACTGGCATCTTGTGTGGTGGGCAGCTCCAAATCCTTTTCTACTACTCACCAAGCTGATCCTCCCGGGAGGAACAGTGGCTATACAGAACATCTACCGCAATCCATTGGGGATGTCGAACGATAACTTCTTTTGTGACTTGGAATGTCTATTAAACGAAGTCTCCGAATCCCCTGAAATCACCAACATTATTGTCATGGGCGACTTAAACTTGCAAATCCTCCCAGAAAACAACTTGAAATTTAACTTTGTCTGTCTAAGATGGTTGTTGCTGGTACAAAATAGAGGCCTATACATGTGTAATGGTGCATTAACGGGAGACACGACTCCACAAAGCACATGGCAGAGAGGAGGATCTGCATCGTTCTCCAGCATGGGGTCTGGCATGGATTCACATGCTCATGAATATTCCCCGTCGTCAGGCTGGGAATCCTCGGTAAAGAAAAAAACCAGTATCAGTTTCGTTTCTGATCTGTCTTTCGTAGTAATAACCAATCACTGATCTCTGCGTCATACTGACCACAGCCAATGACTGCCCTCTACCTAAGCCCCGCCTCTGGCAGCCATCTTCAGATTTTTACCGCACGTTCATGTGTTGGGATCCTCGTGCTATTGCTCTCGAGCGTTAGTGCTATTTTTTTCACGTTTTTTCTCAAAAACTTCGTTTTTTCGGTCAAAAGAGCCTCAAGCTCCACCGACTCTCCATCCGATCAACGGGGACCCGTGTCGGATTCGTCTGCGCCCCTCAAGGGTGAAGATTTCGTCGAGCTACGCTTTTGGAGGATTCCAGAAGTTTCTCAGGCCCGGTCATGGCCCAAGAGAAGGGAAGCTCGACGCCCGGAAAGCTGTTCAGGGTCTGCCCTGGATGCCAGCTGCAGAACGTCTTCAAGGAGGACGAACACTCTTTTTGTCTTTACTGCCTACATGAGGACAAGACGCACGTGGAGAAGGACTGTGCGTTTTGCGGCAACATGTCGGAGCGGACCATGAAGGACCGCCATCAACGTCTCGCCAACTGGCTAGAAGGGAAGAGCCCGTCCGGCGAGAAGAAGAGGAAGAAATCCGAGCGGTCTTCTAAGACCTTTGAGGACGCCCTGGTGACGGGGGTCCAACATAAGGCCAAGCACCGCGAGTCCACTGGCACCGGGAGCGCCGAACGGTCGGGCTCTACGGGCGCCAGGCAGGGCGCACCCTCCCCGGTACCATCAACCACGAGCCAACGCTCTGGGTCGGGTAAGAGGAAGGCCGAGCACCCGGCGAAGCTCCTGGAGAGGCCCCGGTCGAGCTCGAAGGCGGAGGGGGAGCGAGGCAGTGTCCCCCGCCTCAAGGATAAGGCGGTGAGTGCACCTAAGGTGGTGAAGGCCTTAATCCATCCGGCCAAGCCCTCTATCGAAACTGTCGCGGCGGCCCTGGCTCAGCCTGTGGAGACTACACCAGTGGGGGCGACTTCGGGGCTCAGAGTCTCCCTGCCACCTCGGAGGGAGTCCTCTTTTGTGCCCATCGATAGGACCCCCGTGAAATCCCCCGTGGGGAAGAAAAAGGGGGGGCAGGGCGTCGTCGTAGATTCGGCTTCAACCTCGGAGGAGGAGCTGGTCGAGGTCTTAAGCCACGGCCTTGGTGTGGAAGAAGACCGGCCCGTCGGGATGGATCCCGACGCAGGTGACGACGACATCGTCGAGGGTACCGACGGGGCCCCTGATCGCCCGTCGGATTCCCCTCTGCCAGCGCCGCAAGACAACTCGGCGGCCATTTTGTTGGCTATACAGTCCTTATGCTCAGAGATAAGGACGAGACTACCGTTGCCGACGGAGGAACCTCTCCCGTCGGGGGACCCAGAACCGGGACCTTCTGGTGTTCCCCCTACCAAGAAAAGAAGGATCCACCCTCCACCTCCTTTTCAGCCGTCGCGCCCCGTCCAGCCCTCCTCCCCGTCCACCCGAGGGGATGATACGGGGACTGACACGGCAGCGACAGGTACGGACGACGAGTTATACGACGAGGATCTGCCGTCGTCACCTCCCACCAGGGCTTCTCCGCCCGACGAGATTGGATCGTTCCACTCCATGATCGCCAGGGCATCCGAGCTTTTCCAACTCTGCCCTGAGGAGAAGAACACGAGGCCAAGAGGAAGACGGTCCTCGCAGTGCCTCTATTGGACGACATTTGGGATGAGGGCCTCACCCTCCTCAAGAACCCTTCCACGACGCCAGCTAGAAGAGACCGGTACGAGAAGAAGTACCGGGTCCCGGACACGGCCCCCCTGTGCCTCCGGGCGCAGCCTACCCCGGACTCCGTCGTCTCCGCGGCGGCCAGGAAGAAAGCGGGGGGGGTGCGGCCTCCACATCGACTTCCCCACCGGACGGCGAGGGAAAGAAATTGGACGCTATGGGACGCAGAGTCATCTCGTCTGCAGCGACGACGATTAAAGCGGCCAACGCCTTGGCTATCGTGGCCCGCTACGACAGGGAGCTCTGGTACAAACTGGCTCCCCTGCTGGACTTCCTGCCGGACGACAAGAGGGCAGAGGCCCTGGAGATCCTGCAGGAAGGTGAGGTGGCTTCGGACCACGCCATTACCGTTGCGACGGACATCGCCGACACTGGGTTCCGCCAGTTGGGCAACGGCGTTTGCCTTAGGCGGCGTGGATGGCTCAAGGCTACGGACTTCCGTCAAGACGTTCAGACCAGAGTCCTGGACATGCCCTTCGATGGGAACAACCTGTTTGGGAAAACAGTGGATGATTCCCTTCAGGCCATTAAAGCGGACACTGAGACGGCCCGGGCCCTTGGAGTTCTGCAACAACGACGGACGCCCTTTCGGAGCAGCGGAGGCAAGGGCGCCTCCAAAGGTTCCGGCGGCGGTTTCTCCACCTACCGTCAAGCGGCCCGCTCGTCGTCTCAGGAGGCCTACAGAGGACGAGGCAAGTTTAGCGGACCCCGCCGTCGTCGCCAAGGAGGTCAAGGCGGCAAAGCCTCGTCGAAGCAGGATTGAACCGGCCGTGGGGTCGGGCCCCCACCGAAGCACCCCGGTGGGAGGCCGGCTGGCGAGCTTCGTCAGCGTGTGGGAGTCCATCTCCACCGACCGTTGGGTGCTGGACGCCTTGGCCCGGGGCCACGCGCTCAAGTTTCAAAGAAGGTGTCCGCGCGTCCCCCCCGTGGCCAGGAAAGAACTTCACGTCCCTCAACTTCTCCTGGAGGTAAAGGCGATGCTCAGGAAGGGCGCCATCGAACTCGTCCCAAAGAGGCTTCGGGGCTCCGGGGTTTACTCGAGATACTTCCTCGTGAAGAAGAAGACGGGGGGATGGCGCCCCATCCTGGACCTGCGACGTCTCAACAAGTTCATCAAGGCGCAGAAGTTCCGGATGGTCACCCTCCAGCACGTCCTGGGTCAGCTGGAGGAAGGAGACTTCCTGTCGTCGTTGGATTTGGAGGATGCCTACTTCCATATTCCCATCCTAAAGGGGCACCGAAAATTCCTCAGGTTTGTGGTCCAAGGGCGTCATTACCAGTTCAAAGCCCTCCCCTTCGGACTACGGTCAGCACCCAGGGTATTCACCAAGTGCCTCGCACCGGTGGTGGCGCAGCTGCGCCGCGAGGGGGTCCACGTCTACCCCTACCTGGACGACTGGCTCATCCGAGCCAGGACGAGGGAGCTCGCCGTGGTTCACACGGCAAGGACCGTCCAACTTCTCACGGACCTGGGATTCTCCGTGAACTACGCAAAATCCCACCTGGTACCCGCGCAAGACGCTCTGTTTCTGGGAGCGAGGCTCAACACAGTGTCCCTTCTGGCCTCCCCGTCGGAGGAGAGGACCAGGACCATCCTGGGCAAGGTGCAGCGGATGTTGGTGGCCGACGCGGCCAAGGTGAGGTCCATCAAGTCCCTCCTCGGAATGATGTCTTCCTGCATCTACCTCGTTCCCATGTGCAGGCTCCGGATGCGCCCGTTGCAGGAGTTCCTGGACGCACGCTGGATCCAAACGACGGGCAGCTTCGAGGAAAGGATCACACTCGACGAGAGTTTCCGACGAGCGATCCGGTGGTGGGGCACCCGCGCGCATCTGACGGCGGGCATGGACTTCCAGACCCCAGCCCACCAGGAGACCGTGACCACGGATGCCTCCCTGGAAGGGTGTGGAGCGCACAACGAAAATCTGCACGCAAGAGGCCTTTGGCTCCCGACGGAGAAATCCCTACATATCAACGTTCTGGAGCTCCGTGCAGTGTTTTGGGCCCTCAGGTCCTTCCTTCCGTCCCTCAAGGGCAAGGTGGTGAGGATCTTCACCGACAACACCACCACCATGTTTTACATCAGGAAACAGGGCGGAACCAGGTCCCCAGCACTTTCCAAGGAGGCGCAGGACCTGTGGCATTGGGCCATCGCCCAAAGGATATTTCTGGTGCCGTTTCATCTGGCAGGGATAAAAAACACCATCGCCGACTCACTCAGCAGGGAGCTGCGCTCTTGCCACGAGTGGGAGCTACGGCAGGATCTAGTGGATCGCCTCTTCCGACGGTGGGGCACACCCCAGATCGACCTGTTTGCGACGGCGACGAACTCCAAGTGCCGGAGGTTCGCCAGCAGGTTTCCCCAGGCGAGGAGCATGGGCGATGCTTTCTCGTTCCCCTGGGAGGGCCTATTCCTCTACGCGTTCCCTCCTTTGCCACTGCTAATCCGGCTCGTCAACCAGCTCAAGAGGTCACGGTGCAGGATGATCCTCGTCGCACCTGCGTGGCCGAGGCAGATATGGTTCCCGGACCTTCTGCACTTGTCAGCGTCCCCGCCGATCAAGCTGCCGGTGGACGCGGATCTACTCTCCAGGGAAGGAGGCGCCATCCTCCACCATGACCCGAAATCGCTGAACTTGCAGGCCTGGCTCCTGCAGCGCTAGAGTTTGGAGGATACGACATACCGGCCGACTGCAGAGAGGTTCTTGCAAAGGCCAGGGCGTCCTCGACTCTTAAATGCTACGGACACAAATGGAAGAGGTTCTCTGTCTGGTGCCACGCACAGAAGGTTAACCCTCTACGGATTACGGCTCCCCAAGTGCTGCCGTACCTGCTGACGCTGGCCAAAGCTGGACTGGCACACGCGTCCATCAAGATTCATCTTGCTGCGATCTCCCGATACACCAGAACCACGGGGCGGACGTCCTTGTGGTCTCATCGTCTGGTGAAAGAGTTCATGAAGGGACTGTTCAGATCGTTCCCGCCGGTGAAGGCTCCGGCCCCGGCGTGGGAGCTCAACGTGGTGCTGACCAAGCTCATGGGACCTCCGTTCGAGCCTCTGCACTCGGCTCCGTTGAAATTTCTGTCGTGGAAAACAGCGTTTCTTGTGGCCATCACCTCCGCTCGACGAGTGGGAGAGATCCAGGCCCTTTCCTGCAAGGCCCCGTACTTGACTTTTCACGACACGAGGGTAGTGCTCAGGATGCACCCCTCCTTCATGCCCAAGGTACCGTCGGACTTCCATCTCAACGAACCCTTGGTGTTGCCTGTGTTCTTCCCGTCGCCTTCGTCGCCGGCTGAGAGGACTTTGCACTCGCTGGATGTGGCTAGAGCGCTGAAGTTCTACGTGGACCGCACAAAGTGTTTTCGGAAGACGTCACAACTCTTTGTGAACTTTGGACCTGTCAATCAGGGGAAGGCTCTCTCGAAGGCTTCCATTTCCAGATGGCTCTCCGGCTGTATCATGTACTGTCACCGGTTGGCAAACCGACCGCTGCCTGGCCGTCCGAGAGCCCATTCCACCAGAGCGATCGCAGCTACCACGGCGTTCCTATCTGGTGTGCCCCTGCTGGACATATGCAGGGCTGCTACGTGGAGGTCGACGCACACCTTCACGAAATTCTACTGCGTCGACCGGGATTCCAGGGAGGAGTCCAGGGTCGGCCAAGCAGTGCTGCGCAACCTGTTCGCCTGAGGTGAGCCTGGTGAGTAGGTAAGATGCTTAATGTTGAGTTTGATGTAATGCTTAATGTTGAGCCTTTGCCACCTCCCGTGGTTGTGCATGTGTGTACTGCTATGTATTCTTTATTCATGAGCATGTGAATCCATGCCAGACCCCATGCTGGAGAAGGAACAAGTTACTTACCTGTAACTGTTGTTCTCCAGCATGGGTCTGGCATGGATTCACATGCGAACCCTCCCGCCTACCCCTCTGCGGCTCTTCACTTGGTCATACTGCCACTTCACGTGCTTCCAAATCTGAAGATGGCTGCCAGAGGCGGGGCTTAGGTAGAGGGCAGTCATTGGCTGTGGTCAGTATGACGCAGAGATCAGTGATTGGTTATTACTACGAAAGACGGATCAGAAACGAAACTGATACTGGTTTTTTCTTTACCGAGGATTCCCAGCCTGACGACGGGGAATATTCATGAGCATGTGAATCCATGCCAGACCCATGCTGGAGAACAACAGTTACAGGTAAGTAACTTGTTCCATTCTCGACTATGCTTTTGTCGATATAAGCACTTTTGAGGTGGCCACGAGCTTTAGTGTAGTACCCCAAGTGTTTAGTGACCACAACATGTTAATTCCTGCGTGGTCGGTTAACTTGGGGACTTCTAGAAATGGTCAATTTATTTTTCCTCAGACAATGACAGTCAACAATGCTCGAACACGACTGAATTGGAATCCTCAATCTTTGCTAATGGCGAAAGCATGTTGAGATGTGTTCGATGTGTTCGATGCAAAAACCCCGCTCAAACCTGGGCTCTGATAAACACTGCGAACAATCTAACCCAAAAATCAGTCCAGATCAATGGTGTCAGTGAGTCAGACTGTATAACACACTTCTCTACCCTATATCAAAGGCCGACAGGGCGCGAACCTCATGCTCTCACGGAGGCGTCCAATTATGATGGCCTCACTATTGACGAGTGGGACATTATTGTAGTAATTAACAACAAGTAGTTCTGGTCTCTGTTAGAAGGGAAATATTGGCGAGGAGTCTTTAATTTGCCAAATTGTACTCCACTCCCTCTAATCTGATATGAACTTGTCTTATCTCATTGTTTAGCAGATATACTTGCCACGTGATCGCATTGTTCAGAAAGTGCATCATGGCCATTCAAACTAACTCAGCACTGGGATTTCTAGCTGATTACGTGTTCACATCAACTGATCTATTCATAAGCAGGTGGCGATCCTATGTTATTCAAGTGATGGCTGAAATAGATGTATCTTTAACCATACTGCTTCAAAATCCCATGCAGGTTAAAACCAGGTTATTTGCAATGGACTGGGCTAATAATTGCGAGAAGTGCGCTAAATATCGCGATTGCGATCCAGAAGCTTACCGATTCAAAAAATATAGTATACCTGAGGCATACTTAGCTCAATCCCTGTCTACAACACACAGAAATGACTTTCTGCGATTAAGGCTCAATCTATGGCTGACAAGACAGGTTCAATGAGTAGGAAGATCATTAATGAAGCCTCGAACATTTGTCGCTTTTGTTTGGATGACACCAAAATAGAAGATCTACAGCACCTACTGACGGAGTGCAAAGCTCTGTTACCGCAGCGTCAACATCATTATAAAGCAATTGTCGATCAATATGAAGTTAAAACTTCCACCACTTTGTGGCAGATTATCTATTCTGGCTTCTCTGTCAAAGTGAGAATTCGAACTTTAGCGCTTTTGTATGAACTTAATTTGCGACAGAATACTGTGGTAATGGGTATAGAGGCTTAAAACTGGCCTCAAGGTTCGAATGTCCTACACACAAACTTAATGTTGCTCTTTATTATGTAAATGCTCCTTTTGTTTTATTTTATTTTACTTTATTTTAGTTCTGTATTTGCACAGGTGTGTACTCTTATGATGTGATCCTTTCTTTTATGATCCCTTTTATGCTTTGAAATGAACAAATTTCAGGTGTTCTAAATGTTGTAAAGTTGATATTTTTCAGCTATAACAATAACAAAAAAAAGAATAATAATAAAGGTCAGCGCTAGTGGGCCTCGAAGAAACCTATTCGTGAACATGTACAGTGAGGCCCCCAAGAAACCTATTTGTGCAACATGTACAGTGTCAATGGCCAAAGGCCATAGATAGTGGGCCCCTTTAAAAACCTGTTGGTGCAACAGGGCTAGTGGGCCCCAAAGGAATCTAGTGGTGCAACATGTACATCAGCCACAGCTAGAGGGCCCCAAAGAAACTATAGTATAACAAAACCCTTGAAATTCTGTGAAAAAAACCTTGGTTAAGAGAGGGTTAAAGTGATCATATTTAACATAACGGAACCCCTGAAATTCAGCAATCGCATTTCGAGCAAGTCCACCTTAACTATGCACCACCTGTTGTGCAGCATATGACCAAAATAACATCACTGGAGACATCAATAATGACTTCCTACATGACGTCACTGATAAGATGGAGTGGGCCCCCAAGAAACCTATTGTTGCAAGATTCAGTGGCCACTGCTGTAGCCAGAGGCCATAGCCAGTGCGCAACAGGGGGTGCATAGTTAAGGTGGACTTGCTCGAAATGCGATTGCTGAATTTCAGGTGTGTTGTTGCATTAAATCTGCTGACCTGAAGGACCATGGGTACAGTAGATGTCACACTAGGGATAATATTACAAAAATGCCCAGTCGATTTCCCTTTTGGAATTTTCGAAAACAAGTCATGCAATACTCTGCACCTACCACTGCACCTGCCACTAGATGTCAGCCTTTTTTTTTTAAATTTGCATTAAAATTGAATCAACATTTCTTTTTAGCAAAACGGGGTTAACATTTTCAGTATAAACAACAGTTTGTGCACTTAATGACTTCGGATCAAGAAGTTTTAAGACATTTTAAAAGTTCCACTCTCCGGGAGGACCTCAATCAAGAGCTTCACCACTGCAATTACGTGGCTGGTATTTTGGCCGGACATCAGAGGTGGCCACCAGTTCACTAGTGCGAGTGCAAAGTCTGAAAAGAGGGTACGGAAGTGTTTAGAGCGCTGCTCTTTCAAGGCTGGACAAAGAGCCATCAGGTGAAACAGTGACTCTACTTTCTCAGGATCTTGACAATGCCGACACGATTTTTCTGCAGACTGGCCCCGAATGGCTCGGATCTCATTAGTGGGGTCCACATTCAAACGTGTCCTTAAAAAGTGGTCCCTGACCCTTTTGTCAGGGAACTGTTTCAGGTATTCCCATGGACTGTGTGCGAGCTTCTAAAGGCAACTCTGCAACTGATTGATAACTTCCTGCTTCCTCTTGAGTTTGAATCCAGTCACTGTCTTGGATTTTCCTTTTAACCCGTTCAGGGTCAAGCAACAGTTTAGTTGATACAGAGAGCTACCGATTTCTTCTAGGAGGGAGAGTGTGGAAGCTCGCCATCTCGCCAGTGTTGGATTTAAACTGGTAAGCATTTCTTTATGCACCATCTCTAGGAACGTTGGGTTGTGACCCTTCCTGAACAATGCCAGCCTATTCCAAGTATCTGTGAGTTTCAAGGAATTCAGGCACTGCTCTCTCCGAATGATAGCAATCAGAGTGGACAGGGGGACTCCTAGTACCTTTTTCCAAAAACCCCCCTCAAGGCGATTCCAGATGGAGTTGGGGAGATTAAACGGCGCTTCCGCCCCATAAATTAGGCCTGGTACCACATTAGCTTTGTAATACTTCAGTGTAGGAACAATCGAAAAGCGGCCGAACTTCCTGTTAAGTGCAGATAATTCACTGGTGAAGGTTTTCCTCTTCATTAGAAGGTTAGTTGACATTGGTGCCTCTCTTGATGAATTACTCAGCCAAACCTCTAGATATCTGAAGTATTGCACCAGATCGATTATTTTTTTTTCTCTCCATCGATGTACTATGAATATCGATTCAGTCACCTCTTATTAGAGCCAAAGGTCAAGATTTTAGTTTTCCCCTTGTTGATCTGCAGGTCGTTGTTTCCGGTGTAACAGTGTAAAGGGTCAAGTTGTCTTTGCAGACCGACTGGTGTTTGATCGATTAACACGACGTCCGTGTACAGAAAACATGATAGCTGAACTCTGCCGACCTTGGGGGGGAATGACCTAGTTGACACGAAGGCTTCTGTGAGATCCTCCAAGAAGAAGTTGAAGAGCGCCGGGGCCAAAGGGCATCCCTGCTTGACTCCTTAGGAAGTTCTTATTTCATTCGAAAGTGTGCCGGCTTTGTTCAGCCTTACTCGTAGCATGGTGCCAGAGTGCATTGCTAAAATGGGGTGGAGGATTGGCATCGGGCAGTTTCTTTGCCAATTTTGACCATCGCTTGTGTCGCTTAATTTGGTCGAAGGCTTGTACTAGGTCGACAAACACCATATAGATCTTTGGTTTAGAGGGGCCTAGATTCCCCATCAGCAGTTGAAGTAGAAGAATGTTTATATATGTGCCCAGACCTCTGACGAAACCAGTTTGAAATTTATCGTGGCTGCCCGTCCCTCTGCATCACGAGTTAAACTGGTCCAGAATGATGGAGCTGTCTAGCTTACCGATGACATCAAGGAGAGCGATAGGGCGAAAGTTCTTAGGTTTGCTTCAGTCCCCCTTGTTGTGGATTGGGACCACTATCACTCTCAGCCATGAAGTTGGAGACATGTATATTTGCCCATTGCTATGAACTTGGCCCAGTCATCGGGAAACTCTTTCAACATATGGTTCGACAAGCCATCAGGCCCTGGTGCTCTTGAGCTTTTCAGCTTCTTGATTCTTCTTGAGATATCGTTTGGACTGATAGGAGAGGCCCAAAGATCAGGACATTCCCTGAACTCGAGTGAGTCTGTGTTTTCACCGACTGGCGCATACAGTTTTTGAAAGTGTGCAATCCAGATGTCTTCGGCAATGGGGTTTATTTGATCTGCCTTTAACGCAGGTTGTCCGCCTTGATTAGTGACCAGAATCTGTTTGGGTCTTTACTTCCTAGTGGCGATAGCATCGCCTCTGTGTCACGCCGATGTCTTAAGTATTTTGATTCACAAAGCCAGTTGTTATAGCTAAACTTGGCTAGTTTGGCTGTTAAATGGCCTTCCGGTAGGCCGGACTTCCTTGCTATACGTGCACATTTCCTTGCCGCTTTTCTTCGAACCACCAATTCGAAGGCAAAAGCGTGCTTATGATTGCGAACCCGTCTACCCTTTTGTGGGCAGAACCAGAATTGCTCTAGTGGGGGAGAGTAGTTAATCGTTGCTCCTTCTCGTCCCTGTTCAGTTGACAAGGCTTGGATCTCTGATGATGACAGTTTCAGACGCAACCCCCGTTGCATGTGTCGAGAGCTGTTGGAAATTGCTCACGGAGCTGCAAACCCATTGGCGACCATTCTAACAAAAGAAGGTGGTGATGGCTTTGTACAGTTTTGATGATTTGAAATTTCTCAGCCAACGGTAGGAAACATTTTGATACGTAGACATAGTCTATAGTTGATACGGAGCCCCGGTTTTTCTACGTGGGTTGAGGCGGGATGTCACCTGTGCAATTACCGTTCAATAGGTGCATGTCTCGAGAGTCCATAAAATGGTTCCATAGGTTTCATCTAGCGCGGCAGGGGTCATCAAAGTTCCAGCTTTTTGTCTTGCAATGTTTTGGCAAGTTCCAAGATGTTAAGATCCCCACATAGAATGACGTAGGATGGCTCTAGATGGGTAGAGTTGTCATCCAGAACATCCGAGATCTGGTCTATGAACTCTACGTGTCCAGTCGGAGCTGGGTTCCGGTACACATTAATTAGTCTTAAGTGCACCAGAGTTTTATCACCCTGCCGTGTTGCCACTGTTTCCCATCCAATCGTCGAAGCTTGGATAAGCAGGTTCTAATTTGTAGAGGTTCGGAGATTAAAGGGACTACCTGACCTAACTGCTGTCAAGAGACCTGTGGAGGGACGACCCATGTTCTTTCTTTGCTGGGTTTATAGCGATTTCAAACCCGTCCATGCCTGGGGTCTCCCTCAGCCAGGTCTCCTGCAAACAGATCAGGTCGTAATCTCCTGGGTTTATGTCAGTTGGATTTATCAAGTGGGCCGAATTCTGGGTGTTCCATGAAATCAATTTCAACTTGTCTCATAAAGGGGTTACAAAGGTGGTAGATGAGCCATTGAGTTGATTCTTAGTGTTGCCGTTGGGTTTCTACAGGGGTTTTTGAACAGATAGGGCACTCAAAAGCCACGACCAATCAGCACCAACCAAACTAGGTTTTTTTAGGGTTAGTTTCCATGTCGGCACACTTCACTAGGTGAGTTGACGATGCTGTTTCAAAAGAGACACTTACTTTTACCTCCGGGCCAGACGGTGCTCTACCCACACCCAGTGGATCCTTGTAGTTTGATACTATTAGCAGGTAAGCTGGGGTCGCCCCTATTGTGTTGAGTGGGGTTGGAGCGGTGATGTTCCCTTTTCTGCCCATCGCGTTAGTCAGTCTCTCTGGGGTAACCTTGGTCCGGGAGGTTCCCGTTGTCCGTCCCTCCTTCGTTTCCTCATGAGGTTGGAAAGGTGGCTTGTGTTCTAGGAAAGCCTCACTTAGGGGCTGGTGCAGAGCATTAGGAGCAGTTTCATTGTGCCTTTTGGTACAGTGCGTGTAGGTCGGACAGTTCATGTCCCGGGGATTTACCACCGTCAAATCGAAACCCAACATCAACAAATTCTCAGAGGCCTCCAACAACATGTTTTTAACCACTGGTGAGTTAATGTGGAGGAACACGACTTCGAGACGTCTTTCGTCGCAAAATTCAATCAACATCAGGTCGGAAGAACACAGCTGTCTCAAGTTTGGAATTGAGTAGAGAAGGTCCGGAACTGTTCTCCGGTTAAGGATAATTTGATGGTTTTGATCAAGTATTCTTTCCAGTTTGATCGTACGAGTCAGGGCGATTTTATTCCCGGGCCTATCCAGGCAGTGGCCATTGGTTTTCCTATATGACTCGTTTTGGCCCAGATGCCACACGCCTTCCCTGTCCTTCCTTGCAGGGTTGATGGATTTTGTTCTTAGGGGATAGGTCGGGTCTGAGCTGATGGTCCCTAGAGGTGCTGGGCTGTACATTCGGGTTGATTTGTTTTCTCTTCACGTCCATGGTCAGAAATACAGGTGAACACTGGCCAGACCCCAGCATCCCTTCCTTGTTGGCTCTTGGATCACCTTCGGTCCCCACAGACGTCACCACCTTCTGCAGTGTCTGGCTACTCATAGAAGCGCCCAGTGAGTAAGTGGATAAATCCAGCAAAGCCATTGAGGTTGGGCTTGGGGGCTCGGGCAATGGGCAAGTCGTGGAGAGGGGATGCCTAGCTTCTTTGGGCAAGGCACTCGCTCCAGGCTGTGCCTGCAGTCCCCGCCCCGGAGGCAGTTTTCAGGGTCCGGGTTCGGAGCTCCCATCCAGCTGTATACGCTCGATTTTTGGCTCGGGGTTCGAACTGCTGGGCATGTTTTGCTGGTAGTTTTGCCTCTTGTGCTAGCTGCAGGCTGCCTTTGTTGGATAAAGATTGGGAAGGCCTTGCCATCTGAGACCCCCCCCCTACGCCTCTCCAACTGCTGTGATGTTTCAAAGGCTCTCGTCGTTGCAGATGCACGGACCGTTTCTCACATCCTCAACCATCAAAGCTTTCGAAAGGGCGTGTTTGACTGGGCAATCACCCGTCAGGTCCACCGGAAAAGAGTCGATGGTAGTCTGGATGGACTTTGAACTAGTAGTCCGGTCGATGTTTTGAGACGAGTTCAGCAGCATACATTGGAGGTTCAGCCCTGATGTCCTTTCAACGTTAGCGGTGACAAATCCCTCCAAGTAAGTACGTTTGGAATGTATCATGGTCAGTAGGGTGGTGTGATCTTTGGCCATGTTATTCAGTTGTTCGTACAACTTGTTGAAGGGCACAAGGGCAATGGTGATTGTTGACATGATGGAGAATACATCCAGTTTCTTCTTCTTCTTCCCTGTGGGGGTATTTTGAGAGCCAAGTTGGGGGTCCACCCCGTTCCTGGGATCCAGCAGTAGGCTGAGGTCTGGGCAAGAGGGGGAGCCAGAGAGATTACTCAGTGGTTCCTCAGTACAGAGGCTTTGTCAATCATGGGTCCTTTGGTGGGGCTCAACTTGGTGGTATGGTGGAGCAGCTTCCACAGCGGGTTGGAGTGAGTCTGAGATGGGCCCTGATTCTCTCGCTACTTGGCGAGGCCTCTGTGTGTCCTGGACCTCAGTGCTACTTGTCGGGAGCGCCCGCTGCTCCACCTCCTTTAGACCCTCCTCACTAGAGCCCCTAAGGGGGCACGATGGAAGTTTGGACGGGCTCGTAGATTCCGAGGCTGGGTCTGTCGTCTGATTCAAGATCAGGGAACGAGTCTCGTTGGGGATCATTAGCAAGACGTTATTCTGATGGCCTTTCGGCCTCAGCAGGTGGGGTACGAGAGGCTTAAGGTCGAGTGTGGTGGCAGGGGCAGTAAAATTAAAGGAAATTACTACGTCGTAGCCGCAGCGTTGTCCACTGTTGGGTCCTCCACGTCCCTGGGAGGCCAGATCAAAGATTCAACTCCCTCCAAGATGTCAGCGTCAGATAGACCGCCCAGGTTGATTGTAGAGGGGAAGGAGCTCGCTTTTTTGGTAAACATTGAGGGCACAGAAAAGCACCGGGAGCACGCCTCGTTTTGTTAGTTTATGAAGAATTTAGGCAGGTTGTGCCGAGTTCGTGGGTGATTTCAATGTTGGTTTAGATTTTATTTTTTGGGCCTGCAGACATTTAGGCAAATTGGACCTTGTATCTAATGTAGCCCCTTTAGGTCACGTTCTGGTGCCCTCTTTATTTGATTTGGGCCCAAGATTTGTCCCCACGGGGGTACTCTCAGCATTAGTCACTCTGTCCACAGATTCCGAGCTGGTGGACCCCAAACCAGGGCCTTCGCCCATTGTCCGTGTTGTTTTGACCAGGCAACCCTGGGACAGAATGGATATAGCTGTGGTGGAGCCGGCAGAGCCTTGGGGTCGTGAACTTTAGGTGCCGTTCCTGGTCGTGGAGGCGAACAAGGCTGCCAAGGATCACAAGTGAGTGGCGGGCTGTTGTGGACTAAAGCCTCAATAAGAACAAAAGCGGCCAGGGGGTGCTGACCTGGTTTGCCTGCTCTATTGAATCCAGAGTTTTGACGAGCTCAGTAACCAGGGGTGTCTGCCCTCTCGCTGACATCGCTATAGATGGAACGCTAGGGGGCGGGGGGTCAAAACTGATCAAAGCATTAGAACCGTGGTAGTCACGGGTGTTTGGGTCGTTAATCTCGGGGGTCGTCTCAATGGATTGCCAGTCACCTCCCTTCACGGGCTCCCAGGTGTGCACCTCTTCTAACGATCCAGCCGACCCACCCATCAGGAGACTGCCGGTGGTTTTCAAAGGTAGGAGAACAATGGGTTGGAAAGGCAGTTCCCTGGGTTCTGGGCCATCACTTGTCACAACGATGGGTAGTGGTTCTGTGAAATCTGATTAAATGAGATGCCTGGATTTGTTATTATTAGAGGATCATTAGAATCATTATTAGAGAATCAGTACTCTTTGTTACAGAACCACTACCCATTATTACCAAGTATTATCCCTTTAGGAATTATTGACATGAAAAAGTAGCATCATTACACTATCCACATATTAGACTGCCACATTTGTATGCATTAGCCATTTGCAATAGAATGACACTTACACTGTCGTATTTGAAGTGCCATGTAGTGCTTTAGAGACACGGTATATTTGCATCATGACATGTAGAGATGATGTTATGGATTATGCATCTATGTAGCGCTTAGGCTGAGAGAGAAACATATTGTTTGCACTAGAGAGGATGAATGAGGCCTGGAAATGACACACTGTCATATTTGAAATGCCACGTAGAGCCATTTAGAATGACACATTGTTATGCTTTGTAGTTACACATTTAGAGATATGTTTGACGCACATGTATGTATGTTGAGTGTGCACTTAGAATGAGTTTGTATGTAGTTAGCGCTTGCATTGCGAGAAGAAAGCGTAAATGCTAGGAAGCATTTAGCTGGCATTTGAATCCATTCAGAAGGAGACAGAGGGGCACTGGGCTCAGTGCGAAGATGTTATGGTACACTGTGATAGAAGGAATGTAAACAGTTTCTTGGCAGACACAGGTCGCTTTTGTCCGAGTGGAGACGGCCTGGCTAATCAGCATAGCATTTCTGGTGTGCCGCGGAGACAGCAAAGGTTGGGGCCATGGAGGGAGTGACATGGGGAGATGGGAGAAGTGCTTTTTGCATGAGGAGAGATGGCCTATTCTCTGACAGAGAGAGGCAGAGCGGGGCCATTGGTGGAGTGAATGGAGAATAGATGGAATTAGATGGTATTTTTACAGGCACCGCACACGGATGGCCATGAAAGAGATATAATGTCCTATGTCAGATTGACACAGAACACGTAGTGACCAGAACACGAGACAGAACATAACACAGACTGGCAGGCACTGCCTGAAGAGACATTTTTAGCTTAGACAATGTAAGTAACCATGGGGGATGAGTGGGTCATTGGATTAGTATAAGCAGAGGTGAAGAGAGAGGAGAGTGCCTAGGTCTTTTTAGTTGCTGTGGGAGATGGTGATTGATGGAGTTCGATGAGGGAGAGGTGTCTTGGTGCAGTAGAACCTGATGAGGCCTTGATGAGATCGATCTGGCAGAGAGAGAGACCAAGGCCCGGCTCTGAATGACTGGTTGAATGACAAAGACAGAGCTGGAGAGGAGAGAGAGATGTCAAATAGGAAGTATGGTTTAAACTGATTGATTAGAACAGACACTCACACAAATAGGGTGAAGAGGAAATCAGACAGGGATTGTTTAGAGAGTGAGTGTGAAGGATTGGTGTGGATTGATCCTGCATGAAGGAGAGATGCTTGCATTAGACTGCATTAGAATGACAGGCTTGCATTACAGGCTTGTATTAGAGACATGAAAGGCTTATAGTTATTTTTTTTATATTTTTATTTTTTTATTTACTTGTTTATAATTACATTAGTAATTTTTACAAGAAATGACACCTGTTCCTTAGGAGCTAAGAGATTGCAGAAACGGAGAAGTGACAGAAAAAAGTGAAGAGTCGAAGGAAGAGAGTGGGTGTAAAGGCGCTAGAACCAAATTGTTAAAATTTAAATCGACCAGGGCGGACACGCACAAGAAGCAAAAAGTCAGGTCGCTTTCCAGGAGTGGGAAACTAAAGTTAGTTTAAGCAAAGTTTAAACCAGGATTTTAAACCAGACCCCCTCTTCCCGGAGTAGAGTCCGTTTCCACCGCAATCATTTCGCCAATTTCTCCGAATGAGTGCGTGGGCGGTGTGGCCATTTGTTCATTTATCTTGTGAAAGGCAGTTTCCAGAATTTTCGCCGTTGCTATCGACCAGTTCGTCTTTTCTCCTGACAGTCTATTCCACCATGTTGCTTCTTCTTCTCCCTGGTATCCCACAAAGTCGGTGCACAGATTATTTAAATAGCTCGCTCGTACTTCTCTTAGCTCCGAGCACTGCATTAGTAAATGTCTTACTGTTTCCGGTCGGCTGGACTCTCCACATAGTCTGCATTCTTTGATGATTGTTTTTAGCCTGATAGCCTGAATTTCACGTGTTGGAAGGAGGTTCAAGCGTGCTCGCATGTAGGTTGTTCTTAGTTGTTTGTTTGGGAACTTTACGCAGTACGGAAGTGGAACCTTCAATCTATTGAAGGTGGGAGGCAGATGTTTTGTGAGTTTGTTACTCTGTGCTTTTTCAAGAGTATTGATCCAATCTTGAGCTTCCATTTTAGATTTTACTCTTACTGGGATCGCTCGCAGGTCTTTTTCTGTACATGCAATCTCCCTCAGCTTTCCTCTTAGGTTGTCTACCCAACCGTTTAAAGCGGCTAGGTTACGGTTGGATATCTCTCTTTCAATGATCTTGTAGATTGGCGGGGACTCAGCTACTGAGGTGTTTCTAAGAAGTTGCATCGCACTGAATGTTACTGTGGCTTCTAGGGAAAGCAAACCTAGCTCTCGCCTGATGAGGTCCATTGAGACCGAAGTTGGAAGACCTAGTAGAGATTTCCAGAGTTAGCCTTCTAGTTTTCGCCAGATGGTATTATAGTTATTGCATGGTAGATTTGCACCAGAAGCTTAAAGGTGCAAATTCGATATTGGCTAGAGTTTTAGCATTGCCTGCATTATGCTTTGCTGTGCATAAATAAATGTATTCTATTGTTATAATTGAATCAATTCATGTGTTTTCTTTGTGTTTTATGTTATTTGTGTCCACAGAAGTAAGATAGGAGTATGTTGGTATGTTGTTAGAAGTAATCTAGGAGTAACACAGTGCACATAGGGCATGAGATATGAATGCAGGAGGGGGGATAGTGATCCACAACCCCTAGGAGATTGTCTAAAATTCTCTAAGACCGGTGCATGGTTGCCCGGGGGGGGGCAAGACGAGGGTAGGACCTGTTTTACAGACTAACAAAATGGAGGGGACACCCGGATCTTCACTAATGCTGACTGATAACATGGATTGCAGCTGGCTTGTTGGTACACTTATCGGTTTTGCAGCAGTCGAAGTTTGAACATCTTGTGCAACTGTGTTTTTTTTTCTGTTAGTTCGTCGTGGGAATAGATTTTTTATGTTTCATGTTTTGTCTGTCTGGGGATGTTATTGATTTAGTGCATGCTTTGTCCACAATTTTGTTCATCGTAGGAAGGGGAATGTAATTGTCTGACTGACCTTTGAATCCGGAAATTTGGTTGATATTGATCCAGAGTAGCTCTGGCAATAATGTGGTTGAAATGTACATTTACTTGACCCGAGCGAGAGAAACAGATTTTTTCTTGAAGATGCTTGTGGTACTTTGTTTGGAAATCCGTGGAGACTGACACTTTTTGGTGAAATCTGAACTAGGTTTTGGTTTCCATTTGGTTGAAAATGTGTGTACACATTTTTGGCAAGGTTGCCATAGATTAGAACCTGCTTGTTTAGTAGAAGTCTTGGAACTTGTTTTTTTTTTTGTAACTCACTGAAGTGTCGTGAGATTGGTTGAAGAGAAATAAACTGCAGAATGAGTTCATTTCTTAGTGACCTGAAGGCAATAAGAAATCGGCTCAGAAATATGCTTGAGGCCTGGGATGTATCACAGGGACCAACTGTTTTGAAAATGAAAAGTGACAAAGCTATGACAGAGAGGAGCCCATATATTGGTGATTTGCATTCAGTAATATATCGTCTCAGAGATATGATTAGTAACTGGGAAAATGTCCCAGCAGAATTATACCCATTGAAAAATCTGGCAGTGATGGGCGGGAACAGAGTTCCTAGAGAAATGTATGTTGTTTGTGGGGAGAAAGAGTTACCTCAGAATAATACGAGAGATAGTGCATTTCTGATAGACATGGAGAAAATTCATAGAGTTTTTGCCTATGAAGATTTGAGGCATTGTGAAACTGTATCATTGAAGACACATTTGCATGAAAAAAGTTATTTCAATGAAGGTAGTTATGTGAAGATCTTTGATTTGAATAGAAATAATGACAGTTTTTGCAGCAGTGTTAACACCAGTATTTTGCCCACGTTTTCGAGTGAAAAAATAAATATTGTCTAATGACATAGATAATTTGATAGCATTGAGGGAGAATGTGAATTGCGCTGTTCGTGTTAAATTTGGATGTTTTGAAACTTTGCATGCCTGGAATGTAGTTTAAATAAGTACATGGAAAGAAAGTTTGTTGACATTAGAGATTGCGCGGGACTAGCAGACTGTTTATTTGAAACAGGAGTTAGCAGTGCATTGCAGGAATGTTGTTTGAATGTGAATCGCATTGTATATGAGAGAGGCTGTTTGAATGAAACCGATTTGATTTTTCAGCATGGAGTTATTCGACGTTGTGAATACTTAATGATGAACAAATGGGAGAGTGTTAGAAGACATGGAAGTGACACAGAAGATGCAGTTGTGACATTTTTGAATGTGCAGCATTTGAATGTGAAATGTTTGGAGTATGTGAAACTGGCTGTTTTGTTTTGAAAAAGACAGGGATGGAGGCAGGATTCGTGCATTAAGCATGCATGCATTGGCAGCATGGAGATACAGGCATAGTTAGATGCACTGACACATTGTTAGAACTGACTGCAAACACAGAGGGAGATAGCATTGATGTCTTTTGAGAGAAATGGGAAAGTGAAGAACTAGATGTGCACTGCAACGCACAATGAGAAATGCTGTTTTGTTTTTTGACTTTGATTAAACCAGAATCTGATTGAAGGCTGATACTTGCACTTTTGTTTTCTTTGCATGACATCTGGAAACACCTTGACCAGACGAGATCGCATTGATGACTGACCAGATTGCATCGCCGCATGAATTGACCAGTCCATGATTGGCAGCAGCATGACGCCTGAACCCGGCATGACCAGACCAGATTGACCAGACCTTGATGACCGTCTGTTCGAGATCCATGATGGCTGACACCTTGTGACTTTGCATCATGGCTGTTTGTTTGCAGCAATGATGAGACATTGGCATCTGACCTTTTGCCACGCTTTGCAGCAGCACTTTTGGGGAATGCCGACCGACCGATTTGAGGCCTTAGGGTGTGGCCTTGTCCAATGGCTGTGCTCTGAGAATCTACCCGGGAAATCTGCTTGCTAAACAGACTTGGTGGCATGACACCTATTGCCATGGGAAGTGAAGACGTTTGAGCGACTGTGCAGAGAGAATACACCTTGCAGCATCCTGTGCCAAGTGAGAGAGAAAGAGCAGTGAAAGATGGTTCAGCAGCAGAGAAGAGAAGAAATTTGAATTGCTTTGTGAGCAGCTTTTGTAAATATGCAGCGAGAAGAGAATCCATTTGGAATGCTTTACTTTGTGAACCAGCACCAGACAAGTTTGAGCCTGAGGAGAAAGAGAAAAATGCGGGAATGAGCAGGAAGACATGCTCTGAAAGCATTTGAATTCCTGATCCACATTTGAAAAGCAGTGAAGCTTTGTCTCTTGAGTGAAAGAGATTGAGCATTGATCGATGGTGCTTTGAAAATTTGCACTTGCATTCAACGCTGGCTAGTCCCTCATTTGAAGAGCATGGAATTGGCATGGCAGAACCTGGCATGGCATGAGCTGGAATACTGGCAACAGCATGACCTGGCGAGAGAGAAGAGAATTTGAAGATGGAGTTTGGGCCTATGGAGAAGGGCCACTGTGCCAGAGGAGAGTAACCATCTGCATCCTCCAAGTCTTGCAAACACTCTGAATGAGTGCACCTGTGCTTTGCAACTCGCCTTTGTTCCCCTAAATTTGAATGGAATGTTGGGAATGAAGGCCTAGGGAAAAGGGAGCGTATGATCTGCATCAAATTGACAGTTTCTGACACGCGGTTTTCCCGGTGCTACCTTTGAAAAGTGAAGGGCATGTGTTGATCACCCCATGGGGACGAATGGGGCGCATATGGTACCGACACTTGATGCTTGCTACTGTATTTTTGGAGCACTGTGCAAAATCTCATTTAGCTTGCTGCCATTTATCAAGCAGGCCAGCCTGAATTGGCTTGTGCACTTTTCTGCTACCTGAACTTTGAAAGCCTTTGCTGAACACTGATATGCTCATAGTGAACACATTACCCGATTTGTGAACACTTGCTTCGTTGACACCCGGGGCGGACTGGCCCTATCGGCCTTTCGGCCGCTGGCCGAACGGAATTGGACCAAGGATGGCCCTGGGCCATTTTTTTAATCCAGCCTGGGGCCGGTTTTAGTAAGCGATATACATTTTGTAATTTCTGTTACTTTAAGTAACTTAAAGGTGGTTGCTGCTTGCCTGCCGCCAGCTCGCCTTGCAGCGTGCAGACAGGGATATATGCATTCATCAAAGAAATGTAACACTTAGTTTCTAATTGTTAGCTTTCTTTGATGAATGCACCACAATAGCTGAGGCCGTGCTGGAGTACCCTCAGTCATCCGCTGGCATGGCGCCAGCTAGGAGGCAGCCCTGTTCATGCCGCGATCTCTCTCTTTTTCAATCAACAACAAATTGTCCACTCTTGGGGGGTGGGCCGTGTGAGCTGTGAGAGCTCATGTTGTTTTCTTTGGGGGCAGGGCTGGGCCGGCCCAGAGCTGCCTCCTTGACCAAGCTGTTCGTCGAGAAAGGGCCGAGCACAAGCATTCGCAGTTTCACATTTTGCAATCTGGGCACGAATGAAAAGCTTGTGCCATGCTATTTGGCTGTCCTTGTGAGTACGTGTGAATCTGCTGCATCCATCCAGCAGCACCAGAGGTAAGAACCTGCCTGCAGTCTGAGTGAGTTGACTGCCACTGCCTCAACCCACAGAGGCAGTGTTTACGGGGTAGAATGAATCATGGACCAAGGTCGGTGGTCAATGGCATGCGTGCGTGCGCCAGTGCAATTGCAAAATTTGCAACTCAGCATGGGGCGTGGGGGGTCGACAGGCACTCCATTGGGGATAGAGCGGCAGGTGGCAGTGGTGGAGTCAGTGACTGTCACTTGATGCCTGGGGCAGTGAGCAGAGCGGAGGGCCTCTGGCTGGACTCGTGCAAAAAGACACCATTTGAAAAATAAGCAGTATTTAAAACACCACTCGCTTTACCCTTGCCACCGTACTCAGCGCTGCCTGCCTTACCAGGCTACCATCAGTACAGAGTCATGCCAGGCTACTTCTGATGGTGCAAGTTGCACTATCAGCCAAGTTCCAGGCAATCAAATACACCCCCATCTTCCTGGACTCCGAAAACAGGGTGCTAGGGCCCAAGCGCAGCAAAATGTTACTGATCACAAAGTACAATTTTTGTTTTCCACATGTTACAAAACATTGTACTCTTCGAAAACTCCCGCTGTTTTTACTTTCGAAGGAAATCTAAGTTACTGGAAGCGCTAAATACTTTTGACACTATGCCGAGAGTCGACCCATTTTGTGCTGGGCAATAAACCGCTTAATCCTCATTCACTCGCTGCATTTTGTCACAGAACAACCCCTTCAATATTGTTCATGACCCCATGTAAGCAGCTACAGTGTAATAGATGCCACGGCTGTGCCTGTTTTTATGATTGGCCCACGGCAGGAATTGCATAATTGCATCACAATGTGCATTGAACACCATTGAATCGTAGCCCATATTGTCCTATCAAGTAATGTTTTTCCAGCTGATGTATTAGTGCTGAACATATAGAGGAGTGGTTCTTTTGGACTTCTCTTCTTACTTGGGTGTTTGGTAAAAGGCCGGCATATGCTCTAGCAGCCACTTGAATGCTCTGCATTACAGCTGGAGCCAGTACAATTATACAGCACACAATTAACAAGTCTAGAGGCCCTTACAGAATTCCGACACCAACAATATGGGAAACACTGTGACATACACAGGACTGGGAATAGGAATGCTCGGGTAGGCCGGGCTTGGAAAGCCCATCTCAATTAACAGAAACCTATTAGACACTGTTGTCTTAACTTATCAGAGTAATATAAAATATGTTTCCCCATGTCCTAGTCATAATCACCTGGAAACTGGAGCACCGACTAAGTCATAATTAGGCCAAAACCCTGGCACAATTAAAGGGGCAGAAGAGGAGGAGAAATTCTGATGCACCTGTTACGTGTTTGGGGAAAGTAGTCACATTGTACCTTACACGACAATCACACGTCGATCTCTAGGGACTCCTATGTAGCAGATTTCCCCAGAGGTTCTTTGAAGGAGTGGTGTGCAGTATTCTGGTTTACCGCCAGGGCCACATGGAGAGTGGGTGAAGCAATGGGGAAAACACACAGTAATCCCCCCCCCTCCACCACCAATCGCGCAACGAAAATAATACAGCAGGCTTGTCCAGGACCAACTTTGTAAAAGATAGCTTTTGCCCCTAAAGTTTGCCATTGTGCACTTGTGACCACAATTTACTGCGCCCACCTTAATCTCTGCCTCCATAACACTCCCACCTAGGGCCCTGTATCAGGTGCTGCCACAGGGCCCTTTGCCTTAAATCTGCAACTGGCATGACGAGTTCTTCCTAGTGCTGATGTGAAAGGAGCAGATTTTGGGAAACGGGGCTTTTTTAATTGATAAGTGCTGTGATGATTCCGCACAGTGCGCTGCCTGGTGCGTAAAGGTGGAAAAGGAGGTCGGTAAAGGTCTAAGCTGGGGGACCTGTTGAGTACCACCTCTGGAGTCAGCATCACTTGGTGTCAGTGCCCTCCCCTGGCCACCACGGACCCTATCACCCCACTTCCTGAATTCCAGCATAGGACTTTGCCACACGCCTAAAGAAATGGGCAGTTTTGAAAACCAAGCTGCTGTACTGACAAAAGGGATATTGGGTGTACAGTGTGGTATAGATGTATGTGTTTTTTATTCCTTTTAAATACATTCATGTATGAAACACAATGAAACTGGGTACACACAGTTCTTTCCAAAAGTCACCACACTGTTAGCACGGTTAGCTTTCTGCCCTGAGCTAGATCTCTGTGTATGTGCATGTGTTTGATGTGGCAGTAGCTGAGACCCGGCCCTTGACAGTCGAGAAACGGGCAGTGTACTCTGTGCTGTGCTCCGGCCTGTCTCTGGTGAAACTGGGGGGGAGAGAAAGTGTTGAAGCAAGCTGACCGTATTTTCTAGGCAGGGGTGCAGGTCTGAAAATTTGAATTAGGTATTTTTCTCTGCAATGTTGTGTGCTTTTCTTAGAATGTATTGGCACACAGTTCTCTGTCTCAATCTGCCCCATGCATAGTCTTGTAAAGCGAAGTGACGGGAGTGCCAGGGCAGGCACACAGTTCTCTCTGCCTCAATCTGCCCCGTCACTGTGCAATAGCTGTCTTGTACAGTAGAAGTGAGGGTAATGCTATGGCATGCACACTGCTCTCTTGGTCTATGTCTGTCTGCCTTTCTGCCTTGTGCAAATGTTGTCTTGTACAGTAGCAGTGAGGGAAGTGCCACCCATGACAAACACTTTGACCTCTTAATCTGTGACTACCCCATGGAATGGTCAGCTCTGTGGAGAAACCTCCACGCCAGAACACATATTTGTACCCATGCGGGTAGTGTCAGGTGCAGACGTAGGTGTTTACCTTTGAGGGTGGTTTCACGTCCAGACTGTACGTCTGAACCTGTGATGTGGTACGGTGCAGGATATCGGTCTGTATCCTAATTGGTGTATCACGGACTACTTTAGATATGTACCTGTGAGGGTAGTAGTACATTCATATGTTTGTGTAACTGTGAGGTTGGTGTCCAAGAAAGGGTACCTATCTGCACCTGTGAGGTAGTTGTTATGTCCACGGCATGCACTTGTGAGGGTGTTGTCAAGGCATGGGTCTAATTCTGTAGCTGTAATTATGATATGAAAGGTTATTTATAACACTCTTAATACCCAGAGGTTTCTAAGCGTGGACCCGGGGATCAAACGTGTGTCGCTCCGTGTTGTCTTGCTTCCAAGGTGAGAACGTTGCCGCTAAGCTATCCTCCCGGGACCTCAAGTCTGTGTTGAGGTTCTCGTCCTGAGAAGGCGGTGTAACTTTCAGGGTACTGTCCTGCACACGTGAGAGATTAACAAATCAGGGCACATATGTGTACCTCTGAGAGTTTTCAGGAGTACTAATCTAGACTTGTGAGGGATCTGTCAGGTGCAATGGCCTGGTCTGTACCTGTGAGGGTGTTGTGAGATGCCAGTCACAGCATGGTAGCCACTGCCAGTCAGTATGTGGTTTTCTACCTGTGGATAGAGTGAGATAGTACCTGTTGCAGTGGTGTCCAGTCATTGTCCCTACCTGCGAGTAGGGTTCCGCCCTACTGTATCCCTATACACCTGCAAGGCTGTAGCCAACAGCTGAATAGTCTTTACTACTTGTAAGGTTAGAGTGTCAGTCGTCTGCTCCTGCTCCTGGGTCACTTGTTGTATAGTGCGTTTCCCTTACTGTGTGTGTGTGCGCATGGGGACACTTATTTCAAATTTAAGAATATTTGCTGAGGGAATAAGAAATTGGGCCATCAAGTCTTTTTAAACAACATCTTGTACTCCACAGTTCTTTCCTTTTATCAATCGCCCCCTAACCAAGCAATTTGTCTTTCACGCGCTGCCGTTCTTTGGCTCTGCAAAATAAGTATAGGATTTAGCTATGTGATGATAAAGTATTTTTTTTTTTAAAAGAACAAATGTAATGTTATCACTGGTTTTCTCAAGCGCTTACACAAAACATTACATGCATACATGCAAAAAACACCATTAACCCTCCATAAGCAGCATTTTCTGTAAAGTCGTGAATTGACACGATTCACGGATGAGGATGCGAGGGCCACTTTTTTAGGTGAGGTGTGGGCCACTTTTTTTTGGGTGTCCGGGCCTATTTCTTGTCCCAGTCCGACCCTGGTTGACACTGCATTTTTGTTGACATTCCTTGGTTGAACCTTTTGGATTAGAACTAGATTTGTGCTGACCTGGAACTATGCACAGATGTGAGGACACACATACCTCATGAGTGACCTGGAAATACCTTGGACTGGAATATAACTGAATTGGCCTATCAGACCAATACACTGGATGTATACACTGATATGTATGCATTGATCTGTAATGGAATGTTTGGCCTGTTTGCCTACTGACATCTGTACTGACCTTTGACACCTGTGAAAGTGATTGTTATTTGTGTGCTTGACACATTGAAAGATGGAAACAGAACACCTGTATCCACAGAACATGCATTGATTCTATGCATTGCAATTTTCATTTTGAGATTTCTGCTTGTAGAGACACTTTCACACTTTTGGCTTGTAGACACTTTTGGCTTGACTTTTGACCTGTGACTTTTGACTTGACTTTTGCAATGAGAAATTTGGCTATGCTATTCTGAATTCTGACACATTTGCAGTTACGCATTTGAATATTTTAGCTTGCCACTGATAGAGTGAAATGTTTGCATTTTTAAAAAGGGTTTTTTATGCATCATGATATGTGTTTTTTTTCCTTTTCACAATTTTGCTTAGTATTAGCATACCACATTGCTATGTTATGTTATGACATATAGGTAGTATGATTATCTAACGATAAGAGGAGAGAATTGTGAAATCTGATAAAATTAGATGCCTGGATTTGTTATCATTAGAGAATCATTATTAGAGAATCAGTACTCTTTGTTACAGAACCACTACCCATTATTGCCCAGTATTATCCCTTTAGGAATTATTGACATGAAAAAGTAGCATCATTACACTATCCACATATTTGACTGCCACCTTTGTATGCATTAGCCATTTGCAATAGAATGACACTTGCACTGTCGTATTTGAAGTGCCATGTAGTGCTTTAGAGACACGGTATATTTGCATCATGACATGTAGAGATGATTTTATGTATTATGCATCTATGTAGCGCTTAGGCTGAGAGAGAAACGTATTGTTTGCACTAGAGAGAACGAATGAGGCCTGGAAATGACACACTGTCATATTTGAAATGCCACGTAGAGCCATTTAGAATGACACATTGTTATGCTTTGTAGTTACAAATTTAGAGATATGTTTGACACACATGTATGTATGTTGAGTGTGCACTTAGAATGAGTTTGTATGTAGTTAGCGCTTGCATTGCGAGAAGAAAGCGTAAAAGCTAGGAAGCATTTAGCTGGCATTTGAATCCATTCTGAAGGAGACAGAGGGGCACTGGGCTCAATGCAAATATGTTATGGTACACTGTGATAGAAGGAATGTAAACAGTTTCTTGGCAGACATAGAGGTCGCCTTTGTGTGAGTGGAGACGGCCTGGCTAATCAGCATAGCATTGCTGATGTACCGCAGAGACAGCAAAGGTTGGGGCCATGGAGGGAGTGACATGGGGAAATGGGAGAAGTGCGTTTTGCATGAGGAGAGATGGCCTATTATCTGACAGAGAGAGGCAGAGAGGGGCCATGGGTGGAGTGAATGGAGAATAGATGGAATTAGATGGTGTTTTTACAGGCACTGCACACGGATGGCCATGAAAGAGATATGATATCCTATGTCAGATTGACACAGAACACGTAGTGACCAGAACACGAGACAGAACATAACACAGACTGGCAGCCACTGCCTGAAGAGACATTCTTAGCTTAGTGAATGTAAGTAACCATGGGGGATGAGTGCGTCATTGGATTAGTATAAGCAGAGGTGAAGAGAGAGGAGAGTCCCTAGTTCTTTTTAGTTGCTGTGGGAGATGGTGATTGATGGAGTTCGATGAGGGAGAGGTATCTTGGTGCAGCAGAACCTGATGAGGCTTTGATGAGATCGATCTGGCAGAGAGAGAGACCGAGGCCCGGCTCTGAATGACTGGTTGAATGACAAAGACCGAGCTGGAGAGGAGAGAGAGATGTCAAATGGGAAGTATGGTTTAAACTGATTGATTAGAACAGACACTCACACAAATAGGGTGAAGGGGAAATCAGACAGGGATTGTTTAGAGAGAGAGTGTGAAGGATTGGTGTGGATTGATCCTGCATGAAGGAGAGCTTGCATTAGAATCACAGGCTTGCATTACAGGCTTGTATTAGAGCAGTGGTCTTCAAACTTTTTTGGCGCGGGCCCCCCCTGAGCCAAGTTTGGGCAGGCGGGGCCCCCCTAAAAGTGCCGGATGGACAGTATGTAGAAATCGCTATGAACTTTTGCGTGCTGTCACCGCACCCTACTCCCAGTACAGACCCTGGGCTCTCCCCCACCATACTCCCACCACTATCCCAGTTCTGCCGCCCATCCTGCTCCCACCACAGTCCCATAACACAAGCATACACACATCCATACACATTTAAATAAAAAATAAATCGCCATGAACTTACCTTCTGCAGGGGCCTGCGCATGGTTGCTAAAATGCCCCGCTCCAGGTTGCTCTGCCCACATGTGCGAGGAGGCGCAGGAGCACCCCCTCGCACATACATACATGCAGTGCCCCAGCCAGCATTTCCAATGAGCTATGCAAGGCTGGCGAAGCAAAACACCCCCAACATTGCATGGCTCAGTGATCATGTGCGGCTGGGGTAATGAACTGTCAAAGGCAAACAGTGTTCCCCTTTGACAGTTCAGCCAGCCCAGGAGCACTCCCTCAGCTGGAAAAAGCAGCTGAGGGAGTGCTCAGTGTTTCACTGGGCTGGCTCCTCGGTTCCTCCATAATGGGTGAGGTGGCCAGTGGGTGAATGCCCCCTCACCCATTAGGGATGAGTCGGCAGGCTTGGACTGGCCTATAGGGCAATAGGGCGATGACTGTATCAAAATGCAAAATGCTAGTGTAGGCCAATCAAAATGGGCCACTTTTTTGGCCAATGTGGGCCAGTTTGAGGAGTTGCTTTACTATGCAGCTAAAAGTTTTGACCATTTTTGCTGAATAAATATTCTTTAAATATCACAATTTGTTTACATTTGAATAAAAAACAACCCCTTGGGTACTATTCAAACAGTCTGTGACTAAAGGACTGAATATCCATTTGCAACTGCTGGCCATGTTTTCATTGGTGCCTAACACCGTTTTATGGTCCAGTCTGACCATGTGAGCTGCCCCCTCCCATTTCCTCCAATCTAAAAAAAAAAAAGTAAAATAAAAAAAACATTTTTATTTATTTTTATTTTTTTACATTTCATGCTGGGCTCTGGCGCCCCCCCCTAGGAGGCGGACGTGGCCCCCTGGGGGGCGCGCCCCACAGTTTGAAGACCTCTGTATTAGAGACATGAAAGGCTTATAGTTATTGCATGGTAGATTTGCACCAGAAGCATAAAGGTGCAAATTCGATATTGGCTAGAGTTTTAGCATTGCCTGCATTATGCTTTGCTGTGCATAAATAAATGTATTCTATTGTTATAATTGAATCGATTCATGTGTTTTCTTTGTGTCTTATGTTATTTGTCTCCACAGAAGTAAGATAGGAGTATGTTGGTATGTTGTTAGAAGTAATCTAGGAGTAACACAGTGCACATAGGGCCTGAGATACGAATGCAGGAGGGGGGGTATAGTGATCCACAACCCCTAGGAGATTGTCTAAAATTGTCTAAAACCGGTGCATGGTTGCCCGGGGGGGCAAGACGAGGGTAGGAATCTGTTTTACAGACTAACAGTTCAGCCGAATATGTTTTAGCAGAAGGGACAAAAGGCCGTGAGGGCCAAGTGGTTGCTTTTGAGTTTGTGAGTTTTTGTTTACTCACCAACAGTTCATTGGCAATGCATTAAGAGGACCGACTATCCTCATTCACAAGAAACATGCATTTATATTTTTAAGGCAATGCACTTTTTAACATGCGTAACTAGAATGGAAATACTCTAATAGTAGGCAATACAGTATAAAGATGTGTTCCTTCCACCTCTTCACTGATCCTAAAATGGGTGCATTTTGTCTTTAATATTCCTCAGCAGAGAACAAGGCGTCCGTGAGAACACTTGGGGTCCATCCTGGGAGAACATGGATTACCATTGCACGAGAGGAGGTTCTCCATCAAAGAGAAAGCCTGGCGTCCTGATCAAACCGATTTTCCAAGACGCTTCACGAGTTCTCTCTTCAGGGGATCTTGACTTTCTGTTTTATAGAGATATTTTTGGGGAAAACGAATAAAAGATGATAATAATTGAGAGATAGAAGTCTACTGATCAGTCTGAATGAAGCTAGAGATGACAAATTCAACCTCTTCTAACTATATTCATCTATCTTGGTATATACGATTAGTAAAAATGATTCATAATGTCCTGCTTTCCTATATTAGATGTTTTAATGCTGATACGTGAAATTGAAACAAACCAATAAAGCGCCAATAAATAAATAAATATTCTTTTGATAAGCGATCACATGGTTTCATCCTTTTTATACAGTATGGAAAGCTATAAGCAGCAACAGGTACATGTTTTGTAGAGGGTTAAAAGAAGCCAAGTTAAGCAATGTCTAAAATGACCGACACTTTTCTAAGCCTGATGATACAGTGAGTATTATTATTACATAACCCTCTTAATGTTGCATAAGTTACATTTGAGTTGTGATGTCATTTCTACATGGGAAATTCTCTTTTATACCCCATTTTTGTCAGTCTTGATTTGTGAAGCCACGAGAGATGGGGTTGGGGCAGAATTCTGTCTTGGACGGTTAAACCTCTTTAACATTTCAGCTGAACTCTTTTCTAAAGACGGGGCGCTTATTATCTTTGGTAAAAGGAACTGGGTGACACCACCCAGTAAGCCAGATGCTCACAGGCTGCTCTTATTCAAAAGCTGCGATATATGTTTGAGATGTGCTAATTGGTATTCTGCTTTATTATCCTTCCTTTGTAAGCGGAACGTTGTGAAGTAAAAAAGTGTCCAGTACGTTAGATTAGTATCACAAAAGATATTTAATCAAGAAAATAAGCAAATCAAAAATGGAGGCAAACAGCTGCCTTAGCGGTATGGGCTCATAGCCAATGCATTTGGGAGTAAAACTCCATCTTCAGGGCTGAGCACTTATGTATATGCATTAATGAGGTAAATCCAGATCAAACAGTTTCAACAAAATTCAAAGGTCAAATACATGCCAAATTCGTTCATATGGCGTATGGAAAAATTGAGGAGAGAGAAAAGAGTGAAATGGAGAGTGACTGATTGTCATTTATTTATTTTATATATTTGAATTTATAAAGCGCACAAACAGCCCTCAGGCATCGTGGCGCTGTTGCAGTACATTCACTTAGATGCAGCTTGGCAAAACAGATTCTTGAGAACATGATAGCATGACAATGTTATGGCAGTGTTCCATGGTTACAGGGGAACATCATTAGAGAATATTCAGGTACAATCTAGTTGAATAACTTCGTTTTTAGCGCTTTTCTGAATGCCGTGAGGGAGTTTTCCTTTCTTAGGCTGAGTGGGAGGGCGTTTCAAGCTTTAGGGGCTAGCACTTCGAAGGTGGCTTTATTGAATGTCGGGAATAAGTGGGAGTATTGGTCTTGTTTTGGTCTATGGGCGGGCACCTTAAGTATCCGTTCCGCTATGCAGGAGTGGGCAGACTGTGAGAGGCATCTGTGTGTGATAGTGAGGGCCTTGAATAATATGCGCTCCTTGATCAGGAGCCAGTGGGCGTCTTTTCTTGCCTGAGAGATGTGCTCTCTCCAAGGGATACTTGGAGCCGCCCTGAGAGCGTTGTTTTGCATGGTTTGCAATTTGTTGATGTTGTTGGCAGCTGTGCCTAGGAGTAATATGTTACAGTAATCCAGCTTTGCGCCGATGGTGGCTCTTGCAATGTCGAGGCAGTTTTTTGGCGACAGATGAGGTTTTACTGCGTTGATGATTTTAGTTGTGAGGGCAGCAGAAGATGAAATGGCGCTGACTTGTCTTTCCATTGATAATGTGGAATCCAAGTATACACCCAGGGTTTTTACTGCAGCAGAGACTGTGATAACAGTGTTCTCAATGCTGAAAGAGCTGTATTTATTTAGACATTTTTTAAAGGACTGTTTAGGGCCTACAAGAAGAATTTGTTTTTCCCCATTTAGACATAGGCCATTAGCTGCCATCCAGGCCTGGGTGCAAGTATATGTCTGCTGGAGGGTGTTGAGGTCTTGCTCATAGTCAGCTGATAGCGGCAGAAGAATGTGTATGTCGTCAGCATGGTTGGTAAAAGCTATGCCAAACTCTTCTAAATCGCTGAACAAGGATAGGGTGAAGAGATTATAGAGAGTGGGGGATGTGCAGGAACCTTGTGGGACACCATTCCCAATGGGGGATGGAATGGCTGATGCCTGATCAGAAAAGACCCTCATGGCTCTGCCCTCCAGGAAGGAGGTAAAACAGGTGGTTGCTTCCTGGGAGAAGTGTGCAGTATCCGATAGGGGTCTGCACAGAATCGTGTGGTCCACCAAGTCAAAGGCGGCCGAGAGGTCAAGGAGTAAGAGGAGTGAAGACTTGCCCTTGTCCATGGATTCAAGTAACTGATTTCTACTGTCATGGTGAGTTAATCAATTACAAAGTAAGTATGGAATACAAGGTATCTCAGTAAGCGGACCTTTGTGTCTGTGAACGTAAGAGTGGTTTATTAGCATTTCAAAAGATCATATAGGTGTGCGATCAAGGCACATCTAAGGCAGTTACCTTTAGATGTAATGCACAATCCTGGAAGGCTGTTGCAGTTGGATCTGTGAAAGATCCAAGCAAGAGTATAAGAAAGTGTGTGTGTGTGTGTGTGTGTGTGTGTGTATACCATGCTGGCAGCACCGGCAGCCATAAGCATGTTACTCACCTTTAGTTGCGGGCATGTAGCTCCCAGTGGTGGCATATGCAGGCATGCACAGCAGATTGTATATATGCCAGTTGCCCTGACGACCGCGGGTGCCGTGGCGTCATACGCAGGGAGGCAGTGTGACATCATCGGCACCTTGCGTCCCGGACCCCCCCCTGTGGAGACAGAGGAGCCACGAGAGTCTGGGTCGGGTTTTGCTGAAGAGAGTGCAAATAAATGTTCTAATATGCGGAAAGGTGGCAAAAACAAACAGATGGACATCTTAAGTGACCATGCACATGAAAAACAAAGGCTATAGACATTTGAACGTTAATAAAGAAGTGTCATAACAGAAAATTGAAGAATTATAATAAGGAGCCCAATCACGATGCCACAACACAGAGTCTTGCAAGGGAATGTACAATAGAATAAAATATAAATTGGTCATGTCCACATTAGTTTTAGATATGTAGTTCAGTTCCGGATGACTGAATAGATACCAAAGGGTGGTATCAAATGTACCACAAATAGTTGATCTCCTCATTCATGCCATTGGGTGTGAGGGTTCCAAGGTGATCAATCCAGAAGGTTTCCCTACGATCAAGTCTTTTTCTCATATTCTCATGTGGGTTTTACCTTGTCAAAACTTCAAGAATTTGGAATCTAATTTGGGGTAAATTGTGTTTTTTTCAAGCCAATGTCTGGCAACTGCAGAGTTCAGGTTTTGGTTTCTGATACACAACCTTTGCTCATTCCACCTAAGCTTGGCTGACCGCTTTGATTACCCAATGTAGTACAGTCCATAGGGGCATTTAATGGAGTAGATAATGTTAGGGGTATCGCACGTAGCATAGTCTCTTAATTTAATATTTTCTCCTGTACAGGGATGGTTGATTGTGTTTCCTTTGTTGATGTACCCGACATTACTGCAGTGGAGGCAAGGGAATGTTCCTTTCCAGGCGGTGCTCAGTCCTTGTATGGGAGGTCTGGTAGAGACAAGATGGTCTCTATAGTTCCTACTTCCCTGGTAGACAAGCACATGGGGTTCCTTGAAAAGATGTTACACTCTAAGGTCACACGTTAGGGGTCTCCAATTTTTCTTGATAATATTTTTGATTCTGTTGCTCTGGGTCGAGAATTTAGATACATACACCAGTGGTGGTGTGGAGGTGGTTTTTCTTTCGGTATAAGTAGTTCCTTATGTTGTACGTTTGCTGTTTTGGTAGCAACTGCGTCTACTTCTTGTGTTTTATATCCTCGGGCAGTGAATTTCTTCCCCATCTCTGCTAGTTCCTGTGAGTAGTCCTCAGGGTCACTAACGATCTGATAGATTTTTGATGAGACTGGGTTGATGGGAACTCAGTCTGTAAAGGAGGTTATTGCGATCAGTATCTTTATGGTAGATGTTGGTTGTGTACCCAGTTGTTCCCACCTGTTGCCACAAATCATCTTTACCCAATTAAATTAGTATGCGTTTGAGGTGTTTACAACAGCTTAGATTCATCCTGCCGCTTTGTGACAGGAGATCTTTCATTGCTTCCTTGTATTTGCTTAGATGTGGAGAAACCCACAGACAGAGCCAATAATGGAGCAGGCTGAAAGCTATTGTATCTGAAATCTGCATTTGGTTAAGATCTACACGCAGCGTTGTATTTGGTGTGCTTTGCAGTAAACATTGGGGGTCATTACGAGTGTGGCGGTAAGGGGTTAACGGCACTGGTAAAGGTGCTGAAGCCGTCAACTCCTTACCGCCGAATTACGAGTCTGCTGGCGGGAACACGCTAAGGACGACTGGTACAACGAGGCGCCCTTAGCGGGTCCTGCGAGCAGACCAGGGTGCAAACAACGGGCCCGTTATTAACGTGGCTGTTGTTAGCACCCTCCCCATTCCCATTGAGCCCTATGGGGGATCGAATGGGAATGGGGATGGGTTCCTTGATTGAGGAATTACCGGGCCCTCCAAGGTCAGAATGGCCCGGTAATTCCTCATTCAAGAAACCCGGTACCCGATAAGGGGGTAGCCATGCCGCTGATAGCAGCATGGTTACCTCCTACCTCGTAATGACCCTGATAGCCTTTTTAAGAAATATATTCTTGACCACTGACAATCTAGAACTATTGGCGTGGATCCAGATCTTTGCACCGAACATAGCTGAAGACCTGGCTTGCAAGTTATATAATTGAAGCCTGAGTGTGAGGGGGCAAGCAGTGTTTTGCAAATGCAGGAAGCGGGAGAAACGGACTCAAGCAACGCACCCAACAGTTTATGAGACAATCCTGCAGCCGTGAACCCCGCACGTGAAAGGCGAGCAGTGTTTTGCAAACGCAGGTGCTCTGCATAAGCAGGGGGCATGCACAAGAATCTCCTCTAATCCCTCTTTGGGCTGTGTGCTGGCCGGATCTGTAATCTTAAGGATCCCTAACCAGCTTTACTCGGCCTTGCACGGCTCCATCTATCATGCGAGGCAGTGAAAGGCCTGGATTTGACTGGACCGCCTGAATCTTGTGGAAGCATTAAAGCAGCAAAGGTAATTTGGCCATAGGGGGGGGGGCTGACTGTGTGCGTCTTGTTTGATTTAAGTAGTACCATTCAAGCCCTGCTATGCTGCTACATTTGACAAACCACAAGGAGTAAAACAATCCCAAAGCGAGTTTCTATAGTAGATCTTGAATTGCAGAGGGGGTGCAGTCTAGTATTTGCTGCCTGCCTTTTGTATGGATGTTGGTGGCCCAGCTAGCAGCCCCGTCTTTAGCATAGCGTGCGGAGCAGGGGGGAGGAGTCGGACTCTGGCAGCCTCCTAAATCGGGCATGCCATGCTCGCAAGGTTGACATTTTTGCCTCTGTTGTCTTAACTGTTTTAACTAATTCCTACAGCCTTACAATGGTCAAAAGAAAGATGGATTACCGAAATCTAGCTGGTGCTTCCTAACGTAAAATATCTAGAATGCTCAAACCGATAAAAGATGTAAACCAATTGATCACTGAAATTAAGGGCCTCTTATCTGATATTGATGGTGATGGGGGGAAGGGCTCCACAGCTACTACAGTAGTCGATCTATCTATAGCTGATTTGCAAGACAAACCACCAAAGACCAACTGTGCGGTCCCTGGTGTTTCAGATCTGGTCTTTTTTTGTGATGCTGCGAAAGGCACAGTCCTGCCCCTGCTGAATCCTGCCTCGGTCCCCACATTTCTAGAGAAGACATCTTGGGGCCCTTCGAAGTGGCTCACAAACCGGGCCAATCAGGAGGCCGTAATTATTTGTTTGAGTCATCTAACACTGGGCTGCATAGGGGCCCAATGAGCTCCAATATAATTGAAATACATCAGCAATCGAACCCTGGAAAGTCTTTGAACTCTTTGACAACTCTGACTGATCAGTCTGAGTCTCCACAACCCCAAAATCCCAAAAATCGCCTTCTAACATGTCTCACCTCCCTGCACTGTGTTATCACGGGAGCATTGTGCATTGACGTAAGTAATGGGAGTCATGGGGGCCCGGTGGTTACTGCAATGACTAAGCCTACCTCTGTATTATCTGTATTGCCCCTCGGCAATCGTTATCAACCCCTCAGTGTGTCCTCTACTACGGCCGATGGTGTCTCTATCCCATCCCAACCTACGCAGCCTACACAGAATTCACGTCAATGGAAGTTGGCCCAATGGAAAAGAAGGCCCAATCGGGGTGGGAAGCCACTAGAGTTAGGTGCTCCTAGATCTTATTGTGAAGTTGGTTCCCAAACTTGTGACCCCGTACTGACCCCTAAATATTGTCCTACTTGTTGTCCATCTGTCAAGTCAGTAGAACAAATGTTAATCGATATTAAAATATCAATCATATCAAGAATGGTCAAGTGTGAGAGGGAAATGGGGAAACGGGTGGAAGAAATCAAATCTGCCAAGGCCAAGGTGGTTTCCCTGACCCCAGGATCTGATAGTACGGTACCCACAGGCAAGCAGTACTCTGAAGGTGGTATTGGGAGTAAAGGTGGTTTTTTACTGGTCCACAGGCCAGAACTACACAGGATAAATATATGTACTCCGGGTATGAGTTCTACAAAACTCATAAAAAAATATTCCACACTTGTGGTACTAAGACCACCTAGAACCAATATATTAACATAAATTTCAACACCTCTTGGTGATTACAGTAAGTGTTAATACAAAAACAAATAGCATATTGCTTATTTGCTGTAACTCAACATATGTTTCGGTCGTCACAATAGGCCCTTAATTAAAGCCGGCAAATATAAGCAACCTTCTTCAGGAGACGGATGGTTCTGTTGCAACCACTCCGAAATGTCAAAACGTGGAGGACAAGAGAGAAGGAACCCAGGGAACATTGAACTGGAACCACCGCGCAGTAAGAAAAAACTGGGGTACCAGAATAAGAACATATCCGGACTCGGCCACATGAGGCGAGAACAGGGATTTTTCCTCTTTGGATTTATTGACTAAAGACGCAAGACACCCCCATACCTGAATTTTTGATCAATATAGGCGCAGAGTTATCTAGCACCACTGCAGGATTTAGTCCATCGTTGACACGAGTCTCCATTAATTCATGTGGAGATTGAGGTTTGATGACATCCTCCACCTTTTGACATTTCGGAGTGGTTGCAACAGAACCATCCGTCTCCTGAAGAAGGTCGCTTATATTTGCCGGCTTTAATTAGGGGCCTATTGTGACGACGGAAACATATGTTGAGTTACAGCAAATAAGCAATATGCTATTTGTTTTTGTATTAACACTTACTGTAATCACGAAGAGGTGTTGAAATTTATGTTAATATATTGGTTCTAGGTGGTCTTAGTACCACAAGTGTGGAATATTGACATCTATAGTGAGATTGTGAATGAATGATGGAATGAATGGTGGTGTTTAAATGTGGATGTTGAGAACAATAAATATTTGTGTAAATTGCTTACAAATAAATATATTTTTTTTTGACAAGACTTGGTATTGTTTAAATGTGTACAGATGTTCTGATCTCATTTCGCCCAGGTTCATTTTTGTTGTTCCATTATTGTTGGTGTGGACTGACATCACTTTGGGGTGGAGGGTTGAATCTTGTTCCTTGGATTGTGCGGGCTTGCAAGATCTGTTATTTAAGAAAAACTTAGAAGTCCCACTGTACCTTTATAACCTCTACAACAGACCCTCTTCATCCGTCGGTCTATCCACATTGAACTCTCTGCAGGTGCACATTAGCAATAGACCATCATCAGTGCTCTCTAGGAGCAGCATTCTTGCTGCTGGAGATTTTAATCTCCTCTTTGAACCAGTGGTGTTGAACATGTGGGATGACCAGGATCATGCCTGGGATATTCCGTATTTGGCAGCCGCTAGCCCGAAAAGATGCCACAAACTAGCTTTGGTCTCTTGCTGTTTGCTAGCCAATCTAAACATGAGGGCGGCAATGGGCGGTTTAGCAAAGACCAACCGGCTAAATTTACCTTCAGGGGGCCAAATAGGAACTCCCTCATTGACTATATCTTAATTACTGGTCTGGATTGGTCAAAGATCACTGATTTCGAAGTGATCGAGAGATGGGAGAGTGACCATTTTCCATTAACTGTGAAAATAAGGGCATCTGAGGCAAAATTGGGCTCCCTTAGTAATAATGTACATTCTCATCCCGTGACCATTAGCGGCCATGCCCGGAAATCCATCAGATGGGCTGAGTCAGTATTAAAGAGGCCTGGCCTTAAGCCAGTGCTTTACAATTCCATACTTGCAAATCTAGAAGGTATTTGTACTGGAAGAATTAAAGGCCTTGGCTGAATGATTGTATATGCAATAAGCTTATTCCCCATATCCCAGTGATCACAGTTAAAATGGGTGAGAAAAACGCCTAATCTAAACCTAAATCTAAGATGGGAGCAAGCTGTGACCATCAAATAATAATAATACTGTCCAAGTAGAGTCTTGTCAAACAAAAAAGGGCCTATACTAAAAACCTATTGCCAATCCTTAACGCTATGTTACAAAATAGTGTGGGATAATGTTCACAAGAAAAGAAAGAACTGTTCCCAAAATAATAGGTCAGGATGTTATGGCCAGGGTCTCCTTTCCCCACGTTTTAAGCACGGGACAAGGCGGGACTCTTGAGCACAGCACACTCCTGGGCTTCTCGGGCATGAGGTTACAGTTCCTCTTCTCAATATCAGGACTTTCTTTGTCCAAGTCTCTTTCATGCAAAGTCTCTTGCTTCAGAGGGCCTGATATGCCATTAATGTTATGTTATTTGGCATTTATATAGCGTTCTATATATCATTGGTATGACCACAAAGCGCTGGTCGGTTGAACGCCTTCGGGGACCGTAGTCGAGGTCAGTTGAAAGAGTAGGGTGTTCAAGGGTGCTTGGGTGCACCAGTTAAGTGTGCAGCTGATGTAATTGCCTGATGGTAGCTGCATCCTAGCATTAGGTGTGGTGGTATTGGTATCGGTACAATGTGTGCCGTTTGGCCGGTGGATACCAAGACTGGGTTCTGGCTGCGTTAGGCCTGTGGGACGCTTATGTGTGCAGCTAGGCCAGTTTTTCATGGGGTATAGCTGCGCTCTATTAGAATAATGAGGTGTTCATTGGGTAGTATTCATATGTGAGCAGCTAGGCCAAATTGATTGAGGGGTGTAGCTGCACTCTAATTGTGGGATGGTTTAGAGTAGGGAGTAAGCATAGTGATATATGATATGATGGTTCATCCACACAGTGCCCACGCACAATGCGCTTCAAACGCTCCAAGTCAAGGGAAGGAACGAGGGAAAACGTAAAGACACTCAGGAATGTGAAGATTAGCCACTGCACTCGGCCTAGCGACACCCAGATAGTGCAATTGCCAAGACAGAGACAGGAGGGAACGGTACAAGAGGACCAGAGGGGCTGGGGGCACAAGCGACATTGCGCGGGACCAGGGCGGTTGGGCAGACAGCAACAGTATGGAGGGAACAGAGGACCAGAGCGGGCACAGGTTATGTATGGACGTTCATACTAAAAAAGTATACTCTCTTTTTTTTTGCAAGTTTTGGAAAGCAAAAAGCAACTTGACGCATTAAAAGTATCAATAATAGCTCCTGAAGAAGGGAAGAAATGTCCCAAAAACGCGTAGCGCATGTGATTTTTGTAGAAGATGATTTATGAATTGTTGAAATATGAATTTTTGGCTTATTTTGTAAAACGACAGCAAATATAAATACATACACAAAAGAATGATAATCGGGCGTTACTGCTTTTTTGTGAACAATCGTAATTACTGATCTATAAATTGTAGAAGAAAGTGACTACAGAAAGAAATCGATTTAGATGGTCTAAAATATTGATTGGACTAATTTACAATTTGGTGTGCAGGGGACGGGAGTGTTCCACAATGTTGTGGACACCTGTTTAACTATTGACACAACCTAGTGTCAGGGTTGTTTTTCTCCCCTGCACCCTACTACTAATTTAATACATTTTATATTTTTGATTTAACGAAAGGTGTGCCACTGGTCCATAGGGATTAGCAGTACAAGATCTCAATTTGGGCAGGAAGAGGAATACAGGTCAACCTGTTGAACAGCACTTTGGTGACGACCTTGAGCAGGAAGTGCTAATAGGCAATGCCTGAACGTTTATATTTAAAGAACTAGCATGTGGCTACAAATCTTTGTCAGAACGTTATTTAGGTATTTGACTAAAGAACAAAAAAAACACTTGCAGTACGGAGAGCAGTTCAAAAATGTATTTTGCTGAGAAGACCGACTGATCAGTAAATTCTTCAGAACAGTATGGGGAGCCAGGAGCAACTCGCAGGAAGTCCAAGTCAGCCAACTTGAAATTGAAATCTATAGAACTCGCAAAGGATTAAATTGTTAATATGCTTCCCATATGCCTACCAAAATAATTATCAGTTTCGTCAGAATCAATATTCATTTTCTTATTTAATTTGTATTTAATATTGTTCTTGGTGTGTCAACATCAACATGACAATACACACATCTGCAAGGTACAAACAAATCTAAAAATCACATGCAATTCCCCAGTATTTTCCCTTCTTAAAGACTCCTTTTCTTGGATCAGTGCAATCAATATTTATTTTCCTTTCCAACCGTCCATCGGATGGTCACCAAGTTCTTTAATGTAATGGGACCTGCCTTAATAAAGTTGCTAAGAATGTCTCTACAGTATTCCATAAAACGGGCTCAGACACTTAAATAAGTTGTGAATGACAAAACAAAGCTGTAATCTTCCCAGCTGGCAGTTTTACCATACTTTCCCCCCCCCCACTACATATATAATATTGTCCCTTCAATAGCATCAGGCCAGTGTTATTTTGGCTGGGGTGTGAATGAGTAACTAATGCAACTGTAAGCCAAGCAGCCAGGTGAATACAGTCTCTGGTAACCCCAGAATCACAAACTAATGGTCCATGGGCATCTGTAAACCACAAATCTGCTTTATTCTAGTGAGTCTCTGTTCCAGAACACCTGAGCTCTAGGGCAGGACCACCACATGGTGCCCCACAATTCCTCCAAAGCAATGAATGTGACTATTTCATTTTATTAAGCTGTGTATGTTGGAAATCCCATCAGTGATAAGTGTTGGAATACACATTCCATCTGGGGAAACTATGGTTTTATGCCCAGATACAAATCCATCTATCGCTGTCTATGCTCGCCCCAAGTACATTTTCCCATTTGTGCATCTATAAAAGTGCCTATGTCCCATCTACTCTATCCAACAGTTTGCATTGTGTTGACACCCGGGCCTTCCATATCCCATTAGCAAACACGAGCCTCCACACAAAGTTTGGAAGGGCGTCGGCCTCTTTGACTCGAATTTTAGCCATTCAATGACATAACTGGACATAATAACATCTTTTTCTTTCCTTTATTTCAAACTGCTGCATTTTGGATTCCTCAAACGCAAGTGGAATACCCAGTTTGTAAAGTTGTGACAATCTTTTTAAGACCCTCCCCCATTCCTGTGGAGAAATCTGTGTAGCTCAAAATCGGAGCTATGACACCCAGACCAACACACTGGGCCTCATTACAAGTACTCCGGTCCGGAATTAACACTGCCGGTAAAACCATACCGGCACCGTTTGCATGTCCGCGCAATCATGACCCGCGGCCCCGGTAATAGCACCACCCTAAACCGCCACCGCGGAAATAGGGTTCCCCTTAATTCCGCCTGCACGGAAACCCCTCCGTTACCGGCAACACGAAACACCGTGAGCATCACAACTAGCGCGGACACGGAAATACCGGGAAAAAAATTGCGGAAATACCGTGATCACGGTGGGGGAACCGCCGCCACCGCGAACATGGCGTTATACACTGCCGGCTGAACTGAATCAGGGCACAGGTGCACCAAATCAGCCCAGCTGGACCTAGCAGGCCACTGGGAGCCTACAAAAGGGCCACACCCAGCCCAACACAACACAGAACCATGCAGGCAGCAGGGCTAGTAGCACTGGGACTGGGCCTACTCAACCAACAGGCAGTACTGCACATGGTGGCAGCAATGGTGCAGAGGAGGAGGCGTAGGCGGAGGAGGCGCAGGCGGCAACCAGCCAACCCTGCAGCTATGGCAAACCCCATTGCCCAGCCAGCCCGACCCCGCCGCCAGCCACCAATACCACGCATCAGGGCCTCACCCTGGAACCTCACCCCAGGACAGATCCACACCCTATACCGGCTGGACCGTGCAACAATCATGCACATCACCGCCATGATTGAGGACAACATCAGCAGCCTAATTGACACCCCCACCGCCATCCCCCCCCTCTTGAAGGTTGTCTCAGTTCTGCATTTCCTTGGCACTGGCACCTATCAACACACGGTTGGTGAGCTGCACGGCATATCACAACCGTGTTTCTCAAAAGTCCTGGTACAGGTACTGGATGCCCTGTTGCGCCATGTGTCGGAACACATAGCCCTACCCCGCACCCTCCCCGAGGTCATTGCCACCAAGTTGGCCTTCCATGCCATGGCAGGCATGCCAAATTGCATAGGCGCAGTTGACTGCACCCACGTCGAGCTGACAGTACCACATGCAATTGAGGCGGTGTTCCGCAATAGGAAACAGTATCACTCTTTGAATGTCCAGATGGTTTGTGATGCCATGCAACTGATTACACACTGCTGCGCACGTTTCCCAGGCTCATCACATGACTCAATGGTACTGCGGAATTCCACGTTGCCACGGTACATGGAACGCTATGCCGGACAAAGCACATGGCTATTGGGTGAGTACAGCTGACGATGCTACAACCCTGTCGGAGTGGTGTGTGTGTGTCCAGGCAATGAGCATTGTGAGTGTGCCGCTGTGACCGCACATGCATCACCCCCCTTCCATCTACCAAATACACAGCGGATGCCAAACATCATGAAGGAAGACATGACAGGGCACCACAATGTGCCCGTGCACACGCTGCCACAGCCAATCCCGTCACTGTCCCATGAACCCTGTGCCACTGCAGACACCCACCCTCAATTGAAACACTGCCCCAAAAAGCACGAGAGGCGTGCAAATGATACGACGAGTATTTACTACTTCCGTACAGTGGAGTCACTCTGCCATGTGTGGACAGCACTGCACCATGACATGAACACAATCAAATGTCACCCGCAGGGCACAGCAAACATGCAAGTTAATGTGTAGGCCCATATGCAGTCAGCGACATTCCTCCTGATGGCCAAAACATACCTCCAGACACTGCATGGTTCATATGCATGAATGAATGATGATACAAGAATGCACAGCAGCAGATGAGGACATGATGCCACAAACACTGACATGTTCCCCCATCTACATCCCATGTAGGTGATGCGGGATATGCACTCACGCCATGGTTGATGACACCTGTACGGAGACCAAGGAACAGGCATGAAGAGGCATACAATAGGGCACATATCCGCACACGTGGAATGATTGAGAGGACATTTGGACTGCTGAAGGCCCGTTTCCGCTGTCTGAGCAGATCTGGCGGATCACTGCTGTACAGCCCAGTGAAGACGGGCAAAATCACGCTGGTATGTGCCATGCTGCACAATATATGCCTGCGCAGGAACATCCCAATGCCACCAGACGCAGATGAGGAAGATGGGGATGGGGATGGGGATGGGGATGGAGATGGGGATGGGGATGGGGATGGGGATGGAGATGGGGATGGAGATGGAGATGGGGATGGGATGGCACCGCCTCCCCCTGGGGGTGCACATGATGGCCAGAGAGCACGGGATGCCCTGATTCGCATTTACTTTTGAGTCACAGCACATTCACAGTAATGCACAAACATGTTGACGACAATGAATTAATAGTTGCACTGCAAAATAAATGATCAATGTCCACACATGTATGTCTTGATTTGAAATGGTGATGTATTGATGTAATCACAACAGGGAAGAAGGTGCATTGGTTAGGGAAGCTGTACACCCGGGGCCACCCACCACCCAAACGTGCCCACCCCCACCCAGAGCCCATTGTCCAAACCCCCAAAACTACCTACCCCACCACCCAAACGTGACCACCCCTCTCACACCCTTGTAGTCCACATGTGTCCTGCACTGCCCCACACACATGCCATCACTTCCGTGTGCGCTTCTGTGCAACCTTGCCCAAGGGACCCGTTAGCCTACTCGAGCGCCTCCTTGGACTGGCAGTAGTGGAGCTGGATGGGGTGGTAGTGTTTGATTGGCCAGAATCAGGGATTGAGGGCATCCGTGCCAGATTTTCCTGTTGGCCAACCAACATGGCCTCCACAAGCCTGGAGGTGTGGTCATTGCCCTCCCACACATGGCATGCAAGGGTCACTATGGTGCTCGCAAAGCGTCCTATGGACCTCGACAGGCGACGCACTGAGGCGCTGTAGCTCTCCCTCTGCAGCCTGGATTCCTCTAGCTGCCTCTCCACCAGCTGGGTGAGGGTAGCCTGCTGGTCCTCCATCCGCTGCATGCGGGCATTCAGTTCGGCCATGGATGGGGTGGGCGACCTCATGGGACTCCCCAGTGAAGTGGGGCTGAACCCCAGCTCATGGAAGGAGCCCAGGTCTTCCAATGTGGGCATCTCCCCCTGTGGCCCCGTTTCCGAGTGCTCTTGCGGGGCACTGTTATCACTGCAGGCCGCCCCCTCTGCAGTGCTGCTGCCTTCGGTGTTGTGTTGGGTGGCCATGATAGGTTCCTGTGGCACCTGTCTGGACTCAGCCAGTGTGGAGATAGTGGGGATGTTGGTGGTGGTGTGCTGCACATCTGTAGTGGCTGGTAATGTGGCCAGAGGTGCAGAACTGCCGGCAGCATCCTCCTGTGTGGTGGCGGTGGCTAGTGTACTTGCCGATGCTGATTGGCTGGCCTGTTGTGCAGTATCACTGTCACTTGAAACGGCTGTGGGGACACAAAGGGCATGCAATTAGTGTTGTTGTGGTGGCAGATGGGTGCATCACATGCGTCATTAAGATTGTACATTGAATAGTGTTAGTCACATGCATCTGATTGCTGGTGTCTGCATTCAGTGATATTGGTTGCCATACGGATCATAATGGGTCCTTTGGCCCACACATGCACTGCCTGGGGGGGGGGGATTGTTCATGGGTCCTTTGGCCCACACATGCACTGCCTGGGGGGGGGGGATTGTTCATGGGTCCTTTGGCCCACACATGCACTGCCTGGGGGGGGGGGGTTGTTAATGGGTCCTTTGGCCCACACATGCACTGCCTGGGGGGGGGGTTGTTAATGGGTCCTTTGGCCCACACATGCACTGCCTGGGGGGGGGTTGTTAATGGGTCCTTTGGCCCACACATGCACTGCCTGGGGGGGGGGGGATTGTTCATGGGTCCTTTGGCCCAGTACTCACAACTGCATATTTACATGTGGCATTCATGTTTGGGCACTTACCGGCATCTGCAGGTGGGCTCACTCCTGCCTCAGCCTGCCCAATCCCATGGATTCCCTCTAGGTGGAGGACGCTGCTGCAACGCTCCTCCCATGCTTGCAGCCTCAGTGGGGAAGGGGGTCCTCCGCCTGTCCCACTGCTGCGTTGGCGGTGCGTGGAAATGAGGTTGCGTACCCTCAGCCTCAGGTCGTCCCAACGCTTGTGGCAGTCCTTCACGCTCCTCACTGCCACGCCCACAGCGGTGCACTTGCGTGCAGCTTCGGCCCACACCTCCTTCCTCCGCTGCTGTGTGGCACGCCGTTGGTCGGCGCTGAACAGCATCTCAGCATTGTCCACAATGTGCTCCACCAAGACGGTTAGCTCCGCCTCGCTGAAGCGCTGTTTGCGCTGCCTCTGAGCAGGAATCCTGGCAGACATGCTTGTGGTCCCTTTTGGCTTCTCAGAGTCAGGATTGTGCTTGTGCTGGCTCTGGATGGCAATGGATTGTGCTTTTATATGATGGCCGCCTCTCTGTTTCCTGTTTTGGCGATCATGGTATTTCCGGTTCCGTGTCCGTGGCGGCGGAGGCGGAAACGGGTTTTGCGCCACTTGTGGCTTCGTTATTTCCATTTCCGTGGGGTATTCCGTGACGGCGGTAACAACGTTTCCGAGTCCGTGTGGTGCGCGCGACCGACAGCGTGTAATCGGGCGGTTTTTCCGCACCCTTGCGGACACGGAAACGTTTTTACCGCCATCACGGATTTTGCACGGTCCCGGACTGGCAGGTTGTAATGAGGCCCACTGTCTGCGTATGGCTTTACTTCAAAAATGAATCGAGGTGCGGGTCGAACACCATAATGTATCACTCCTTAAAACATCTTTTATGCTTAGACGTGGAATTTGGGTCAGAGGGATCAGGGCCCTTCCCCGTTCTGTCACAACACACTTTGCTACCCAATTCACTTGGCTCTAGTACCTCATATGAGAGACATGTGATGCCATGACACATCTCTGTATATCCGGAAATCCCAGCCCTCCCAACCTCGTGTCTCTCATTAGGCCTCCTTTTTTGGATTTGTCGCCTTTTTCTTGGCCCATAGAACAGAGAAGACTGTTTGCTGTAGGACATGTATAGCCGATTCAGGGATTTGGTGCTGTAAAGTCGGGCACATGTATAGGAGTCTGGGATCAGATTAATTTTGATAACTGGTATTCAACCCATCCATGATATTTCTTGCTTGTTCCAACTGCCAATATGATCATTAAAATCTTCAAAGAAAATGATCCCAATATGTATTCAGGGGAGACCAGGGTACTCTGACCCTCAGGCATTCAAAACTCTTCTCTGCCCACTGCAATGGATAGTCTCCTAGAAGATTCATCATAATGTGTGGGAGAACAGATATAGTCATGCCTTTAGATCAAGAGTAAATAAAGGAAAGCCAGATACCTACTTAATTGCCCCCATTTCCTTCATGAGTGCCAGACGTGTTGAGGAAACCTCTGCCATACTCACAGACATGTCATCTGCATATAAGAATGTATCCAATCTCCAATTCTCCTACACACCATTATGTTTCCAGTTACTCCAATTATCCTAGCCAGTTGCTCCAGTCATCCTAGCCAGTTGTTTCAGTCATCCTAGCCACTTGCTCCAGTGACATGTACTAATTGAGATTTGAAAGTTCAAAATGTAGGGCAGTAAATCTGTTTGGGTCCAGCAATTTATTCTTTTTAAGGGAGCGTATTGCTATGTTTAAATCATCCTCTTGCAGAGGGCATTCTAATTCTTGCTGGTCTTTATCTGAGAGCCGAGGCATGTTTGCTGAACCAATACAAATCTGTTGGATCTTGGAATCTAAATTATCTCTAGCCAATAGGAAAGTAAAATAGTTCACTATGAGGTCAAAGAGGCTGGCATTTCCCTAAATGCAACAATGCTGCTTGGTCCTCAGAATGGAATGGGCTGGTCTATCTGCCAAATGGGCTTCTAACTTGGCTCTGGCTATTCGGGGAGGCACCAGTTTGGATTATACATTTCCCCCCAAATCACTGCTTTCATGCAATTCCATATGCATGCCTTTGCGATTTTCCCCACATGATTCTTTTTTTTTAATTAAAAAGACATATTCATTGCTGGGGAGATGTTATCCCGTAGAACAGGATAATGCAATATCGGATTATGTAGCCTCCATCTTGAAATGGATAAAACCAAGGTTACCCGGGCATGATCTGACAAAATGCCCAAGCCAATATAAACTGATGGAATAAGTGATGAGGACACCAGCAGTAGATACATTCTGGAGCAACTTCTATGGACCCCTCATCCATCTGAATGTGTAAACATCCACAGATCAATGAGATTATAAACCCCTAACACTCCATCTAGGGCTAGTGCATTATTTAATATCTGCTGCACAAAATGGCAGTGCTTTATTAATTTTGGGGTATACAAATCAGCCCAATTATTGTTCTTCCCTCTATGAATGAATGCGGTTAGCAACATATGTTGCTTCTCATTGGGGGCATTCAGTGAAATGAGCGTTACTAGGAGACCAACTAATTTACACTCCAGCAAAATAGATCTACCTTTAGGGTACTGAAATATGCTAATGTTTGCAAACGTTATTCCCTTAGCAATGATAACTGATCCCTTTTGCTTTTCCACTGCAAATGCAATATATTGCAAAGGGAGGTTCCTATTGCTCTGTCTGCGCTCGTCTTGAGGGCACAAGTGTTTTTCCTGGACCACTGCAACAGAGGCTCCCATATTGAGCAATCACTTCATGGATTTATGTTTAATAGGTTAATTAAGACCCTCCAAGCTTAGGGTCATAATACAGATATCCCCTGCGTGGGCCGTAACAGAATGAGCCATACACGGAATACAAGCAGGCTATCATGGCTGAGAAAATGTATTTCCTGACTATCAGTTTCTCTGTGACCACTTGTATCAGTGAGTCATAACCTTGTGCGGTTCCCTCCCACCTCTCCCCTCTGACTCCATAAACCCACACCTAGAGTCATCAAGCCACTCATTGCTATGGCTCAAGGGGCCGGTGCTACTGCCCGAGGGGCTCAGGGCCATGTCTCCCATGTAACCAATAATTAATAAATTCTGAAACTACCATTGTATAACTTTTTACTTTTATACAAATAACCTGTACATCAACCTCAACAACAAAACAAAAGTTCCTTCTGCTAATCTTCACATCGGGTGATTACTCTTCACCCTTGGATCCCCCTCAGCCGGGCTCCGATCCTTCTCTCAACGTTAGCCTCCCTCAGTCGGGCTCAGACCAACCACTCTCAACGTTGGCCTCCCTCAGTCGGGCTCAGACCAACCACTCACTGTGTACATCCCTCAGTCAGGTTCACACTTGTCATCCCAATGTTCACGGGTGTATTACTGCTCACCCTAATTAGCAGCGGGTTCACATTTGCCAAAATACCGTTTACTTGGTTCTCTCATAATGCAGGATTCACTTTCCTTGGCTTTCTCCTGGCATCCCTCTGTCGGGTTCACATTGCCTTTTTAACACAGTTCCCAAAAGAAAGTTCTTCTAGACCCCCTTAGGCACTCCCCTTACCTAAGTCTGTGTCTTAGCCCCCCGTCAGGCTTTCCCTTCAGGCTTCGCACAGTTCTATCATCACAATAACTTTGCATGGGTTACTGTTTTACCCTAATTTGCAGACATCCCTCAGTAGGGTGCACACTTGCCCCATTTACATAGTTCTCTTTGCTTCCACAATGTGCCAAAGACTTTCGACTGTACAAGGGGTTTGGCTTGGCCCTCGTATGACCACTTTCACACCCTACCCCGGCCTCCCCTAGGGCCTCTTGCTACTTGTTGCTTCTACAACAACAGAAGACTTTCGACTGTGCACGGGATTCAACATAACCCACTGTAGGACCACTTTGATTTCTCAGTGTAAAACATTCTCCTTGTTCAGGAGTGGGGCGTCAGAGTCCTTCGAATGAGCACCCACATGACGCTGGATCACTCTAACTCTGATGCCAATTTTACTCACAAAAGACCTTTGTACTTTAGTCTTCTTTCTTCATACAATGTTGCTCTTCGCAACCTTGAGCCCAACACAGTCCGGTCTATTATCAGCTCTTCCCGACTCACCTGTTGTGCCAAACTCTGTTGGCGTCTCCTGCCTCTGGAGTCAAGGACGGTACCACGATGGCAACCACTTCTTCCCACCCTGGCTATCAGTGCGGGAGGGTCCCATGAATTCCTTTGCACCATTCGCCAGCTGCAATTCCCGGTCTTATGTTTGCCTTCTCAGAGGCTCCACGGATCTGAGTTGAAAAGGGCAAGTGCAATTCCCTCCTCGTCATCCTTTCAGGGCTCGCCGCCTTTCACCTCCATTTGAACTGTCGTCCTGGAATAGCTGCTTCCTCATGTGTTTGGCCTTGCTCAGAGTTTGCTTTTGTGCTCTGCCTTTTATCCCTATAAGGGAAGGGAAGTCAGGTGTGTGTAATTATCGGTAATTGCCTGACTCTGCCTGACCCTTGTGTTGGGACATGTCAGGTATAGAGCTAGTGTTAGTCCATTGTCTTTCATGGTAATTGGTTTGAGAGAAAGTGTTTGTGTCAAGAAGGGGGTGGTTGAGTTTCTAGATCTCCTACAGGGTAGGATGGGGAAAGGGTGTCATAAGGAAGGGGGTACCGCATCTCACCCTTTGGTGTCCCACTTCCACTCCCCAAAGACCCCTCACCCAGGTGATCCTCCCGCACTGGTCCAACCCCAGGAACTGGATCCAATAGCGATGGCTGTGTCCCGGCCACCTGGATGACAGATCCCCGGGACAAGTGAGTGAGACACCTTCAGGTTTCTCACAGTTCCAAGGAAAATGATAACCAAGCAATTACTAAACAACCCTGGTTGGTACAACAGTGAATGTTGCAAAGCAAAGGGCAATATCCTTTCTTGTATAAAATCGAGCTCGGGATTGGATAGACAAAAGCTCTGCAAATATCACGCAAAATATAAAAACAAAAGAGAGTTTACTCTTGGTAAATGGGCCGCTCTCTATTCAACTACGCAAATTGGGGATTGCACACGGTTTTGGAAAGTGGTGTCGACAAGCAATCTGAACGGGGACCAGTCCCTACTCTGCCACATTAACGAGGATGGGTGGCAGTCACACTTTGCCAATTTGTATCGGATCAGTCAGCCTCCTACGCCACCAATTATTTTTTGGAAGGATTTCCCCAGAGCTTGACACTCTTGACACAATGACAGTGACCATTGAAGAGGTGGCTATAGCCTTAAAATCCTTAAGCATTGGAAAAGCAGCAGGCCCAGACCTTATTCCGATTGACTTATTAAAAGATGAGGTGGTTATCTGGGCCCCTGTAATTACCAGGCTGTTCGATGCTATCCTGTCCAGAGGGGAGCTTCCAGATTCATGGAGAAGGGCAGTGATTATTCCAATCTATGGAAAGGGTGGCAAAGACAACCCAGGAAATTGCTGCCCAATCTCCCTTCTGGACGGCATTGGTAAACTTTTTGGTAAGGTAGTGCTGAAACACATTCAGGACTGGGCGGACAGGAGAAGCATAATTCACGATTTTTGGCGGGCTTCAGAGAAAACAGAGGAACAATTGATCAGTGTTTCATGTTCTTTCTTTAATTACAAAAATATACTGTTCTAAAGAAGATGTGCCTGTATGTTGCTTTTGTCGACCTAAGAACTGCATTTGACTCGGTCTGAGGAGCCACTCTTTGGCAAATTTTGCATAAACGCAAAGCCCCTGCCTTTTGATTAACATAATTCATCAGCTTTATTCCTCAAACACGACTAGTGTACGCTTTGGGGTAGGTGGTGAACTGACTCAGCCTTTCACTGTTGAAAGAGAGGTCAGACAAGGTTGCACATTGGCGCCCTTCCTTTTCAATCTCTCTCTATATATAAGTGATTGACATACTACTGAAAGAGGGTAAAGATTGGCCCAAAATTGATGCTGATAAATACTCAGCCCTGTTTTACGCCGACAATCTGGTCCTTATAGCAACAGCTCCTGAAAAAATATTCTGTCTTTGTGAAGAAACGTAATGGCCCTCATTACGACCCTGGCGGAATTCGGAAAACGATGGCGGAAATGCAATACCGCCATCGAATAGCGCTCGGTGCGACTATGACCCGTCACCGCAAAGTACGAAGCCATTAGCGACACCGTAGTGAACGCCAACGCTAACTGCACCAAGCACGCGCGCGCGCGCCATGCCAAACCGCAAACACCACCATGGCGCAAGGGTACGCCAATTCCGACCCTAGCGGACATGTACCTAACGCCATGAAGCATGGCGGAATGGTAAACGGCCCCACTGAGTGCCTGTACACCGCTCCCTGCCCACAAAGTACAACTCCCCGTAGGTGCAATGAAGTCACAATGCAACCATTGAAATGTACAAGTCACCCATGCATGCCAACGAACAAAAGAAACACAACAGGGGCCAATGGGAGCTGCAGGGCACAGATGGCACGAATACAGAAGCCATCCCAATGGACATGACCACAGTCCCCCACCAAGAAACGCACGCAAACACAGGCACCTGTGACCAGCAATATTCCGAGAATCACATCATTCCACCAGTCCACCTGGCTGACCGGCATCTGTTACACAAAACCCAATCCCCCGCCCCTGAGCATGACAACATTCAAACTGTCATATTGGCAGCCCCCATCCCTGACCTCACGGGCTTCGTAGGCAAACGCGCCCAGTACAGTACCACGCAACTAAACTCCGAAGCTGGAACCCAATGCAGATCTCCCCACAATACATCGCCCCCCAAATAGGCATATGCCACATCACTTGCAAAGAAAAACGCTACACGGGCCAAATCAGAATAGAAATTTAATGCACATCAAAATCACCAAGCCCATACAGCCATCAGGCCATAAACTCCAAAACACTTTTCACCATTGTGTGCTGCATCCGCAAGAAATGACCAGCCACTACTTGTGTGACGCCCTGTTCCCTCATGGTACACAGAGCCACATTCACGTACGAAAAGGCAACATGGAAGCGCACACAACCGCAGGGCCGTCCCAATGGGGAGGCACTAGTCCAGCTGAAAGGCCGAAATGTTGCTCCGAGCCACCAGTACTGCGTAAGGGCATGTGGGCCATTGGCGATCGTCCCATAAGATCGTAATGCTGCTCCACTGATTAACACGAAGCAGCAGGTGTCGGGAGTAAAAGCCATCTGCAGGAGTGGCATACAGATGGCAGTGGAAAAAGGGGAGGAGATACCTGTCAACCAAAAGAAAAGAAAAAGAACAGAATGGCCATCAGAACTACATTCCAACAACTCACTTTAATGATCACACTAAATCCACAGCCATATGCATGCTAGCCCACTCCAAAGGATCATCACCACCCCAAAACCACTTGCGACTCATAACCATCTATATCGAGGTGCAAACACCATCACAAACGAGTGTACCTGTGCATGCGTCTGTCAAAACAGAATCCATCAGATGGGAATGTTAACGTGCATGGACACAAGTGTCTGAGGGCGCGTCGAGACAGGGAGGGCTCAACAAGGCCAGATAGACGATGGTCCCACTATGGCAGCCCTGCATCACATAGCGTAGGGGAAGCGGATAGATCCCAAGAAGCCCTGTACATGGCAAACTCTGTATCAAATCACCTGCCCATGCATCCATCCATCATTCCCTCATCCCGGGATCAAAACGCCTGAATAATTACTCACATGACATTAGAAACATCCATTGAGTCTGTGCGTTATGCAGCCTGCAAAATCCACAGTGCCCCAGCCCGTAATTCCAGTGTCGTGAAGTAACATGTATTTGGGAATGGCCGGCCTCATCGGCCACGTAGCTATTGCGCATCCCAAACTATTCATATCAATCATTGCTTCCTCGCCATGGCCCCTGTCTCAAGGACATTGAACAATAGAACGTTATATTTGCAGTCAGACCTGTGGGCATCTCCTAGCCGCTAGCTGGAAACCGAAAGCGCCGCCCTTCGAATTCCTCATTTGCAACATCACGTCGAAAAGGCATCTGTGGCCGTTTGAAATCACTAATTATTCCATCGAGTGCGGCTGTGTGTGAAAATGGCAACTGCCTTCACCCACAAATGGGACGCCCGCCCGTCGTTGCAACTCGGTACAGTGATGCATGAGGGCCCACCGTTACTCGAGTACTACGTTCCACTGACCCTTCACAAGTCTGTTCGCGACTGCACAGATAGTATGTGAAACAATGGGACCACAGCAGAATGAACATATCAACCAATCTTACACGGCCATCGGGTACAAATACATGATTGCAATAGCAAGATGCCATTCCCCGAATTGCAGCGTTGTGCGCGGGACGTGCCCGGCCAAAGGGGAGAGCAGTTTGCACAGGTGGAATTAATCACCACAGGTGGAGGCCATACAGCCTGAAAACACATAAATTGCACAGCCAGTCTCCTCCCACAACCACACCGAAATGCTACCGGCAGGACTCGCGATGTTGGCCCTGGGGGACCTGATAGCACTGCAAGTACTCCAACTCCAAGAAGAAGACGAACACCAACTACAACCGGCCGCACGGAGGAGACGCAGGAGGAGGAGGAGGCCAAGGCAGGGCCAGCAAGGGCCGCCAGCACAGCCACTACCACCACGCAGGCAGCCCGCAATCCCACGCCTCCGAGCACATCCGTTCAACCTCACTGATGAGCAGATCCACACCCTCTACCGTCTGGACCGGGACACCATAGCCGCCATTGTGGACATGACACAGGCTGACCTTGTCAGCATGATAGATAGCCCAACCGCCATCCCACCCCTACTGAAGGTGGTGTCTGTACTACACTTCCTGGCCACAGGCACCTACCAGCACACAGTCGGACAGTTGCATGGCATTTCTCAGCCACTGTTCTCACGGACACTATTGCAAGTGCTCGATGCGCTCCTGCAGCACGCAGACGACTACATCTCTCTACCACGCTCGGAGCAGGAAATTACCAACACAAAAGTGGGATTCCATGCACTTGCCGGCATACCGGGTTGCATTGGTGCCATCGACTGCACCCATGTTGAATTGGTCGTCCCACATGCCATGGAGGCCCAGTACCGCAACCGAAAACAATTTCATTCCCTGAATGTACAAATGGTGTGTGACTCCAACAGGATCATTACACATTGTTGTGCCCGATTCCCTGGATCAACCCATGATTCTATGGTCTTGGGGAACTCTACAATACCACGCTACATGGAGCGACACGCAGGGAACAGATCCTGGCTACTCGGTGAGTCTCATTACATGCATGAATATGTGTGGTATGTGATTTGGCAATGACCTGGCAGGAAGGGGGGGGGTGTGCGTACGTAGCAATGGCATTCCACATCATGCGTTTCTCGTCCACATACAGGTGATGCTGGGTATCCACTGAAGAGATGGCTCCTCACACCAGTCCGGAACCCACGGGACCAGCATGAGGAGGACTACAACCATGCCCACTCACGTACCCGTGTAGTCATTGAACAGGCATTCGGCCTACTGAAGACTCGTTTCCGCTGCCTCAGCAGGTCTGGCGGGGCACTCCTGTACCGCCATGAGAAGGTTGCAAAGATGGTGATGGCATGTGTCATGCTCCACAACATGTGCGTACGTAGAAATGTGCCCATGCCCCCTGACGCAGAACTGCAAGCACCTGATGATGGTCATGATGAGGGTGGGGATGTGGCAGCACCTCATGGAGTCTGCGAGGCACCGGAGGCCCGTGACATTCGTCAGCATCTCATTGATGCATGCTTCTAGCACTCACGCCTGGTGGCTGATACATGGACACGGGACTCGTGGCACTGTGTGTGTCTGGGACATGCACAATATGGACTGTACGCCTATGATGGCCTAGTACACAAAGATCAATGTCCACACATCTCATTGGTTGATCGTGCACTGTTTATGGCATATGTGATATCATGTTGAACACCCTATCGACCCGCCACCCAAGTGAGCCCAACACACCCCCTCCACCCTCCTACCTCCCCCCCGAACACCAGTGTCCAAAGATGCTCATTGTCAGTGGGCTGTCGCTATTGCAAGCCCCCTCTGCGGGTATCAGGGGCACCCCTGCCTGTGGAGCGCAGGTTCCTCCCAGATCTACGTTGGGGGCTGCCCTGGACGGAACTTGCAACGGATGATGTCTCTGCCTGCTCACGTCCATGCATGTCCCTAAGGGTTTGCGAGAGCTCAGTGAGCACACGGCGCACTGCGGCAAGTTCGGCACATACGTCTTTGGACGTCGCATGCAGTTCCCCCCTCAGGCTCTCGGTGCTTCTCTCCATTTGTGCCCTTAGCGTCTCTGTACCTCTCTCCATTTCTGCCCTAAGTGTCTCAGTTGATGTTTCTATGTCTGCCTTAGTGCCCCCACATTCATCGGCATGGTCCTTGAGGAGCGTGGCCATTTGCTGCTGTTGCACGATTAACTGGTCGAGGGACTGTTGCCTCTGCTGGGCCATGGCCATTTGCGGGGGTGTCACAGAGGGGCTGTTGTCCTCATGTTGCCTTGCCACAGGGCTTGTGGGGGATGGCCAGTCGTCGTCTTGTGGGTGCCCCTGCGTGGTATCCTCATGTTGTACGGGATGGGACAGACAGGGGGATTGGGACAGGTCATGGATGGATCTGACTTCGACATCCCCGTCTTCGGTGTCCGAGCATGCTGCCATCAATGGGGTGTCACCTATGGTGCTGCTGCCACCAGAGGCAGTGCCTTCTGTGGCATCCATTGGGGGGACCTGTGGTGGTGGTGGTGTGCCCATGCTGGCTGCTGGGGTGCCTGTTGATGTTCCCTCCTCTGTGCTGCCACCTGATTTGTGCTGCTGCCGTGTCTTGATGCGTGCAGCTGAGGTGGAGGGTCTCTGGCCGTTGGTCTTGGCCCTCTTTGCAGGTGTGCTGGTAGGGGTGTCCTGAAGCTCGTCGTTTGGATCGGACCCTGTGGTGGAGTAAAGGAGGGCGAGGGTTATTGATGGGTCTGTGGGAATTGGAATGGCATTGTATCACATGCATTGGAGTGGTACCTGAGGGTGATTTGGGTCGGGGCCTTGGAGGTGCTTTCATTTGTGTGTGGAGTGAGGGTGCAGTTGTTTGGCAGCCTGCAGTTAGGGTGTGCCTGCTGCACGTGTAGTGCGTGTTTTAGGGGTTTTTAATTATTTATGTATTTATTGTGGGTTTTAACGTGCGCTATCAGGCCTATGTGTGTGGACGTTCTCCTGGACATGTGTTTCTGTAGCACTATGTGGACGCATGGTACTTCACATGGATGGACTGTGTGGATTTGGCATTTTTTTATTTGGCCCCCCTACCTGAATCTTCGGATGTCTGCACTCCTTTCTCCATCCCTCCGACTCCCTCTATGCTCTCCATTCCGATGGTGGACGCACAGATTTCTTCCCAGGGGGTCAACTTGATGGGTGATTCTGGACCTCCCCCGGTGGCTGTGGCAATGTTGCGGTTGGCAGAGAGTATGCTGCGGACGCGTATCCGCAGGTCGTCCCATCGCTTGCGGCATTGCTGTGGGGTGCGGGGTGCGGTCCCCACCGCACTTACCCGCTGTGCCACCAGAGCCCATATGGCCTTCTTGTTTGCAAGTGCCGTTCTGGTCATTTGCGTGGAGAAGACGACGGCAGCATTCTCCTGGAGGGTCTCTGTTAGCACGGTGAGTTCCTCACGGGAGAAGTGGACCTGCCGCTTGCGGTCGCACGCTTTCTTCGCTACTTTTCCCATTTTTCTTGGTTTCGCTAGGGTGGATGACGGGTTGGGGTGTGTTTCAGGGTAGTGATTTTAGTGGTTGTGTGGTTTTAGTGGTTTTATAGGTGTACGGCGGATGTTTCCCGTTCCGGGGCCATGTTTTAACTTCCGTTTCCGTATATTTCCGGTCACCGTACTTTCCGGTAGGCGCACACTGCGGTGACCGCTAAGAGGGGTGGCGGTATTGCACCTAGGGCGCCGTACGGCGGCGGTGTGGGCCGTTTTGGGGTCATTTCCGCCATCGCGGACTTTGCACTTCCGCCATGGCGTGGTGCTCGTGCCCGATGGGTCGGAATGGGCCGCACTTTGCTCCTTCGTGCAATGGCGGAAACGCTATTTACGCTGTGGCGGTCCGGTCAGTCACTTTCCGCCAGGGTCGTAATGAGGGCCAATGAGTTAGTCCTTACATTGAATATTGAAAAATCTAAAGTTATGGTCTTCCGACCCAAATGTCTAAAACGTAGGCTTTCAAAGGTGGAAATAGATGTCTTTGTGCTTGAACAGGTGGAATGTTATAATTATTTAGGGCTGAGAGTTGAGGAACAGGGTGGCTGGGCAGCCAGGTTATTAAATCGTCCACCACCTTAGAGAAAGTTGGTGGAGAAAGTTTAGCATTCCACGTCAAACACGTTAGAGGTGCAATTTCTCCTGCGTTGGACCTATTCCATAAACAGGCCATCCCTGCTGCTTTGTACAGCTCCGGATTGTGGGAGTACTGTAATATCTTGAAGTTAGGTGCCATTGAATGTTAAGTTATGTTATGTTAAGTATATTTATGTAAGCGCACGTACATCCGAAGGCATCTTGGCGCTGAGGAAGTAAGGCAGGAACCCATAAAGCCGCTAAAAAAGCAGAGTTTTGAAATCTTTGCCGAAAGGCAAGATGATCGGATATGTCTCGCATTGAAATGGGAAGGCGATTCCATGCTTCAGCAGCGGCAACAGACCTGTACCGAGGAACTGTCAGCCGGCGGGCAGTAAGAGAACGTAGGGTACGGGTGGGTTGATAGGGAGTGAATTTGCTTTGCAAATATTCTGCTCCCATTCCATAGAAGGCCCGGTGGACCATGCACATAGATTTGAACAAGATCCGCTGGGTGACAGGAAGCCAGTGGAGTTGTCTCGTTTTCTCAATATGGGTGTCATATGAGCTCCAAAGGTGGACGAATAATGGAGCGAGCAGCCACATTCTGGAGCAGCTGCAGACGCCTGATGAGATAACTGAATTGGGGTAAATATAATGAGTTGCAGTAGTCCATGATGCTAAGGACCAGAGCTCCAACTACCAGTGCCTGACTGGCGATAGGAATAAAAGGAAGGACTTTCCAGAGGACCCTGAGTTTAAAGTGGCCTGATTTACAAACTGCTCCCCCCTGCTCATCCATAGTCAGAGTGGCTGAGAAGCGTACTTCCAGATTCCTGACAGATAGAACAGGTATCGGGAGGGGGCCTAGCGCATGGGGCAAAAAATCAGCCGTCCAGAACACATGAGGGGTAGCGGTACCCACAACCAGAACTTCGGTTTTAGAACCGTTTAGTTTAAGCCAGTTCAGCGTCATTCAGATACCCAGCTCTTCCAGGCACTTTTTTAACCTAGCTGTTTCTGGTTTTATAAGGTCCAAACGGACCAATATCTGGGGGTCATCTGCGTAAGAGTAAAAGCGAAACCCATGAGATTCAATCAGAAGCAGTAAGTATATTATGTAGATATTGAACAAAATAGGAGAGAGTACCGATCCCTGAGGGACACCACAAGACAGAGAGGCAGGGGCAGAACAGTAAGGTGGAAGCGACACTGACTGAGAACAACCGGTCAAAATGTTATGAACCACTTCAGGACTTGGCCAGAGATACCGGCTTCAGAGAGACGGGAGATCAGAAGAGAGTGGTCGACGGTGTCGAACGCAGCCGACGGATCTAAAAGCAGGACTGCTCCGACACCGCCCTGATCGACAAGAGGTCATCCATCACCGAGTTAAGAACAGATTCAGTACCTCTACTAGGCCGAATACCCGATTAAAATGAATCTAGGTACTGAGTGCATTCTAAAAATGTGGAAAGCAGTGGGGAAACCAGCACCACAAAATGTTTCGAAGAAATTGTTATTGCTACCTGCTTATGTTCCATCAGCTTTGGTTTTCCTGGAACTGGGATGTGCCCGGGTCGTTTCCTTGATACGTGCTAGGCCAGCCCTACACTGGGCACAATTATTGAGGCAGCGCAGCTTTGAGGGTTGCTGGAATGCAGCACTTCACCTCTTAGCTATGGTGGGTGGTAAAAGTGTACAGTGGGCTTCTCATGTTAAGTCTCTTCAGGACCTTGATCTGCTGGAGTTATGGCTAATCCCTTAAAAGGCCCTCGCGAATGTGATACTAAGAGAAAGGATCAAACAGAGTGGCAATGAAATCTTGCTGGTGGATGCTGCTGCCTTAAGACTGGGTCCTGGTTATCTGGAACTCAGGCGCACAGGGGGACATAAAATGTACTTGGACTTGATATTCCCAGCTTTCGAAAAGGCTTTGTACTTGCGTTTTTGATTAGGAATTCTTCCGGTAGCCGGAGTAACACAAAAGTGGTCAACCGGCAAATTCAAGTGTTTGTCCACTTTGCAAGGAGGGCACTGAAACAGTTATGCACTTTCTGTTATCCTGCAGCGGGTCTGCTGCTCTGAGAAACATGTATTTGAACCCACTTTGGAGAACTGCAAGGATTCTGCAAGCAGTTAGTGCTCTTAGATATTTGGGTCAGTGTCTCGATATCCATGATGTTACAGCAACTGCACATTATATTCACAGAGCATGGATGCTCACAGCCAAGTCTCATGCCTAATTGTTGGGTATTATTTGAGATTATAGTGGTCATGAAAGTGGGGCTGCGAGCTGTTGACTCTCCTCAATTAGTTTTATACACTGTGATAATTAGTGACTCAATCATACCAAGTTCACGAATTCTGCTGCACACTTTTATCTCTGCTCTTAGAGCTAATGTACTGTATTTTATTGATACTTTAATGGGGGTTATGAAAGTGGGCCTGCGAGCTGTCGACTCCTAAGTTCTATCTATTGTTAGAATCATTGACTCAATCATATTAAGCTTGTGTATTTTGCTGCACACTTTTATCTTTGCTTTTAGATGAATTGTGCTGCACTTTCTCTGATATGTTAATTGCGTAAGGACAGCTGTACTGAAGTGAATGTATTCCTTTTTAGCAAATGTATCGTCCTATTCTATACTGTTATTTTATTCACATGTACAGTTATGGTTGATTAACCGAAATAAAGTTGATGATGATGATAATTGAAGGACAGGTGAAAGTGCTCTGTTGCCATGGATGTAACTACATTTCAGTATGGCATTGCTAGTTCTTTCGAGAGAGAGACAGAGATTTTTCCACTTGGCCTGACCACCTGCCATTGCTCCTAAAGCTAGAAAGTGCAGAAGAGTATCACTGCAAGTGCACAGCCTTGTCTCACCCCCGCACTGATATCTATAGGTGCTGCCACGTCCCTGCCAAGACTACAATGGACTCCTGCTGTGTTACAGTTATATAGACCCTTGGTCTCATACAACAATTGGATCGGGGCATCCAGAGCGTGCAGGACCTCCCAAAGTATTGCCCTAGGTATCCGTCGAATGCATTGTTCAGATCAATAAATGTTACACACAGACTCATTATTCTGAGAGTGACTTACTTTTGAAAGACATATTTATAGTCTAAAAGATTGTTCCACTGTACTGGTTCCTGGATGAATAATAAGCTTATCTTGCACCCATCCTTCAAGGTGGGAAAACAATACTTTTCGCATAGTCATTTCCTACTGCATCCAGCAGGCAGATAGGCCTATAATTGGCAGGGTCCTCCTGGCCCCCCTTTTTATATAATGGTACAATGATCACCCTTATTCATGAACCCAGCATTATTCATGATTCTAGGATGTCATTCAAAAGGCGGTAGAAAACCGAGGCCAGGAGCTTCCCCCATCTCTGTTGTTCCGAAGCCTCATTGACTTCTGCCATTGTACATTTCGGCATCGATGGAATCGAAGGAGGTGTTCCCTGGCAATGATTATCATCCCAGGGTGACCATTGGGCACTGTATAAAGGTTGGAGAAGTGGTCTAACCAATCCTTTTCTGGGATATTGCCCTGAATTATATTCATGTCGTAAGATTTCACTAGTGTTATTCTCTTCCAAAAACATGCAATGCAAAAAATATATATATATGATCAGCATTTCTTTCTCTGGAGGGATCATCCATTTTCAAAGAGGTGGCGTCTGAGCAGACACGTCTCGCCCCTGCGGCGCAGGGAAATCACAGGACTAGTACCAACCAGTGTTGTGTCCGAAAACAGCCCTCAAAGTCCAGGCTCCATGTAACCACTGACCCCTGCCCACTTCTCAACCCTTACCTGCACTGTCAAAAAGAATGACCAGCACCCCATGTAGCATGAAGCAGTGCCCATGTCTTCCCTTGGCAGCTATTACTCACCATTTCCCTTTCTGACTGCTCTATTCTACTATGAGCTCATGGCAGAGGAGTAGGGAATTCATAACCTTGAGTTTTTATTTGATTTGTGTTTTATTACTGGTTGGTGCTACACGTCCATCGCTCATTAGAGCCCCACCCCCTCAACCACTGTGTCACGATATCACTTCCTCTCCCTGCACCTCTGAATCCTGCCCCTCCCATTGAACACAGGGGGTTGCTAGGTCTGGAAAAGATCCGGGGCTAGGGCCGCTAATGGGACTGTGGGGACTCAGGGCTATCTGGACTTTTGGGTGTAGCCCCTCAGCTTTTTATCCGGAGGCTATAGCCCCCCCCCCCCAGCCTCTCCTAGTGACGCCTCGGATTGAACCAGTGACTGAGTTTCCCTCCTGTCACTACTTAGATGTGCAACTTGCTCCTTGAATCTCTCGTTTTCTTTGCATTTCACAGTTTTTCTCTTCCTTCTGGTTTTATTCCTGCCATAAGAGCAGCAATGGCCGACCCATGCATGGTATTGATTCATGCGGCTTTCAGCGCCAACCTAAGATTGTGATTATCTGAAGGTGCGCTTTCTCTCGCTGTGCGCTAATGGAATGCTTTTTGCACCGTCACATTATCTCGCAGAAACATTACATTGGTTCCTTGTGCAGGCAGCAGGTGGTAAGGTATTTTCCTCTGCAGTTTGTGACTTTGTCCACTGAGATAGTTGTTCATTCGCTGTGCAATCTAGCAGTGTGGGGTCATTCACACACAGGCTCCTCGCATTCCATATCACGTGTCCTTCTTCTGATGAGCGCATGCTGCTGCAGTGCAAACTGAGTGTGATCTGCAGGTTCGAATCCCGGTCCAACTCAGCCTTTCATCCTTCCGACTGAGGTCGATAAATGAGTACCAACTTCGGTTGGGTGGTGATTGTGTGTGTGTGAATATGTCCTCTGTACATTATCTTACACCACTGTGACTGTGGATATGCCGAGGGCATGAGGTATCACGCTGTTCCATCCCCACACCCAAGGTAAGGCCTGAAGCAGTGTTTAATATACATCTGGCCAAGGCATAGCTCGGGGTCCCACTAGGTCACTATTAGAGAGCCACCTTGTAGTAAAGTTGAAGGCTGAGGAGATAAACATGAATGGTTAACAACACTGATTCCATTTGTAAGGATATAGAGTCAGGCTGTCATCTTGGAGATAGCAAAGCTCCCTTGGGCGTCTTGCTGCACTGTGCTCCATAGCAATTACATTTTGGGTCTGTGCTTGGGGGATATATGAATGGAGAATGTCCTGACACTCCACTTCATATGTTCCGTGACCCAGAAGCAGGACAACAGTATAACACATACTGCACACTTCCCTTTTGAACAAAACAACAGCACAGAAGATCCGGTTCAGAGCTCCTTTCCTTTGAACCTTGCTGGGCTTCTCCTTTCTTGTACCATTGATATGGCATTCCTCCATAGCTATTTGTGCTGCCAAATGTCTCTGAACAGCACTCTGGTTCCACCCGGTCAGTGTCATTGCTACTTTGCTTTTCTGCTTCTGCAAGACCTTTTGTACTCTCACTGTGGTTGCTCTGTGACAGTCCAATTCATGTTTGTTGTTGTGGATCATTTTGTACTCTTCGCATACTCTTTTCTATTATTATTTTTTATTTTTGTGCATTTTTAAAGCTTTCACACGGCCCGGGGGCATCGAGGCGCTGTTACAGGAATATGTCCTAGTTGCTATTTATAACGCGCTTAATGACCAGAGGTTTCTAAGCGCGGACCCGAGGATCGAACCTCTGTGCTTCGTGTGGTCTTTTTTCCAAGGCGAGCACGTTGCCGCTGAGCTATCCTCCCGAGACAAAGCTACTGTTTCCATGTCCAGACACTGTTGTTATCTGGGATGACATAGTTCCTTCCAACCCTGAGTGCTTGTTGGATCTGATTGGACCTGGACAATATTATGTTGTTCTAGTGGTTCAACTTCCCCCTGACCTACCTGGACAATATTGTGTTGTTCTAGTGGTTCAACTTCCCCCTGACCTAATTGCCTGGATGTATGTCAGTAACCTCACTGCCTGCCTTTGGTTGTATTGATGCTTTTGTTTAGTTTGTTTTATCTTGACACACCACTGTTTATTCTTTACTAACTTTACTAACACAATGTCAGCTAACCAAAGGAGAATAAAACAGGGGTCGACCCTTTTACCTCACATTAATTGGAACTGTGACACACGTGTGACAGAGCTGGTGCAAATCCGTGGGCTGAGACTGCCTTTATGTTAATAATCGTCACCACATGTCCTTCAACAGTACCCAGTGGCCCTAAAACACATTATAGCCTGACCAGTTCTACGATGGTGGGCTTCCCCAAAGTAGTTGGGGCTATGAACTGAGGACATGTGGCCCTTGTACCGCCCTTGGAAAGAGAGCAGTTCTTCTGAAACCGATGCATACAACCCTCCATGAATGTGCAGATTGTCTGGGACAATGACGTGCACTTTACCCAATTGTGTGCTATAATTCCCAGCTTAACCCATGACTCCATGGCTGAAAACATCCTGCCTCACATTATGGATGACCTGCAGGAATGCCGGGCATGGCTGCTGTGTGTGTATGAGGAATACCAAACCTTAATAAACGCATGCCATAAAGCCTGTGGCCCACCTCCACCCCACTGTGCACACCAGGGGTGGATTGGCCCAAAAGGAACCGCAGAGATTTCCCCATAGGCCTCTGTACTCTGGGCCTCTTTTTGTGCCATTTCTACATTTTCTCATAGGAAAAGGGTTGGGTTTGCTTAAAATGTGTAATATTGGGCCACTTTGAAAACTATTTCCAGGGCCTCTTTTGTTTCCCAGTCCACCCCTGGTGCACGCAGCATACACATGCCTCTCTCTGAGTATGTGCATGAGTTCTGGGTGAGCAGAATATCGAATGGTAGAAGCGATTATTGCATTGAATGTGTTGGCTGGCACATGTTCAACATCAAATTAATACTCGCATACCTTTGACATATGCAATGTAAGGTATGCTTAAAGTCAAACTTCAACCTCAACAGCATTCAACACTTTACTCAACAGCTCATGGTTGGTCTTCAGTATAATATGTGACCCCAATACAAGTAGTTTGTTTCCATCTGTATCAATGTCCAGGTCACGTAAACCAAAGCATCTTTGCCCACACCATGCCAATGATCTCAAATAAGGATCTGCACACTCTTTATGCACTCAAATGATCCCAAGTCAAGAGCCACTGCTAAATCTAGCTATATCTATCTGCTGTAAAACACTCAAAGTGTCAACTAGATTTCTAGGTAAATTCGTTTTTATTGTAATCTTGAATTCACTAAAACGTGCATCACTTCATTCTATCCGAACCTCATTATGTAGTTGCATTTTTCCTACAACATGTTTGCTACTTATGTACAATCCCATTTTCTTTATTAGTGTTATTTACCTCTCTTGCCCGTGTCCAGCATATGAAGTAATATTGTTTTCAAGGGAGGCTGTGCAGCATCCATGTATTAGGCTATTTTCTTTTGTTTGTCCTAGTGGGGCAATGTGTCACCTCCCAACCTCCTACGAAGCTCTAGAGACAAATACACCCCCATGTAGCAGTTGAATTTCCTGTTGTGTATAGGAGGTATCATGCCAACGGCCCGGGTTGCAATTTCATGGACTTATTGCCCCCCCTGCCCCTTTAGGTTTGCAGTGAGGGACTTCATCAGAGGTTCATGGTGGTGGCAGTCAGAGTCTGAGAGTCTCGGCTGCTGTATGGTACACGGCCTCATCCCTGAAAACAAGGTGAGACGTTATCAAACATAAGTAGGGTGTAATTGTTTTACTGACTCAAGGAAAGTGGGTGTTTTAAAGAAAATGGAGATGAGCATGGATACAACTTTAGACTGAGAGTGCTTCCACCGGGCCCAACCTTTACCTGGGTGCAGGGTGAGCCTAGGTAACTGCTTTTAACATTGTACACTACTTTACCAGAATTTCTGGTAAACTACAATGTTAAAAGCAATTAATGCTCTTCCCCCACGTCTGAAACCACACGTGATTGCATTATACTTCATCCGGACCATCTGATGTGTGTGTCCACAGTGAGGTTCACAGAAAGTGTTTCCTCACTTTCCCCCCAGAAGCTCTCTAGAACTCTGGTTCTCTCTAGGCTAGACTACTGCAATAGCCTTTTCCTTATTCTACCCTCTTCTTTCTACGGCTGCAAGACTTATCCTTGGCCTCAAGCCCAGGGACTGCATCTCTCCAGCCCTAAAATCTCTCCACTGGCTCCCGGTTGCTGCAATGATCAAATTCAAATCCACCTGCATAATGCATAAGGCTGTCTGGGGCCAGGGACCACCCTGTCTACAACTGGCTCTCACTAAATACTCTCTGCGTGTCAAGCGCTTCTCTAAACGGCGAGCTGGCGGCCAATCTCTTTCCTCGCAGGCTCCCTCCTATGGAACAGCCTTCCTCTTCATCTTGAGCCGGAACCCCTCAAATTCCGGTAGCTCCTCAAGACCTTCCTTTTCACCTCCTCCTTCCTTTCCTCCGTCCTCTGCTAAACCCCACAGTTGCTGAGATTGGTGACCAGGTGTGTCCTCCTGGGTCCTGGCCTCCCACACCCAATCGCCTTCAGCCTCCACCCGCTCCCAGCACTTGACTTGGCACCCACTGGCCTATGCCACCACAGGCCTGCACTTATTTATTGGCAGCGGACCACTCTCACCTAGTCACTTAACAGCTACTCACTCCCTAGCACATCCCTCTTTGGTACACCCCTAACACTCCTCCCCCCCCCCCACTCCCTCGTCCCTTCTCTCTCTGCACTGGAATGCAACTGGAAGGCTTAAACCTCCTTCTTACATGACTTTAGTATATGCAGTATATGCTAGCCAATGTTTCCACTGTTCTGCGCTCCCCCAAAAACCCTTGAACTAAGTTGGCGACTACTTGGAAATGCGGTCATATAACTGCCGGTGATGTCACTTCCTATTTTTGGGCACCCCCAGGTTAATTCATGAGTCAGCTCCCCTGATTGAAGGTACAATAGGTTGAAACATCTTCCATACGACTAGGCTCATCTTCCCAACTATGGTCCGAGACCCATCGTTTAGGCTTCTTTCTCTTTCTCTCTCAATTAGTTCCTCTTCAGAATATTCCGGCTCGTACTGGTAGGGCTGTGTTGTTGCCATAGTTCCTATTTTGAGTAAGTGCAAAATCAACGATCAGAAAAATAAAAATGTTTTTGTTTGTATGTAACAAATACTGTCAAAGAAGGAGAAGAAAATACCTTGCAATGTTAAAAATACCAATAAAGAAAAAAATGCACAATCGCCACAAACTGACATTTTGCATTCTCGCATGCTAAAATAGAAATTAAATAAGGTTTGTTGAAGACATTGGTACATAAGATGAGAAATATTTAAATAAAAAGTAAGTACTGAGTTAAATCATTTCTACTAGTGTAAGTACCTGATCGCGGGATGTCGTACTAGGAGGATAGCTGAAAAGAGCAGAAACAATTCAAGCGCGATCGGAAATAAATACAGTGAGACGAATGAAAAAGCAACTGCAATGTTGTCTGCTCAGAAAGGGTCTGTTTATACTTTTCGAGGAAAGAGGCATCCTGGCATTTCCATGGTTACACGTCAATAGCTTGCTCACAGCGGACGTTGACACGAGACATGCATTGGCGTTGTTACAAAGGGGCGTCGGCGTCCACTCATGTCAGTTTGAGGGGCGGGCGATCTGTATTCTTGGCGCGAGGGCACTTAAACTTAGGGCGATGCATCAACAGATAAGATCAGCACAAGATGGCAGTGCCCAACCCATTGCTTTCGCTTGTGGAAAAATGAGAAAAAGTAAGGTAGGATTGTTTTACGATTGATCACTTGGGACAATAACATTTTTGAGCGAACTATCCCTTTAACCATAGATACATACTACTTTACCAGGCACCCACAGCAGAGAGCTGCCCGTCTGGGCTGCCTGGTTTAATTCGCTGTATGGCTAAAACCAAACCTTCAACGCTATTAATGTCAATGCACGGCTACTATATGTTGCTCGCTAGCCACAAGCGTAGCAAACGGACACCGATTGTTGACGCTCTTTGTGAAGGGATTTCGATTTACAAAGTCACATTTAACCACAAACTGCTTTTAGAATAGGACATTTTTATGACCGTTTGCTTGAAATCATTGAGTCTGAAAATGTGAGACTCCAGATAAAAATGTGCATAACCGAAGCCTGTGTTTGAGTTTTTTTCAATTCTGGAATGAGAGAGTTAAATGGCTGTATGGAAGTTCTACAATATGAAATGGTCATCAAAAACATATTTTTTCTAGTGCACTCTCGTTATAGAAAAGATAACAGTTAACACACAAAACATAGATTTTGAGTTATCCTTAGTTTTAGAGTTATGTTTTAGGTTTTATACACTTAAACTGAAATAGCTGCGCTGAACTTTAGTCTCCACAGGAGGGCGCTTTTGAGCCCTTCATGCCGAGGATTAAGAAGGAAAAAGTCCATCTTTCATTTTGGGTATCTGTTTCCTTATGGGGCAACCCCTATATCCTGCAACGGAGCAAGCAGGGACATCATTTGGGGGTCGCCAGAGGTCGCAAGTGCGACCTATGTGGTCACAGTTGCGACCTCTGCCAACCTCCTGCAACCTCTGTACTGGCGCGTGGGTTTGACCAGTATTTTTTTAAGAAACAATTTGTTGTTTTCAACAGGGGACAGACCCCTGTTGAAAACAGCAAACTGCTAGTTAAAAAGCACAACATGTAATCTCGGCAGTGGGCGCCACTGTGTCTGCATTGGACATTCTCAAACTCGTGTTGGTTGTTCGTTTGACGTCCGGGCCGGCTGTGGGGGCTGTGGTTTACACAAATCCGATAGGTGGGGCATGCACAAATGGGACAATATCAGCAACATTCCAATTAGCAAGTCTGGGTTGCCCTCTCTCCCCTGCTTTTTGCAGTAGTTGTAGACTCTCTGGCTGACTTAATAAGAGATAAGCATAAACACTGGGGCATAAGATTGTGTGTGTCCCCTGAGACAAAAGTGCCTGACCATTTGGGTGAGTTTATTTCAACAGGATTAAAGCAAATCGCAAGCTCCATGCCTGCGGGGGCAGCGAGCGAGCACAGGCGCTAATGTGTCTCCCCGAGTCAAGCCTTGCAAGGGTTGCTTAGCAACCATTAGCTTAACCGAGAGCGATGCCCGATTGCGCCTTTTTATCAGAACCCAGCACCAGGGCCTGGCGCTGGCTGAGACGAAGACAAAAACTTACTGAGCGCGGCACCCCCATGGCAGGAAATTAATCTTAATTTGATGCCCAGGGTGCCCTCAGCATCCAATTCCAGCTAGCCTGGACTTGGTGTGTCTCTGCGCAGAGGCTGGGCACCACCAAATGAGACCGACACCCGCTCATCCCTTCCACCTGCTCAGTGTGATGTTGTGTATCAGGGCCCCAGGGGGTTGCTACGGCCCCTGTCGATGCGCGGGGGCGGGCTGATCCAGGGTGCGGCGCGGGGGCAGCCGCGTGTAAGAAAGCACACAACTCGCGGGCTTCGTGCTTAAACCCGGACTGACCTCCCTCCGTCAGTTCTGGTGATTCCTTTATTATTTTCCCGTGTCACGTGCCTGCGCGCGCGCAGGGTCACGTGACACCACATTCCTCCCCAACTTGGAGGTATTTATGCATTACACTTGACAACATGGTAATTAACACGGGATCTTGTAAACTGTTTTGTCTCGCAGAGTAACGTGCGACTTAAATGCCTCTGCTTTCCTTCGTGTCCTTCTCGGGGTTCATCTTGGCGTGGGCGTTCGCCTGTAGATTCCGTCTATGTATCCTTGGAGACGGCATTACGGTTTGGGCTTTTCTCTCAGACGGTAGCGGGTGTTTCTTTCTGTAGGCCTGTCCGTTTCCGTGATCTCCGCTTCGGTTTCCCCATTAGGCGAGCGTGATCTGCCTGCATCTCCTGGTGTGGCTAGACTCTCCGTTGGTGCCGGTCCTCGAGGAGTCTGCGGTGTTCCTCTTCGTCTTCCCTTGGGGGTGTTGATGGTTCTTCCCACATTTCCGGAGGCACTTTCCTGAAGTGTGACACGTTGCGTGTCACGGTTTCTTCCCCTCGGGTGGCGGTGACCATGCTGTGGTTGGTTGCACTGACTGTCCATGGTTGTACTTCAAAGTTTAGGGACATCTTCTTGGGCGGTGCTCGGTTCTTGACAATGACAGTGTCCCCTGGGGTTAGTTCTCGGTGGCTGGCTCGCCTGGCGATGCTCTCCTGTTCGTTTCTCCTTAGCCGTCTGGCGTCTATCGCTGGGATGTCAGGTTCTGGGGCTGTCCAGTGGGGGTGTACCGGGAGTTCTGCTTGTATAGGTACCCCGAACATGAGGGCGGCGGGGCTGATCCCGGTGGCCGAGTGCGGGGTCTGTCTGTGTGTCCTCAGAAACCGGTACACAGCCGTCAGCCACGGGTGTCTTTGTTCTTTGGCAATTCTGATGACCTTGTTGAGTGATCCCACAAATCTTTCCGCGACTCCATTTGCTTGGGGCCATCTCGGGGTGATTCGCTGGTGCTTGACGTTCACTTCCTTAAAGTAGTCACGTAGTTCCTGACTGGTGAAGGAGGGCCCGTTGTCGCTCTTCACTTTCCTCGGGATTCCGTGGGTGGCGAATATCTTCTCTAGCGCGAGGATGGTGGTTGCGGCGTTGGTTGAGGTTACATGTTCGACTTCCGGATACCTGCTAAACTCGTCGATGACCACGAGCAGGTACCCTTCTCCCGCAATGGTGCAGTGGTCCATGCTGACCGCGTCCCAGCGTGTGCAGCTCCTTGGGGTACTGCTGATTGGTTCGGGGTGATCGGGTCTCCTGGATGCTTGGCAGGCCGCGCAGGATTCGACTAGTTCTATTACTCTTTGCTGCATGTTTGGCATCCACATCCTGGACTTGAGGTAGGCTGTTGACTTTACGATTCCTTGGTGTCTGCTGTGGGCTAATCTGAGAGCCCTTTCCTCTAGGGATTCTGGCAATATGATGCGGTGCCCTTTCAGCAGCACTCCTTCTGGAGCTATTGAGAGTTCGTGTCTGATCCCAAACAGTGCTCTGAGTTTGGTCTGGGCTGGTGTTGTGCGGTGGGCAATTGACGTGAGATAGTTTTTCCAATTGCCAGACTGGATGGCTGCTGCCGTGTGTTGTAGGACGGTATCTTCTTCTGCCTCCTGCACAACGTCTTGTAGAGTCAGGGCTCTCGGTCTTGCGCAGGCAACTACCTGACAAACATGCTCATCGGTCTCTTTCGCGTGGTGCTGTTCACTGTCAGTAGCTGGCCTTGGGTGACGGGACAGGTAGTCTGCTGGGTTGTCCGATCCTGGGCGGTACTCCACCTCAATGTTGTACGGTTGTAGCTGCAGCATCCATTTTTCTATGCGTGCAGGTGGGTGGGGGGCTGAGCCTCGGAAGATCGGGATTAGTGGTTTGTGATCTGTAAATACTTTAGCTTGCTTCCCTAGCAGGTAGACCTTGAAGTGTCGGCATCCCCACAGAATGGCCAGAGCTTCCTTTTCTATGTGCGCATAGTTTTGTTCGGGTTTTGTGAGGGCTCTGCTGGCAAATGCTATGGGGAATACTCTGCCTTCATTGTCTGTTTGGGTTAATACTGCTCCTAGGCCACAAGGGCTGGCATCCACGAGAAGTTCGGTCTGTTTTCCTATGTCGAAGAATGCCATGGTGGTGGAGGTAGATAGAGTGTCCTTGATTTGTTGGAACGCTTGTTGGTGAGCTGCGGTCCACTCCCACTTCTGGTCTTTCTTTGTTAACTCTCTGAGTGGACTTGCGACGCTTGCGAGGTCGGGGATAAAACGTGCGCAGTAGGTGGCCATCCCCATGAAGCTCCTCACCTCGGAGGCTGGTTGTGGTGCTTTGGAGTCCTTGATGTCTCGCACTTTTGACGGGTCGGGGGATACCCCTTCCGCGCTGAATATGTAGCCAAAAAAACACAGTTCACTCCTGTTGAATTCACACTTCTCTGCGTTGAGTGTCAGGCCTGCATCTTCGAGCCTTTTCAGGACCGCCGCTAGGCGTTGGTGGTGTTCCTCTTTATTTGGGGCGTATACAAGGATGTCATCGCTGATGTTGGTGGTCCCTTCTAAACCTGCGATGACTTTGCGGATTTCATGTTGGAACACTTCTGCCGCAGAGGATATTCCAAAATTTAGCCTTTTGTATCTCATCAGGCCGAGGTGAGATGAGAAGGTAGTGATGTACCTCAATTCTTTAGATAGGCGTAGCTGGTGATAGCCCGATCTGAGGTCGAGTTTGCTGAAAACGGTTGCTCCGCTGAGGTCTACGATGAGTTCGTCGATCGTGGGGGTTACATGGCGTTCTCTCCCGATCACGACGTTGGGAAGCCTCATATCGATGCATATTCTTACTGCATTCGGCTGTTTGGGTTTTTGTGCCACGACCATGGGTGAGACCCACGGGGTTGGTCCAGATGTTTTCTCAATCATCCCCTCTTCTACAAGCTTGGTCAGTTCTTTTTCTACCGCGCTTCGTAGGTGGAACGGGATCCGTCTGTGCCGAACTGCCTTCAGTTCAATGGTGGGGTCTATGTGGAGTTTGATGGTCCTCCCCTTGAGGCACCCGATGCCCTGGAATAGTCTACTGTGTCGTTTTAGTAGGCTGCTGAGTTTGTCTCGTTGGAGGCTGAACGCGAAGTGTATTAGCTTCAGCTTCTCTGCTGTCCTGCAGCTCAGTAGCGTCTCGCAGCCGGCGTCCACCACGTATATGCGCGTGCGGCAGTTGGCGTTTTCATGGGCGAAGTTTGATTTGAATGACCCTCGCACGGGGAGGGGTTTCTTGCAACCGTAGGCGTATAGCCTGACTCTTTTTTGTTGGAGATCAGGCTTTGGGTGAAGTCTGTTGAATGCTGCCACCGGCATGACGTTCACTGTTTCGCCGGTGTCGATGACTACCTTCAATGGTTCTCCATTGGAGAGAACGGTGCACGACGGTCTCTTCCTCTGCCGTGACCGATGTGGTTCAACTGCAGATATGAGATGTATTCGGTGTATCCGTCTGCTTCCTTTTTTCCATCTACTTTTGTTTCCTCTTTCGGGGGACGTGCTGCGGTCGCTGTCGTCGCTGTCGCTCAAGTCTGGGGGCCTTTGGGACTCATCGACGGCTCTGGCTTTTCCTTTTCGTGTCTGGAGGTGTGAGGTTTCTCTGGGCGCAAACTTTTTCCGGCGTTCTTGTGTCTGGCGTGGGGCAGGGTCTTTGTCCGGTGGGTTCAAACAGACCGCGGCAAAATGGTTAAGGCGATTGCATTTCCTGCACGTGGATCCCCATGCGGGGCAGGATTCGCCTTTGTGCCATGGGCCTCCGCACCATTTGCAGCTTTTGTCCCGCCCTTGTGGTGGGTGGGGCTTCCAATCTTGCCTCGTGCGAGTGTTCTGGCGTCTGGAAATGGCTGCTACGTCTTCCGTAGGTCCGGGGCTGTCTAGTGGTAGTTTCTGGATCGCTGCTTCCATGACTGCTACCTGGTCTTCCGTTTGTTCACAGAGACGCGCCATTTCAAGGATCCGTGAGGGGCGTATGTTACGTTCTGAAAGTATAGCCCCTCTCAGTTTTTCAGAGGATATTCCGTTAATGATTTGGAGACGGATGGCGAATTCTTCGTCCGGGAACTCACAGCCTACAGCCATTTCACGAAGGCGGGCGTGAAATTTGTCAACTGTCTCTTTCTCTCTCTGCCTCGCCATGCAAAAGTGGAAGCGTTCGTAGTCTGGGTTGAGGTCGGGCTTGAACATATTTGTGAGTGCAGATCTCGCTGCGTCATAATTGTCTGCGTTGCCGTGGTTGGGTGTTGCATTAAAGAGGCGCAGGGCCGCTGCTCCAATGTTGAGTAGGAGGAAAGTGCGCATTTACTTGGGCACAGTGATGTCTCTGGCTTCGAGGTGCATCTCGAATTGTTGGAGCCAGATTTCCCATTTGATGGCGGCACCTGAGGTGAAAGGGTCGAATGGCGGCATAAATGATGTCTGTGTCGGGTCGGGGTGTTCGTAGGAGATGCTCCTCCTGGAAGAAGGACTCGTGCCGGCCCTCCCAGGGCTGGTGCTTGGGCTCGACATGTTAATTTGTGGGTGTTCTTCTTAGTGTTGGAGCGTGGGTCTAGGGTGGCGGTGTAGCTTGTATGCCGCTGCGCAGTACCTGTTCAGGGTCGCCGGATTCCACCCAGAGTGTTAGATGGATTTGTTTCAGCTGTGTGTGGGAGCCCCTGTCTTGATCAGAAGGTGGGGCTTCAACCACTTCAATCGTAGCGTTGTTCTCTGCTGCAGGTTTTTTTTTGCACACAACTCGCGGGCTTCGTGCTTAAACCCGGACTGACCTCCCTCCGTCAGTTCCGGTGATTCCTTTATGCTTTTCCCGTGTCACGTGCCTGCACGCGCGCAGGGTCACGTGACACCACATTCAGAGGGCAGGTGTTGGCCCCAAAGGGCGGAATGATGTCTGCGGCCGTGTGGCGGCTACAAACAGCCTGAGGGTGATTGTCGGGCGATTGTGGGCATGCTACACGTGTGTGTCCATTTTATTTGAAAAATGACACACACTGTACAAACACTGCTGGTGCAATTAAACTGTCATCTGTTGGCTGGAGCCATTTCATATGCGCCAAGTAGGGTGGGCACTGCTGCCGCTTGACTGGCATTAGGATAGTCTCATTTTGCCCCAGGTATTTTCAGGCCGGATAACTGTTCGCGGTCTCTATGTGGTAGGAGTACGTTTTCTATGTGGTAGGAGTACGTTTTCGTTTGCCTCAGCTGGATATCACATGTATTTACAGCTTATGCAGCTGTTTTTTTCTTCTTGAATGGCTCATAGCTATGGTTTTATTTTTACATTTATTGCTGGGGATGTAAGCACAGATGCTCTGCTATACGCGAGAGAGAATGATGGGGACCTGGCTTCTGGGCCTTATCTTTGACCCATTTGGTGCCCATTTCTTCATTCAGCCCCAGGTCTATGCTCCACCGCCTCCCCACAACCTCTTTGAGGTTCTCATGCTGCATGCAAGTCACGTGTCCAGCCTACATTTGTAAAGTGTGTCTCCAGATGGCATTTGGCAGAAGGTGCATTTGTCCATTGAAGATGAAGGCCCCTGTTGCTCTACAGTGGGCATTACTGCAAAGAAGGCTTCTCTCTTTAACCTTTTGTGAGCATTCATCCAGTAAGTATCAGAACCATGTCGTGCTATTAAACCTGTATGATCTGCTGCCTTGAAAGGGGGCTGACCGGGCAAATCATTTTAGAAACAGGGGCAGCCCCTGATATTCTGAGACGCGTCTGGGATATTCGCCAGCACCAGGGGGGCTGAAGGTTGTATATCGGAGGGAGGTACACCAAAGCAGGGGGACACCCAATAATCTCAAGATGCCAGAGGCGTTATATTGGTAAGCACAGGTCCAACCTGCACGTATTGAGACATCCAAGAACTTGTTCGGCAAAATTCATCAACACAGTGGTTACTGTGAATAAAGAGGTGGGGCTAGTGACACCCGCTAATAAAATCACTCTTTTTTTCCAATTAGTGGGAAGAGCTGATCTACAGCCGTTTTCCGGTGGATGCACCAACCTCATTGGCATGTTTGGGTACAAAAATGACAGCGAGTATTAAATATGTGTTGAGACCGACATCGGAACTAACTGATGAAATATCGAGTACTCAACTTGGGATAAATACAGCTGAGGAGTCTGTCAGGCTGGCTGGTCTGCATCCCTCAGGTGAATCCAAATAGGTGGCTGAGGAACGGCGCGCTTTTCAACCTGCGGCCTCCTCATTAGGTAAGCTTTGCACAGAGCTACTGCTCTTTCGCAAAGATAGTGCTGCTTTTTGCACTTTTTGATTAAATAAAAGTTGTAACCCCACCGTGTGCGGCTTGTACCTTCCCTACTCCCAGATCTGAGCCTCTTCCCCGTTTTCCACTCCACAGCCCCCGCCCCCCCCAGTTCACCGCTAAACCCTGTTTGGTCCTGGTGCCCCCCTGCAACCCTCAGGTGAATCCAACTTGGTAGCTATATTAAAATAACTGCATCCAGCGCCTACCGCACTCTCTGTGCTCCGGCCTCCCACTAGACCTAACTTCCTGATTCCTCCCCACTCCTCCCGCCTCCCATCCCTCCCACCTCGCCTGGGTGGTGGACAGAAACCCTTTTAGAATAAGCATCCAGGGCAGCCCCGGACCCCAAGGCAAAGGACGACATCTCCCGAAGAAGCAGCTCCAGACCGTGTTGGCCCGTGTTAGCCTGTGGAGCCTGCAACCGTCACCCAGCAGCTACTGACTAAGTTTAGTTTAGTTTAGTTTATTTATTTTATTTTATTTATTTATATTGCGCGCCTCACCCAGGGGTATCTGGGCGCAGGTTATGGGCAGGGGTGCAGCCATTACTGCCCCCCACTAAACTGACCAAGCCTAACCACCTTATTAATTTCACACCTAGCCTGATTGTGCCAGATAAACTGATTGTGCCAGATAGCATTTCACATTTAGCCTGATTGTGCCAGATAGCAAGATTGTGCCATGTAGCAGCATTTCACATTTAGCCTGATTGTGCTAGATAGCCTGATTGTGCCAGATAGCAGCATTTCACATTTAGCCTGATTGTGCCAGGTAGCCTTATTTTGCCAGATAGCCTGATTGTGCCAGATAACATTAGTTCCCATCTAGCATGACTGTGCCAGATTCTCAGACTCTGATGGTTTCACAGTAGTCACAATACCCTTATCACTAGCCCACTCCTCACCTGAGGTTTCTGTGTTGTAGTCGGTTGGTTCGTCAGAAGAAGTCTCCACCTTCTTTTCTCTCCACGCACTGGTTGTCCTCTTCTTCACTGACTTGCTCTTCTTTTTGAAGAGATAGGGACGGGCTCCCCCGGAGGCCACTTTGCCTGGAAGTTAAACTGCCCGGCAGCGGGGACCCTGCGGAGCCCACCCCAAACCAGGGAAAAGCCTTAGCTGAAAAACCCTGGGAAGGTCTTGTAGAGTAGAGGTGGCTGTAGATGATCTTTAGCGGGTCTGGAAGTATTTTCTTTAGAGCCGGTTTCCTTGCTGTGGACCGCGAGTTCCAGAATGCAACAGGACAAGTGATGTCCAATGAGGGCACAGGTTGGAAGGAGTTCGTACTGCAACAGGACAATTGAGGTCCAATGAGGGCACAGGTTGGAAGTTTAGTTTAGTTAGTTTAGTTTGTTTATTTGTATAGCGCAGCACATTAAACCTGTGGAACAACATGGGTTACAGAAGGTTGCAAAACAAAAGATGATACAATAAAATAAATAGCATATGAGACCGGGTTATAGGATGGTCAATGACAATGACGAAGCACAAAGTTGACAGTGAAGGACCAGGTTACAGAATCGTCCGCAATTATAGATAATACAGTATTAAAGGATTGAGAGAATAGACTGAGGGCAAACAGCCAGCTATTGCTGGGTAAAGAGCAGCTCTTTCACCTTGGCTCTGAACTACCAAAACGAGGTATCGGCTCTGATTATCATAGGAAGGGCATTCCAGCATTTTGCTCCGAGTACAGGGAAGCTTGTTCCCCCAGCTGTTTTGAGGTTAAACTTCGGAATGTTAAGTTGGTGTAGATATGGGGATCTGGTTGGTCTAGAGGAGCTTTGTCTGGCGAATTTATCTGATAGGTAACGAGGGGCTGTCAGGGAGAGGCACTTATGTGTGATGACTAGTGTGCGTTCAGATGGAGTCCAAAGTGGGAGTGTATGCACTGATAGCTGTAGTAGGTGTATAGAGAAAGGGGCTGGAGTGGAGCAGTTTGAAGAAGAGATACAAGCGCGGCCAGAGCGGCTGTACCACAAGAACTCCAGCCGTAATGGTAGCAAGCAACAGAAAGCGTAGAGAAAGCAGAGAGGGGTGCTGTACCGTAAGCCGAAAGAAAGAGCAGGTCACGGTACTACGCCAAGCGGGGCACTGCAGCAGGAATCGGGATCGGGGAAAAGGAGGAAACAATACTGTAAGTCTTCACGAAACTGGAGCGCTGTTTCGCACACAGAGTAAACAAAGGAAGCGTTGGTCAGCAAAGGAGTTGCAACGCACCGAACGCCTCAACTGGTGGCCAATTATAGCACACCGGCATTCCTGTCAAAAGACTAGAGCGTTACTACGCATATGGGACAACGTGAAGAACGCTAAGTCCCCTCTACTATGTCCATGCCTAGTATCTCCTATGTAACCAATGGAATCTTTGGACGAGTCTAGGAACTGAGACGTGACGAACAGCTTCCCAGGAGCATTCTGACAATGGGTACCCTTTCCATGATACAAGATACTGCAAAACACCCTTCTTATATCTTGAGTCCAGCAGTCTGGATACTTCGTATTCCTGAGTTTGTTCCGCAGACTGAATGTTGGTCCTCTTAACCTTTCTTGCATGTGGATCTGGCAAATAGGCTTTCAGTAAGGAGGTATGAAAAACCGGATGGATCCTCCGAAGTTTTGGTGGAAGAGCAAGGCGGAAGGCAACTGGATTTATCCTTGCCTTGATCCTAAAGGGACCAATGAATCGGGGTGAGAATTTGCCAGGATGCATCCATCTGAGTAAGAACTTGGTGGATAACCACACCTTTGTTCCAATATTCCAGGTTGGGTTGGGTCTCCGCTTTAGGTCTGGCCATCTTTTATAGTCTTGACGACATTTCTGAAGGTTGTATTGGGCTTTCTTGTGTAGGTTCGTAGAGTGTCCAGAAGATGATCAACAGTGGGTAATTTGGTCGACAATTGGCCGAACAGCGGTATATGTTTTGGATTGTACCCATTTGTGCAACAAAAGGGACTCATACCTATGGTAGAATGTTTAGTGTTGTTATATGAAATTTCGGCCTTTGGTAGGAGATGATCCCAGTCACTTTGTTCTTGGTTGCATTAAGGCGCTCGGTTTGCCCATTGCTCTCTAAATGAAAGCCTGATGAGAGTGCTCTTTGAATCTTAAATAGTTTGCAAAGAGTTGTCCAAAACTTTGAAGTGAATTGTGAGCCCCTGTCAGAGACTATAGTGTGTGGAAGGCCGTGCAGCTTGGCCACATCTCTTAGAAAAACCTCTGCGGTAACGGATGCAGGTGGTGTTCCTTTCAGCGGAGAAAAGTGTGCTAACTTGCTGAAAGAGTCAACAGTGACCATAATAGCAGAATGGCTTTGGGACATTGGCAGGGGTGTTGCTAGGTCTGGAAAAGATCAGGGTCTAACCAAATGTCAGGACTGGCGAGACTCGGGGCTAGCTATAGCGCTTTGGTTGTAGCCTCTGAGCTTCTATCCGGGGCTACAACCAAAAGACCAGGGGCTATAGTCCCCTTAGACCCCCCCTAGCAACGCCTCTGGACATTGGCATGTCCACTATGAATTCAGTTGAAACATGTTGCCACGGACCTGCTGGAGAAGGTTCTTGTTGAAGTAAACCCAACGGCTTACAGTAGGAATATTTGTTTTGGGCACATGTGGGACATGTGGCAACATACTTTTTGACATCATTTGTCATGTTAGTCCACCAGAAATACGAGACATCAGTTCCAGAGTAGCAGTCTGTCCTTTATGTCCTGCCGTTGGGATGTCATGACACCAGGACATAGCTTGGTCTTGTACATCTCGGGTCGGTAGATACAAGGATCCATCTTTGAAAAGTAGATTGCCTTTACGAAGTAGTTGATGGTCCGGGTTCTGTACTCATACCCTCTGGGCTGCTTGAACTTGTTGGAGAAACGTGTTTACCATGCTAATGAACCTTTTACCCTCTAGCAATACTTCATGTCCATGGTATCCTCCTGAGTCGTCTCCCAGACAGCGTGATAAAGCCTCTGCCAATTGATTGTCCTTTCCGGGCAAGTAGGTAATTTCAAAATTGAATTGTGAAAAGAAGTAGGCCCATCTGGCATGTCTGGAATTCCGACACTCCCTTTGCTGCAGAACTCGGAGGTTCCGATGATCTGTCCGGACTTGGAATGGGTAGACAGCTCCTTGGAGAAGGTGCCTCCATTGCTCACACGCCTGTCTTATGGCCAAGAGTTCTTTTTGCAGTACGGAGTAATTCCGTTCACTTGGATTCTGAGTTCTGGAAAAGTAGGCGATGGGATGTTCTAATCCATCTTCCTTCTTTTGCAGTAAGGCTGCTCCAATAGCGCCACCCGAGGTGTCGGTTTCCACTATGAATGGGAGTGATTGGTCCTGTTGCCTGAGAATGGGGGGGTGTTACGAATGCTTTCTTGAGTTGTTCGAATGCATGCTCTGCTTTCTGATCCCAAACAAATTTGACCCCTTTCTTGAGTAGGTTCGAAATAGGGAGTACTTTGTTGGAAAAGTTGGGGATAAACTTTCTGTAAAAGTTTGAGAGTCCCAAAAATCTTTGGATGTCCTTGACCGAAGTGGGTACTGACCATTGGGTGATAGCTCTGGTCTTTACAGGATCCATTTGGACTTGATCAGCTGAGAGTATAAACCCCAAATAAGGTACTGTGGATGCTTCAAATACACACTTCTCTGGCTTGGCTAGTAGATGGTTTTGATGTAGCTGGTGTAAGACTTCCTTGATATGTTGATGATGTTCTGCCAGTGTAGCCGAAAAGATCTGTATGTCATCTAGATAAATGGCCACTGATGAAAAGAGTACGTCTGTAAAGATCTTATCCATAAAACGCTGGAATCGTGCTGGAGCATTGACCAGTCCAAAGGGCATGGCCCTGTATTCGTAGTGACCCCTTGTCTCCTTCACAAACTCTTAAAAGATGATAAGCTCCTCCGAGGTCGAGCTTGGTGAACAAACGGGCCCCATGAACCGCCTCTATGATGTCCTTTATCAAGGGCATGGGGTATCTATCCCGTGCCATTAGACTGTTTAAGCCTCTGAAGTCTATGCACGGCCTCAGTTCTGTTGTTCCTTTCTTGGAAATGAAGAAAAGTGAAGCTCCGGCTGAGGAAGTGGACTCTCTTATTAGGCCGTTTTGCATATTGGTTGCCAAGTATTCTCTAAGTGCCTATTTTTCAGGTAGAGAAAGTGGGAACATTCTTCCAAAGGGCACAGCTGCATCACATATAAGGTCAATCTTGCAATCCTCCTTCCGATGTGGCGGAAGGCTTTGGGGTTGAATGTCAGAGTGGGATTGTGTTGACACTGGTGGTGGTGTTTTAAAGCATCACATGTATCCTTGGAGGGGATACCTCAGGAAGTAGACAGGTCTGACCACAAAACTGAGACTGAAATTCAACAGTATTCAACGTCCAATCAATACTTGGATTGTGCTTCTTGAGCCACGGTATACCCAGTATGACCGGGAAGTGAGCGGCCCTCATTAGGTTGAAGGTCATGTATTCCTGGTCGGTGGCCATTCTAACTCTCAATTCCTGGGTCTCATGCACAATGGATCCAGAAGTTAATGGCGTGCCATCGACTCCCTCAACGGGTATTGGTCGTATCTTTTGACATCTGGGGTTTAGATGATCCATAGCCCATTGGTCATCCACGAAATTTCTGGCTGCACAGCAGTCCAGCATAGCCAGACATTCAACTGGACTTTTCTGGTTCCAGTCTAGTAAGACCTTGATCACCATCAGACTACTAACTAACTAAAACATTTCTTATATAGCTCATTCACTCACCCAAAGGTCTCAGGGCGCTTACATAGACATATACAGACACATAACACATAAGTTCCAAAAAGGAGGAGAGGAGGTAGACGCCGTGAATCACGGCGACTAGCAAATCCTGAGGAATAGCCAGTGTTCCTATGCCAGCACATGAGAATTAGGCATCGAAAAGAAAAGTCTTAAGGCGTTTTCTGAATTGTTGCAGTGACTGTTTGAGATGAAGTGGAATCATATTCCAACTTTTCGGGCCCCACGCCGCAAAACTTGCTTCACCTAATTTCTTCAAGAGGGTGCGTGGTTGTACCAGTAGCAAAAGACTATTTGAGCGTAATGTACGCTTAGGTAGTGCTATCTGGAGCCTGGATTTTAAATATTCCAGGGCTTTGCCTGAAAGGCATTTAAATACTATTACTAATCCTTTGAATTTAAGCCGCTGCTCAATAGAGAGCCAGTGTAGCTTTTTTCGATGCTCTGTAATATCACTTTGACGACTTAAGCCGCATACAGCTCGGACTGCTCCATTTTGTATAGTTTGGAGACTCCTGATATTCCTCTTAGAAGTGCCTATCAGGAGGCTATTGCAGTAGTCTAACTTGGTGTTAACTATAGCTGCTGCAATGGATGCTCTATTAGCTTCGGACAAGTACGGTCGTATTTGCCATAGGAGATGTGTAAAGAAGCTACATGATGACTTAAGGTAAGCTACATGCTACAGCTACAACTGTTGATCGCGGCAGGCTGTGTAGTATCACAGGGATTGACTGTAGACACCCTTTCCATATCCCTGTTCAATGTCGGGGTTTAATGTTTCCCTGTCTCCTGTGAGGTACCTCAGGGCAAGTACTTAATAGGTGCGTATCGGACCCGCAGTACATGCATAGTCCGAGGTCTTTACGTCTTTTGCGTTCGCTTTCAGTGAGCGGATCTCTGGCCGTTCCGATCTGCATGGGCTCTTCTGGTTGACCTTTCTCAGGGAGTGTAGGCAGGCTAGGAATGGGTATACTAGATCTTGGTCTCCTCTTTTCCGCCTTCCTCTCGGCCATACAGAACTCAATTTGTAGGGCTAATGAAACAAGTTCCTGGAAAGAAGAAGGTCTGGCCACTCTGGCCAGTTCATCTTTAATGTCTTCATGAAGGCTGTGCCAGAAGATGGCTTGTTGTGCTGTTTCGGCCCAACCAGCTTCAGTGGCTACCTTCTGAAAGCTTGCCACATATGTTTGTACATCAGAGGATCCTTGACGGATGTCCAGAAGGGTTTCAAAGGTGGAGTATAATAACTCAGGTCTCTCAAATCTATCCCTAAAGCATTGAACAAAAGTACCGTAATCAATGAGGGCTGGGTCTGTACTGTTCACTAGTGGGGTGGTCCTTTCCAGTGCATTACCCACTAAGTTAGAGGTCAAAAATCACACCTTCGCTCGGTCCAACTGATAAGTCTTGGGGCGAAAGGTATAGTGTATCGTACATGCATCCAAAAATTCCTTCATTCTTCTTGGGTTGCCATCAAACTTGCCACAAGGCAATGCAATCAGGGGTAAATCCCCTTGCAAGTCATCCCTCTGTTGTACCTGTTGTCATAGAGCCGTGTTATCTGCTCTTAGAGACTGTACTTCAACTGTAAGGGTTTGGATTGCATTAACCATTTCCTGATATTGCTCTAAACTGGCTATGTTTTCTGGGCGTTGCAATCTCTCAGACTCTGACGGTTTCACAGTAGTCACAATACCCTTGTCATTAGCCCGCTCCTCCCCTGAGGTTTCTGTGTTGTAGTCGGTTGGTTCGTCAGAAGACGTCTCCACCTTCTGTTCTCTCCACGCACTGCTTGTCCTCTTCTTCACTGACTTGCTCTTCTTTTTGAAGAGATAGGGACGGGCTACCCCGGAGGCCACTTTGCCTGCTAGTCAAACTGCCCGGCAGTCGGGACCTCTGTGAGCCCACCCCAAACCAGGGAAAAGCCTTAGCTGAAAAACCCTGGGAAGAACTCCAGCCGTAATGGTAGCAAGCAACAGAAAGCGTAGAGAAATCAGAGAGGGCCGCCGTACCGTAAGCTGAAAGAAAGAGCAGGTCACAGTACTACGCCAAGCAGGGCACTCCAGCAGGAATCGGGTATGGGGAAAAGGAGGAAACAATACCGTAAGTCTTCATGAAACAGGAGCGCTGTTTCGCAAACGGAGCACACAAACGAAGCGTTGGTCAGCAAAGGAGTTGCAACGCACCAAACGCCTCACCTGGTGGCCAATTATAGCACACCGGTATTCCTGTCAAAAAACTAGAGCGTTACTCCGCATATAGGACAACGTGAAGAACTCTAAGTCCCCTCTGCTATGTCCATGCCTAGTATCTCCTACATCTATCCCCCACTTGCCACAGGTGATTCGTAACACAGATATCCTGATTGTACCAGATAGCAGCATTTCACATTTAGCCTGATTGTGCCAGATAGCCGAATTGTGCCAGATATCCTGATTGTGCCAGATATCCTGATTGTGCCCAGATAACCTGATTGCGTCCTGATACCCTGATTGTGCCAGATAGCAGCATTTCCCGTTTAGCATGAAAGTGCCATATAGCAGCATTTCACATTTAGCCCGATTGTGCCAGACAACATGATTGTGCCAGACAACATGATTGTGCCAGATAGCCTCACTCCACATTTCGCCTGATTGTGCCAGATAATCTCATTCTACATTTAGCTGGATCGTGCAAGATAACCTGATTGTAACAGATAGCCTCATCTCATTTTTAGCCTGATTGTGCCAAATAGACTAACCTTGCCAGATAGCCTTACTTCAAACTTAGTCTGACTGCGCCAGAGAACCACATTTGGCATTTAGCCTGAACTGTGCCAGATACTGAAGCTTTGCCTGATAACCATAGTTCAACTACCTAGGAGACTCGAATCTTGGAGTGTCTCTATAACTACTGTGCTCTGAAAGGTAGGCCTTCTCCACACTATTCAGGAAACACAAATGTAGGTGTCTCTCATTAACTACTATATCTAAAGCTTAGACAACCTTTTATAGAGATAACCAGAAACCCCAACAATAGGCCTTAAATCCCATCAAGCCTAGGACCTCCCCATCGTATACCATCCCTAGTAAATCCAGCGGTAAGGCAAGAACCCCGCGGCTACTTCGCCGACAGCCTTCCCAGCCCTCCACCACAGCCACCCGACATATCAAGCAATAAAACCACCCGACTCTAACATTTAAAAATGTCAAATAAAGACCACCCGACGCTAAACCATTACGCCTATGATCACAAACACAAGGAAGCCAAGAACTATCACAAACCAACCAGGAAGGCATTTCATGTGGGCCACCACCCCTACAACCTAAAACGCAACCTAAACGCAAACAAACTTATAAGCCAACCAAACCCAAAGGATCACAACACAGACAACCCAAAAGCAAAGAAACATCTAAATCAACCTACTACTAAGGAACGCAATATGCCACGAAAACTAACAGGGCCATGCGAAAGACAACCAAGAGAAGGAATAAACCAAATGGAATCACACCACATAATCACAACTGCAGAACACCCCCCCACAAACACGGTCGACAACAGAACAAACGCCAAGAGAAGAGAAAAGTTGCTATACTTAACACCATACCTCACGACCAACGCTCACCGGAACAAGTCAATACAACCAACCATGCGAGACGCACCAACAACAAAACAGAGCCACGCAGAAAAAGAACAGCAACATCCAGAAGGAATACAAACAAAATAGACGCCCTCACTCCATATATCACAAAAACACGAGGACACCTCCCTCAAATACAACAAAATATAGAAGAGGAACCTGAAGAAAACAAGAACCCAATACTTAACCTAGTAGACCTACTCAACGGCGACAAAGACGGGACTGAGCCACCATCACACCCTGAGAGCAACATGGGACCAAACCAATGCAACAATCACAAGGCAAAACTGATATTTAAAAAACAAACCAGGCCAAAAAAATCCACGGCAACCTAATCAATGTCAAAACATGCCACAGAGATGTATGACCTGCTCTGCGACCAGGGCATCAGCGTCGTATTCATCACAGAAACATGGTTGGACGACAACTACAAAATCACACTCGACAGCTGCCTACCCGACAACCTCCAGTGCACACAGTTAAACAGAAAAGGAAAAAAAGGAGGAGGTCTTGCAATAGCATTCAAGGAACACCTGAAAATAAAAACAGACGAACCACTAAACATCAAAAACTGTGAATTCATGCTCCTTCACTTGACAGTAAACCCAAAAATAAACATAAAATTCATACTGATTTACAGACTACCAACATATGACGCAACTTGCGTCAACAACTTCATAGAAGCCAACAGCAACATAGACATCCAACATGAACATCTGATAATCCTCAGGGATTTCAACATCTGGTTTGAAGAAGAAAATGCAAACTCACAACAATCGCTAATCGAGCAACTAAAAACTATGAAACTACGGCAATTGGTCAAAGGAGCAAGGCACATGGCGGGACAAACACTGGATGCAATCTTCACCAGTAAAACTCTTATCACCACTGCACCACCAATACAGATACTCTGGAGCGATCACCTCATCATTCCATTTGTGATCATGCTACCAACTAAGGTAGCCAAGCAACCCAATAAACTCCCAACTACCACAAAAAGAAACTGGAAGACCATCAAAGAGAGCAATTTAATAGAACAACTTGAACTCACAAAACCAATTACCATTAACCTGGACGAAGCTGACCTCGACGGAAAAACCGAGCTACTTCACAAATGGATCGCTGAAACAATCGACGGCATCTCCCCTGAAAAACTTTTCACCCCGTCAGGAAAGAGAGCAATGGCAAAATGGTTTACCCCACTGCTCAGCACCATGACAAAGAACAACAAGAAACTCGAACTACAATGGAGGAAAGAATACGACCAAGAAAAGAGAGCTCAATTCCAATGACAAATCCGGTCTTACAAAAAAGAAATCCAAAAGAACTGTTCAACATCATAAATAAAATGAGGAACCCACCGGGATGCAACAATACTCCAGTACCTTAACAGAACTATGCAACGAACTAGCGAAAGACTTAAAAAAAAATCTGCGACATCCATCAAATTATACAAAGCAGAGCAATCAACCAAAACACACAACCAAACCTGACAAATGTAAAACCACAGCATAAACTCCAAAGTTTCCCACAAATATCAGTAGAGACATTCGTTGAGCTGATAAGACATAGCAACAAAGCAGGCTCCCCCATGGACCCTTGCCCCCCAGACATTTACAAATCCATCTTCACACAGGGCGCACCACTGGAATACTACAGAAACCTTTTTAACCTGTCACTCGCAACAGGGTAAGTACTGCGATCATTCAAATCAGTGCACGCCAAACCACTCCCCAAGGACACGAGAGGCGACGTGGAAGACCTTTCCAACTACAGACCTATTTCAAACATCCCCTACCCAGCAAAATTACTAGAAACCTACGCCTACAAACTAACACAAGAACACGTAGAAAAACACCAATTGCTGAATCAGGCACAAGTCGGCTTTAGACCCGGGAGAGGAACAGAAACGGCACTCCTATCTATCTTGGATGACCTAAAAACAAACGCAGAATACAACACAACATCTGCCCTAATACTACTCGACCTCACTGCAGCGTTCGACACAGTCAGCCACAACATCCTCATCAAGAGAATAGAAGAAATAGGAATAACAGACTTTGCCCTACTCTGGATTAAACCATTCCTAGCAAATAGCATGGAAACTGTCTGGATAAAACCCTTCAAATCTGCTCCACGGGACACCAACTGTGGAGTACCACAAGGATAATCCCTATCCCATTGTTCTTCTACATCTACCTGGCTCCGCTAATCAAGATCATCAATAAACACAACCTTACGTGCTGCAGACGACACACAAATCATCTATCTATAAAATCGATACACAAGAAGCGGACATAACGCTGGAACCCTGGGAGAATGTCCCCAAGAACTCTACGACTGGATGAACACAAACAGCCTAAAACTCAACCCAGGCAAGACAGAAATCATGATTATATGCAAAAATGTGTAAAATAACATTTATATCCCATGGCTCACAGACCTAGGAACAGCACCAACACCATTGAAAATAGTCAAAAACCTTGAAACCCTAATGGATAACATGCTAACATTAGAACCACAAGTAACCGCAATAATCAAGAAATGCTTTTTCCTCCTACACTCAATAAAAAGAATCCTGCCGTTGCTGTCCTTCACCCATAAAACACTGACAATCATCGCCCTCATCATGTCAACAGCCTCTACCTCAGAATGCCAGAACACCTGCTGAAGAAACTACAACGTATCCATAACGCAGCTGCCAGATTCAACCTCAAACTCTCGCGAAGAGACCACATCACCCCAGCGCTAAAAATGTTACACTGGCTGCCAATCAAACAACGAATCACATTCAAAACAATGTGCATAACGCACAGAGCAATCCACGGCCACAGAGCAGAATTCCTACAAAAGAAATTAACGATTTACCAACCGACAACAACATTCAGATCAAGCAATGACATCTGCCTAGAACCAAAACCATTCAGAAGCAAAAGGTAGAGGGATCCTCCTTCTCTCATCTTGCAGTAAAAACTTGGAACACCCTACCGAAAGACAAACGCAATACAAAAGACCACCCAAAATTCAGGAAACTACTCAAAATCTGACTCTTCATCACAGAACCAGACAGAATCAACTGAAATGAAGGAAAAAAGAAGAAAAAACAAATCCCCAGGACTCACCCTCCCAAGCCAAACCCTGTCGCTAGGCAGAGCCCAAGGGACAGGGACCGTTGCTGGAGACGAAGGAGCATTAGTCACTAACTAACACCCAACAGGACAGGGAGCGCTTAGAATTCGTAGGGAAGGAACCACGCCTTAGGAGCTCAGGGAGCCGAGGCAAGGAAGAGCCCACTTACGACCAAAGAGCAACCCATAACCACAGCAATCTCAACCCTGGGTGGGGGAGACCATCACCTCCTTTCCCGCCCACAGATCACTAGACAGCCACAGGGATAGGCCACTGCCTCATGCAGAACCAGGCAAATGAACTGCAGAGGAATGCTCCATCAGACAGAAAAGCTAAAGACACCCCACAACGATGCCCAAAAGAACAAGATAACCCCAAAAACCCATCTGCTGAAACCTTTACTCTTTGCACAAGCCTCGCAAACCCTAAACAAACACAACCACTCTCTTGCACTGCAAACCGCAAGAACTTCACTACACTGCAACAACAAAACAAACCACACATAGTCTCGCACAACAGCACATGGGAGCCTACACATCCGTAAACCGTACCATGCTCAGCGAACTGTGCTAACCGAACTAAAGCTGCCAACAGAACATCACAAATCTTGCTCTACCTTTATCCCGCTCCACCCTAGTAACTGATCCTACCCTCTTAACTTTCAGACCCTCCAGAGTACCGGGGGACCACTCTGTTGGTGATAGTGTGCTTTATAAATATTGTTTAACATGACATAACACCCACTCACACATTCACACATACATTACATAACACTCCTTGCACATATGCATGCATACATACATAATGAGCTAACATGCAGCCCTTTAACACTGCTAGTTTCAGGAAAGGCCTCCCTTTCCCCTCTGCCTAACAAAATGGAGCACATGTTTCCCCCACATTGTGTGATTTTAGCAGCTTTTGCTGCTTGAAAGCACGACATCTCCCATCCAATATTTACACCCACCTCAGAATGATGGTGCTGGAAACTGGAGGGAAGAATGTCGTATTTCCACACACTTTTTATCACAAGCTCAGAATCAGGCCCCCAGACACCCGTGTACAGAACTTGAACAAAGGAACAAGACTAGAGAGATGGACAATCCTAAATAAGACCCTTGTCTCTGCGCCGTTCTTCTTGCCAATCTTACACTTTCAAATGACATCTTATTCTCCTAATTGATCTACAGCAGCAGCAATACAACTGGTCCAGCAGAAGTACATCCTGATGCTGGAAGGCAGAGTGCAGAGAAGCCTTGAACGTTGAATCTGGGACAGGGTCAATTTAGTAGCCTCCGTCTACAGTGGAACAATGAATGAGAAAAGATTGGGGATTAGAAAAGTAAGTGGCTTAATCACAGGATCATAATTGCCCAATATAGATGCAAGATTAGGAGAAGTGCATGTCATCGAAGATTTAAACAGTATCACACAAACAGTATTAACAAGTCTAATATTGATCATCACAATTGCAGGTCAAAGGATCGAGAAGGGCATCGCTTGCAGAGCAGTGGAAGATTACCTGCACGACCAGCTCAGATCAACCTGTGATGATTTCAAGCCCCAGTCATGGCCTATGGCATTAAATGAAGATTCAGGAGTGTAAGTGATGATGCGGCCCAGGAGGAAAGCATGGAAATGGTCCAAATGACACTGCAGCATTGAGACAGGGAGCTGCTCCTTCAACAGGTAAGCTTCAATGCATCGGATAATGCTGGGGATCCGGGTGAGCTGAAGATAGGACAGTGTAGTCCTTTGAGACATCTGGAAATTGGAAGTTCCTAGAGAATCCAGTTGTTATGTGGTCAGCATTCCCCAAATGAAGAGGGATTTGTGGATTGTAATCAGAAAATACATGACATTGCGGCTGAGAGAGCCCCCGCAAATCTAATGCACCAGCATGGTGAAACCATGTCCTATTCTGATTGTCGAAGATCCAATTGGCTGGGAAGAAGTTGCCAAAGGTTTAATGCTCATTGGAACTCGAATGTGTATCAAAAATAATAGTTTCATGGGCCTGAAGAAAAGACTTGGACTTGATGTGAGTTCCCGTTATTGGCTATAACTGAAAATCATGACATATTCTGGCCAGGAGAACTGAAATTTGAAGTGCATTTAAAAGATGACGTTAAATTTAATTGGTTTGCCATTGTTTCCTATCTCTTTGATAATATATTGGAAATGTTGATCAATGTTCAGAGTCTGTTATTAAGAAGGAACTATATGTATTGCAAGTAACATTTAAGATGAAAAGAATGCTATTGAACAGTCACCCTCTGTACTGTACTGGATGTGTTGTGTCACCTGTGATGAATCTGATAGTATCATCACTTCTCTCCCTGAGGAGCCTCTCCCTATGTGGCCAGGGGATGGCAGCTGCTACCTGATCCTGACCCTAGGGCGCCTATATGAGGGAGAACACCTGGGGAGAGGCGACCATCTGGAGAGAGACATGACATCTTCAGGGAAAAACATGTATCCCCCATTCCCCTTTAGAGATGTTCCCTCCATTCCTTAAGCCTTAGTGGCTTACTGCACCACTAATCCTCATCCACGTACTGAATCCAGTACTAATATTCCCTGACATGACAACCAGAGTAATACATTAATTACTAAAATGATGAAGAGGCAGGGAGCAGTAATGATTACTCCTGAGATAATCCCATACTAGCTTCCTCAACAACACAAGGAATCCTCCATCAACTACTGAGACGAGGAAGAGACAAAGAACAGTAAAGATCACTAATGCTGGGTCTAGTCTTTGGAAACTTTTTTATCAGACTGGGAAGCTTAAAACACACACAGCCGACAGCATGAAAGAGAGCTACAGTCGCAGAGCTGCGCGGTAACCGGCACAAGCACCGGCCGGAGCGTTGGGAGAGAGACGCTGCAGGAAATGCTACCAAAGCTAATCTGCCCAGCAGGATAAGATACTAGAGTGGAGAGGACGCGCTGCCTGAGAGGGAAAGGCTGCAGAAACCGAAGACTGGTACAGCAGATGCGCAGAGGATGACTAGTCGCCCGCCGAGCCCACAGTGCAAAGCAAACATAAGCCGAGAGCCGCTAAAGACACTTGGAGCAACTGGTAAGCCAAGGGAAGTGGAAAGGGGTACCGGGTTGCCTGAAAGTGTGCGCTGCTTCAAAGTAGCTACCCGTAAGCAAAGTGAAGAATGTGAAGAAGCTAAAAGACCCATAAGCTATTCTGCTAATGGTTCATTGAACTCGCACCTTAAAGGGGGAGAGAGAGAAAACTGAGCGACGGTGAACGAACTTGAGGGGCAAAAGCCAAATATGTGAAAGGGAGAACCATTCAAGAAAAGATACCCAGCAATGGGCTGCTATTGTCTCATGGGTAAAAGAGAATTGTAAAGACATGATATGAAAGTCCTGGCAGGAGAGTGCACCTGGTGAAGAGAATTGTAATTCAGTTATGGCATAGAAGTCCCGGCAGGAGAGTACACCATGAGAAGAGAAATATTATATAGAAGTCCTGGTGTAGGAAAATTCCAGGTGAAGTTAAAGTGTATAAGAAGACTGCAAAGAGGTCCTGGCAGAAGAAGAGACCAGGCCAAATCAAGTGTGTGTATTAAGCTGCAAGAGAATCTCGAGGAAGATAGATTCCCTTGAAATTGCAAAGTAAAAGAAGAGTAAAGAAGAGCCTGGCAGGGGAGTATACAAGGTGACCTGTGAGTCTGTACCTGCATCGAAATTGTAAAGTGAAAAGGAGAATCCTTAGGAAGTCGCATGCCCTAGAATCTTGAACAATTTGAAACATGATTATTTGTTTTGAACTGATTTGCTAAAAGGAACCTGGGGAAGGGAACTATTTCCCTGAGAACTGTGTGTGCGCCAAGAGGGAGAAGTCATCCTCTTGGGCTACAAGAAACATACATATTGGTAACAGGAACCTAGGGAAGGGAACCATTCCCTGGAACTGTGAACATTGTCCACTTGGAACTTTTGGTTGCAGTTATATCTTTTTCCTTGAATTGGAACATTTGTGCACCTCGAGATCCAGAGAGAATACCCTTTACACCTTAGAGTTACATTTTAGAGTGCGAGGGCCAGAATAGGATTTCGGACAAAGGACATACTTTTACTTTGGACATCTTGACAACAGACAGACCCCCTCAGTTTTTTGGTTGAAGTAGGGAAATACCTCCTAGGATATGGATAGTAAGGCATTTCCGCAACCCTTTTCATTTCCGCATCTCATTCCTGGCTCCTCACACACCCCACCAAGATATAACATCTGGATGATTCATATAATGGATAATCCTGACTGCAGTAAATGCAGTTACTTTTCTTACTTTTCCATTGTGTTGGTGGTGCAGCTGCCAGAACAGCCTTGAGAACTCTTTACATGTACACAATGAAAGGATGCTGCCCATGCTTATTGAAAGCAGTGATGATGAAAACCACATAACCAGAGCAGGAAGTACTTAACATAACAAGTATTGTATAGACATAATGTTATGTTACTGGGTATTTGTATAGCACCTATTTTACCATTGGTATGATCTCAATGCGCTGTGGAATGAACGCCCTCTGGGACCGTAGTCCACATCAGTGGAGAGAGTAGGGTAGTAAATAGTGCTTGGGGGCACTCAGTATGTGTGCAGCCAGGGCGGTTTGCGTGGTGTGTGGTTGTGTGAGAACAGTAGAATGTATGCAGCAAGGCCGATTTGACTTGGGGGTGGCTGCATTCTGCCGGTGGTGGAGCTTGTGTTTGAGATTATGTGTGCAGCTAGGCCAATTCTTTCGTGGGGATAGCTGTGTTCTAAAGACTGTTGAGGTGTTCATGGAGTGTATAAGTATGTGTGCAGCTAGGCCGAATTAATCGAGGAGTATAACTGCATTCTATTGTTTGTTGGTGCAGAGGAGAGAATTAGCATATTGGTATGTGTGTGTATCTGTGCGGACTGGAGGGAGTCCCCTGTTCCTGATGACCTTCCAGTGCCTGCCGAGATGACCCTATCCCCCTATTTTTGAGGTTCAGAGCTATAGTTCTCGTTGAGACATTCGCGGCCTAGTGTGGAGTTTGTTCTGTTTACCAAGCTTGAGCGTGTCTTTCCCTGCTTGACAGTGTCATCGGTGATGAGTTGCCCGATTCCAAACCTTTGCTGGGCTAAGTGATTGCAGATCTATGCTCATCCCGGTGTCTTGTGATGAAAACGTATTATGTGTACTTAAACAAATAACACTTTATAGTATTAAAAATCATGAAAATGCATAATCAGGATTTGTGAAGAAAGGTACGATGAGACCCGGGTTGAAGATAGTAAGTGTCACAGATGCCCTTAACACACCAACTCCCAAAGACAGGTCAACTTTTATTATAACAGACAGTGCAAAGGGGATCACTAAGGGCCTTCTCTCTCTCTCTCTCTCTCTCTCTCTCTCTCTCTCTCTCTCTCTCTCTCTCTCTCTCTCTCTCTCTCTCTCTCTCTCTCTCTCTCTCTCTCTCTCTCTCTCTCTTTCTCTCTTTCTCTCAGCTAAAGCGGACGGTTCCCTCCCTAGCCCAGGCATCCCTGAACCCCAGGATGGTCACTAGAGATTGGTGACCCCCTACAGCCTCCAATTCTGCCTGCCTGCTTGTGATGGCCTAAGAGCAAACACCCTTTCCATCTAACTCCCCATGGGAACAATCTAGGTGAAACCTAACTGAGGTCCCACAATATCATTTCTAAAGAAGAGATGCTTTCCAGACACTCAGGCCCCACTTGGTCGTATCCTTTCACGCCCTTGTATTCCTGTCCCTGATGTTCTATCCTTTCTCCCTTACCTTCTACTCGCCACCCCTTCTTTCTTCCACACTCCTTTGTTTCTCCCTCTCTCTGTCTTTCTCTCTCCCTTCTGTCCCACTAATGTTGTCTTGCTACTCCCTTTCTCCTCCTCTTTCTACCACTACTCTCCACATTACTACTACTCTCCGCTCCCCACACTACTGCAACTCTCCACTCCACTCACACATTTTCGCAAAGTAACTCTTTGTCACCTTCTCATTCACTCTCATTCACCCCATCTCTAATATTCTCACTTGCACGCTTTGCATGCACATTCACACCCAAGTGCCACTTTCTCTCATCAGCCAATGCCTCACCGTGCACAGTTCAGCAATCCTTCTCCACTCTCCTCTGCACTGTCCTTCCTCTGCGTTGTCTTTTGATCCTTCTCCTCCATTGACGTAATCCGAGAAAATCAGACCTTCCTGTTTCTTGTGTGCCTTTTTATTCTCCTCCTTCCCCTCCATTGGGTCACTCCCAGAGCTGGTTCCCTGGGCCAATTGCTGTCTTTCTTTCCCCCCACGGGTGGCATAACAGTTAAGCATTGACATATAATGTGTGTTAAGCCCCACCCCCTTTTATGAATGCAGGTCTGCCTTATTCAGGAATGGTGGCCCACTCTTAACAGAGGCAATGTCCCAGTTCGTAATGCACTGAGCATTGTGATTGCCGCTTTGCTGTGTGGACCTCTCCACAGCTCCGTTGCAGGTAAATTGAATGTCTGTGGCACGTAGAGCACTGGTATCGCCGCTTCGCTAGGATGACCGCTCTGCGGCCCTGTTGCAGGTAAATTGAATGTCTGTGGCACGTAGAGCACTGGTATCGCCGCTTCGCTAGGATGACCGCTCTGCGGCCCTGTTGCAGGTAAATTGAATGTCTGTGGATCGTAGAGCACTGGTATCGCTGCTTCGCTAGGATGACCGCTCTGCGGCCCTGTTGCAGGTAAATTGAATGTCTGTGGCATGTAGAGCACTGGTATCGCTGCTTCGCTAGGATGACCGGTCTGCGGCCCTGTTGCAGGTAAATTGAATGTCTGTGGCATGTAGAGCACTGGTATCGCCGCTTCGCTAGGATGACCGCTCTGCGGCCCCGTTGCAGGTAAATTAAATGCCTGTGGCGCACAGATGGCTGGGATCACCACTTCGGTGTCAGACAGCGCCACAGTCCTGTTTAATGTAAAATGCATGTCTGTGTCGCGTAGAGCGCTGGAATTATTACTCTGATGTGTGGAATGCTCGGCCGGTTCATCATTTCTTGCTGTTTCTCTCCAGGTTGGGTTGCTCGTTCTTTCTTCCACGACTGTCTTCTGGGAAAGGTAGTCCTATGGGATAAAAAGGAACCCACAGGGCCTCATTACGAGTTTGGCGGTGTGACCAAAAATTCTGGAGGTAATTCCTCTACCTTACTGCCCAAAAATGGCCAAATCAGTGGTATTACCACTAGCAATAATACTGCCGAAATCCCCATGGAGTCCTCACTCCAATTAATGGGGACTAACACTGCCTACCACAACTTGTAATCCGGCGGTAATTCCACCATACCAAGTGGTGGTAACAGTAATGCTGTTTGGTGTTATCTTGGGGGATTTACCACCGAGATACCACCAAACTCGTAATGAGGTTGACTGTCCAGTATTGTGCAATACAGGTATGGGGCAAGAAAATGTGGTACTAATTTCAGACATGCTGGCACATGTGGACAGGGTCTTGGACCCTCCCAACTCCCACACCCAGCCTCTAGGGCAGGACCGGCCCTGGTGAAAACCCTTGTAGGCCTCCCATCCCAGGCTGAGAGGGGTCCACATCCCTTCTTGACAGGGTCAGGTCCCCCCCTCTCCTCTGCACCTCACTACGCTTCTTGATTTTACATCAGAATACTTTAAGAGATTGGTGTGCAGCAGTGTTTACTCCTTTTCCTACTTCATGGAAGAACACTTTCCTATATTTGTAGGCACCTCAGAATCAGGCCCTCAAGGGCAGATTCTGAGCTCATGATAAAAAAAAGTGTGGAAATACAACATTCTCCCCTCCAGTTTCCAGTACCACCATTATGAAGTGGGTGGAATTATTGGAGGGGAGATGTCGTGCTTTCCAGCTGCAAAGGCAGCTAAAATCTCATTTTGTGGGAGAAACATGTGCTCCAGTGGCATTGTGAGCATTTCTTAAAAGACTGCCACTTTTCTAATTTAATAACATTTTCTTAAACTTTCATTAAACTAGAAAAGTGGTTCTGCAGTCTAAGAAATGCTATATTTATAAAGGGAAAAATGGTGCAGTACAGTATTTTAGCTCTTTTTTAATATCTTAAACCAGTGCTGCTCGGAGGAGAATCCCCTCCATTTGGCTGCACTGCATTCCTGATGGTTGGAAGGGCTGTTATCAAGCCGAAAATCAGGCACATGCAAAAGCCGAGGCTTTCATGTCCCTGCACCACATTCTTTGATTATCAGAATATGATGTTTGTAAGGAGAGTGTTCCTACTTCAAGGAAGAACACTTCCCTCGTTTGCAAGCACCTCAGAATTGGCCCGTCAGGGCCTGATTCTGAGGACTTGGTAAATTCCACATACAAATACGACATTCCCTCTCCAAATCCTTTCACCTCCATTCTGAGGTGCAGGGAGGAGTGGAGGAAAGATGTTGTGTTAGCAGCCAAGAAAAATAATGTAAAAAGTGCACAGATGAAGCTCTACAGGCTTAACGTGTGCAGAGCACCTCTGGCCCAAATGCAAAATTCAAAGACACAAGTAAGATGAGTACACAGGGGGTGTTGGAATCGAGGTTGGAGAGCAGGTCTTCATGGATGTTCAGGAGAGCAGCTTCCATGCTTCTGGCAGCTCTGAAGCCAGACTGATGGTCATGGAGACAACCAGCAGATTCAGTGTGAAGATTAAGCTGGTAGGCGGCCAGCGTTTCCAGGAGTTTGCCCAGGAAAGGAGTGATGGAGATTAGACGATAGTTAGCTGGGCAGGAAGGGTCGGCAGAGGGTTTTTCAAGAACAGGGTGCACAAGGGAGTGCTTCAGGGGGGAGGGGAAGACTCCCGTGGCGAAGGAGTGGTTGCAGAAATCAGCCACAGAAGGAGCCAGGGTGTCAATGTGGTCCTTGATGGTTTTGGAGGAACAGGGGTGAAACTGTTTTGACGAGACTGTCATAGATCGGACTTGTCTAGAAACCTCGTCTGAGGAGAACAGGGGAACGGCAGAGGAGGGAGGAGAGGTGGCCGCAGAAGGGCCAGAGGAAGAGCAGGGAGTAGAGGGAAAAGGGGGAGAGGAAGAGGGAGAGGACAGGATGTCCTAAGTTTTAGAGATGAAATGAGAAGCCAGGAGAGGTAGAGACTGCAGCAGGATTGGCCAGCTCCTTGCAGATTTTAAAGAGTTTGGCTGAGTTGTTAGATGCCACGGAGATGAAGGCTTGGATCTGGCCTCTCTTCTTGGTACGGCCAGAGAGCCGGTATTGCCTTTGGAGCAGGCGGCAGCAGTTTGTCAGAGGATGTACCAGAAGCACGCCATTTCCTCTCAGCCACCCTGCATTTGCGTTTAAGGGTGACGAGGTCTGAGTCGTACCAAGGGTTGCACTTGGCTTTGAGCTTCAAAAGGATCCTCATGACAGGGGCAAGAACATCGAGAGTATCAGATATAGCAGTGTGGAGCATGGGAAGGGCTGTGTCAGGGTGTGAGTCAGCCAAGTGAGGATGGGGGGAGAAAGTGGCGGGGAAAGTCTCAACTGACACACGCTTCATGGGTTAGATAACCGAGAAGGTAGGTGGCAGTGCTGGAGTTGGCTTGGCCTGAGGGGTAGAGAGGGTGAGATGGGAGGAAAGGAGAAAGTGATCACTCCAGGAGAGAGGAGTGGTGAGAGGGATAGAAAGGGGAAGGTCTGAAGAGATCAGAACATCCAGATTGTGCCCTGCAGAATGCGTCGGGCCAGAGGGGAGAATAGAGAGAGAGTCGCAGAGGTCAAGAAAGAGTCCAGTGGAAGAACAGGAAGCATCCAGGTGGATGTTGAAGTCTCCAAGAAGGAGGAGTTGAGTGGTTGAGACCAGGAGGGAACAGGAGAGGTCAGCCCACTCATAGAGGAAGGCGGAGATCTGACCAGGTGGCCAGTAGATTGTAGCCACAGTATGGGAATGGCTAGGAGAGAGAGAGAGCCTGCAGACGAGGCATTCGAAAGAGGAGTAGGCCTGCGTAGGAATGACAGAGGCAGGAATCCACTCAGAGAAGATCAGGGCTACACCCCCTCCAGAACGGTTGGATCTGGGTGCGGAGAGGATCTTGTAGCCATCAGGGAGGAGGGTGTCAAAGCTTGTAACAGAGCTGGTCGTGAACCATGTCTTGGTGAGACCGAGGACATCGAGGTCAAGTTCCTCCATGAGGCAGCAGATGTCAGAGGAGTGTTTGACAGCAGAGCGAGAGTTGAGAGTGGCAATATGGAGAAGGTTACCGTCCTTGAAAGACTTACAGGGAGGGGTACAGATCAAAGGTACGCCCTGTGGATGTGTAGAAGAAGCCTGAGGGGGAGCAGAAGAGAAAGGAGGAGAGGGCAAGGTAGCCAAGGAGGAGGCAGCAGGGGAGGCGAGGGAGCCGTGGAGGGGAGAGAGGGGACAGCAGGAGAAGAAAGGAAATTGGGAATCAGCAAAATCTGTGGCAGAGCCACAATTTGTAGTCACACATCATTTGAACAATACAGTGGCACAAAATAAAGAAGCTAAACATTAGGCAAATGTGTTTAAATGTGGTGTGCAGTGTTAAGTGCATCCCTCTAGACAGTGCTCTGAAGCAGCTCTAATACCAATGTGGAAAAATTTGCTTGAAAATATTGGTTGAAACTTCATTTCAAAAGCTTTCCGGAGGGGGACACCCTCGACATTTTCCCCCGTACAGGGATTGTTCTTGCCTATTTGCTGTGATGGGGGTTGGGGGCTCTTTTATACCATTTTACAGGGCTACTTTTCGTTCCCAGTCCTTGCTCGACTGTGGACACGCCCTCCCAGCTTGATAGGCATTTCCTACAGCCAGTAAAGACCTCACGCTCCTCCAGGGTGTATAAGGAAGGAGAAGAGACTGACACGCCCACTTCATGCGCTCTGCTGAGAAACGAAACTTTAATTCCTTGCTCTTCACAGCTCGGGAGGAATATGGCCGCAGCCGCCCAGCTCCAGGGCCTGAAGGAGGAGGCCACCTGCTCCATATGCCTGGAATACTTCACTGACCCGGTGTCTGCGGAGTGTGGACATGCCTTCTGCCTGTCCTGCATCACTCAGTGCTGGGAGGGACTGGAGACCAACTTCCCCTGCCCTCAGTGCAGAGAAACATCCCAGAGAAAAACCCTCCGACCCTACAGGCAGCTGGGGAACATAGTGGAAATGTTAAAACAGCTTCACCTTCCCAATGCTACCCCTCAGGAGGAGAATCTGTGCTCAGAACATGAAGAGAAACTGAAACTGTTCTGCGAGGATGATCAGAGACCCATCTGCCTTGTCTGCCGAGAATCCAGGGGTCACAAAGCTCACACAGTGCTCCCCATTCCAGAGGCTGCCCAGGAGTACAAGGTATGTGTGCTAATAGGGACATGGGCGTGTTCTCACACAGTGCTCCCCATTCCAGAAGCAGCCCAAGAGTACAAGGTATGTGTGCTATGGGGAAATTGGTGTGTTCTCACACACTGCTCCCCATTCCAGAGGCTGCCCATGAGTGGAAGGTGTGTGTGCTGTACTGTACTGTGCACCAGGGACATGGGTGAATTCGCCATACAGTGCTCCCCATTCCAGAGGCTCGCCAGAAATAAAAGGTGGGTTCTCTACATAGAGTGCCCCCTATTTCTGAGCTGCCCAGGAGTACAAGGGTGTGTGCTGTAGGTCTGGGATATGGGTGGGTTCTCAGACAGTGCTACTAATTTCTGAGGCTGCCCAGGAGTATGTAGAATGCACACTAGAGCTCTGGGCGAAAGGAGGGCGTACACAATGGTTTCCATTCCAGACACGAGTGTCCAGGATCACACAGTATGTGTGCTGTACGTAGGTCGAGGAGAATAGTGGGGCTCAGCATCCTAGAGTAAGATGGGCATCTTGTGGATATGATGGCACTCATTATAACCACAGTGAACCCCTTAAGGAGGACGTCCAGCGTGTGCAGCTGCACAGTGAAGAGAATCACACACCTGTTTGCGTGGCAAGTCTCCCTGGAGCATAGAGCCCACACATTGGGTCCACACCCTCCCTGCACCCTCATACGTATGTAAAAGGCCAGGAATCAAAGAGTCTGTCCAAAAAACCACAGTGTGCATTAGACGGGTCTGGGATTTTAGGATGCACCCTGTATATCCAATATAGGAGACTGCCTAAGGGCACACTCTGTATATTATGTGAAGGGCCTGGGGTCATAAAGTTCACACCTTGTGCCGTCTACAGTAAGATACTCAAGAGCACACAATGTGCACATTGCAAGCTTGGGACCAAAGGGTTGTCACATAATAAGGCTGACTAAATGCATGTTCCCCGATGCTTCCCAAGAGTACACATGATGTATGTTCCATGTCATGAGAGCCTAAATATCATAGTGAGTGGAGGCTGCCACAGAATACAGGGGTTTATGTGGCATGTCACTGCTGTACCGTTGTGCCTTAAGATATGCACTTGTGAATTTAACCTTGTCTGTAACTGTATCAATGTCATTCTTGTACCCTGTGCCTAAAATATGCGCCTGCTTGCCCTCGGGCCTAGCGCGCTATACAAATAAATAAAATACAAAATACATGTCTTGGGATCCTAACTCTCGGGCTAAGTGGAGGCTGCCCAAGATTACCTGGTGCATGTGTAGCATGTCTTGGGACCCTTAATCCCATACTGAGCAGAGAGTGCCACGGAATACAAGGGTGTATGTGGCATGTCTTGGGATCCCAAAGCTCATGCTGGGTGGAGGCTGCCCAAGATCACATGGGTCATGTGTGGCATGTCTTGAGACCCCAAATCCTATACTGAGGGGACGCTGCCACAGAGAACAGGGGGTTTATGTGGCATGTCTTGGTATCCTAACTTTCGGTCTAAGTGGAGGCTGCTCAGGAGTACATGGGGCAAGTGTAGCATGTCTTGGGATTCTAAAACCCATGCTGAGTGGAGGCTGCCACAGAGTACAGAGGGTGTATGTGGCATGTCTTGGGATCCCAAAGCTCATGCTGGGTGGAGGCTGCCCAAGATCACATGGGCCATGTGTGGCATGTCTTGGGATTGTAAAACCCATGCTGAGGGGACGCTGCCACAGAGTACAGAGGGTACATGTGGCTTGTCTTGGGATTGTAAATCCCATGCTGAGGGGACGCTGCCACAGAGTACAGAGGGTACATGTGGCTTGTCTTGGGATTGTAAAACCCATGCTGAGGGGACGCTGCCACAGAGTACAGAGGGTACATGTGGCATGTCTTGGGATCCTAACTCTCGGTCTAAGTGGAGGCTGCCCAAGAGTACATGGGGCATGTGTGGCATGTCTTGGAACCCTAATCTCCTACTGAGTGCAAGCTGCCACAGAGTACAGAGGGTACATGTGGCATGTCTTGGGATTGCTAAACCCATGCTGAGGGAACGCTGCCACAGAGAACAGGGGGTGTATGTGGCATGTCGTTCGATTCTAAGTCACACGCTCTGGGGAGACTACCAGTGACTTTGTGTGGCTTGTCTGAGTTGACAAGTCTAAAGCTATAGGTCCCCCCCACCCCACACTGGGTACGGTCCAACTGATCATTGACTTTAATGACCTGGATCCCAGACACGGTGTGAAGTAATGTGGAAATGGTGCATCAGGTATTATTCTGCTCCTTGGGTGTGCAGTGGTGCATAACAGGAGAGCCTTCATTACCTGCCCTCTCTGGGAGGAGGCAGTCCCTGAGGTACAGGGGCCCTGAGGTCTGTGCTGGTGTTCAGTGTACTGATAGTGCCTCGGGGGAGTGTTCATGTACAGGGACCCCCACCCCAATGTGTGTCTGAGGCTGAGTGCCCCACCTGCTCTAGCACACATGACCTGACCCATGGCAGTGAGGTGGGCAGGGCACCTGAAAGTGATGCGTGTGCACTGGTGCCCGGCAGTCTCGACTCTACCACATTTACTATAACAGGGGACAGGTGACATCTGCGAGGGAAGGTGACTTGTGCTTTAAACCAGGCAGCATCCGGGACTGACTCAAAGGACCTCATTGCGAGTTTGGCGGTATTATACCGTGACACTGGAGCTGCTATCTGGCTGCCGCTATCCCCATGATGGAATCCCACAGGACAGGCAGTAATCCTGCATGGACAGGTGCTGCCGCTTTACCTGCTAGTAGTAACTTCATGCCAAAGGGTGGCTTCCAAACCCATAAACTGGCGAAGCGGTGGCCTGACTTCTAATGACGCCCTTCTTTTAAGGAAATAACGGAAGATTGTTCCCGAATGAACCCCTTACATCTCACTTATTGTGACTGCAGACCCACTTCTTCACCGTTTCTGACTCCAGACCTCTTTCCCCACTGCTGGACTGCAGCCCCTCCCACCCCCACTTCATCCAATGGTGAGCTCTCTGCTGATGGGCAAGGGCCCTGCCCTGGGGCACAGTCCCATCACATGTGAGGCTGGCGCTGCTCTACGCCGGAGGAAGAAGAGACATGTTCATAGGACAGAGGATAAGCCTTTCTTGGGCTATAGGGGGTTTGGGAAACCTCTTACCCGTTACACTTATAGCGCCAGGCCTACTGGCTTTGCCAGTGCTTGATTCTTGTGTTGCATCTCACAATGACAGGCCATCTAAGTGTAAATCACTGTGAAATGCGCTCTTACCAAGGAGGTGGTGCTGGGAGCCTAGCGTACATTAGTGTCAGTAGCAGATGCAACGCCTGGCCTATAACTAGGGTGTGGGCGGATAATGCATGTTAACAGCCTTCCTGCCCCCCTGAAACTTGAGGAGAACCATCTCCGGTTCCGGAAGCACCTCAAAACCTTCCTCTTTGCTTCTGCTTTCTCTCTCCCTCTCCCCTGCTAATTCTTCACTGAAACTGCACTGAATCTGCAACTGGGCCACTCTCACCGACCTCAGTCCTGGGCCCAGCCACTCTCCACTTGCACTGCCTCCCTGGCAACCCCTGCACTGCGGGACTGTCTCTGTATCCCTACAGCCCCCCCTTCCCAGCACTTGTTCTGCACTTACCTTGCACTTGCCACCAGCTGGCCCTCTTTATTTATTTATTTTATTTTTATTCTTCTTACCTTGTACTGCACTTCCCCCGTCCCCTTCCCCATGCACCTCTCCCTTCCCCCTACCCCTGCACTTGCGCGATCTGAATGACACCTGGCCTAGTAGGATCGTTGTCTGTCTTCCCCTTGTTCCCCCCTCCCTGCCTCGTCGCGCCTTGAAACACTTGTGTATAGGCGCGTTACAAATGCCTTATCATATCATAACGCCCTCCCCCTGGATTGCATTGCAATAGAAGTTACTAGAGCAAACCATGGTTGATATTGAGGTTTCTGCGTAACCTTTACTCTCTGATCAGTGCACTGCATGTAACTTGGCATGTGACCTCACGTGTGCCGTGTATGTCCCAAGCCTCACTGCGGATGCCCCTGCTGAGGGTGCAAGTTCCAGGACCATAAACCTCTCACCGTAGGAGGGTCTGCTGAGGAGAACTAAGTGTGTTTGTGCCAGGGTAAGGATCTCAAATCAGGTTATATATGTGTCGGGGGTAGTGTCAACCCTCAAGACCGATATGAATAGAGTGTCTTCCAAGGTGGATGAACTATGGATTGTAAACCAGTCTATGGGAGCAGCTGGGAGTCTGAGGGAGCATACATTATAGACTGTCCATTAGCCTATGGGAGTAGCTGGGGGTCTGAGGGAGCATTCTCTATAGACTGTCCATTAGCCTATGGGAGCAGCTGGGAGTCTGAGGGAGCATTCTCTATAGACTGTCCATTAGCCTATGGGAGCAGCTGGGAGTCTGAGGGAGCATTCTCTATAGACTGTCTTGTCCATTAGCCTATGGGAGCAGCTGGGTGTCTGAGGGAGCATTCTCTATAGACTGTCCATTAGCCTATGGAAGCAGCTGGGGGTCTGAGGGAGCATTCTTTATAGAGTGTACATTAGCCTATGGGAGCAGCTGGGGGTCTGAGGGAGCATTCTTTATAGAGTGTACATTAGCCTATGGGAGCAGCTGGCAGTCTGAGGCAGCATATATTATAGACTGTCCATTAGCCTATGGGAGCAGCTGAGAGTCTGAGACAGCATACATTATAGACTGTAAGTGAGCTTATGAGAACATAAAGGGGGCGGAGGAGGCTTTCTTTATAGACTATATACACGTGTAGGGAACCAGCGAGGCTGTCCTGGGAGCCTTCAGTCTTGTTCTATGTAGATTATTCATTTGCAGGAAATCTTTTGACTAACAAACTGGTTTTATTCTTTTAGGATAAACTTTACAGCCACATGGAACATCTGAAAAAAGAGGTGAAGGACCTGCAGGAGTGGGTAGAGGAAGAAAGCAGGAAAGCATCGGAGCTCGAGGTGAGAGCAGTGGCTGCATATATGTGTAGAGAGGCTCAGGGCAGAGAGGCACAAGGGTCCCTTTGAGAGTCCATGGAGCAGTGCTGGGTGAGTGAGCTACGAGACCACCTTCTGAGAGTGCAAAGAGTAGAGCTGGAGGGGATAGATACGAGACATCCCGTAAGAGTACAGAGAGCAGAGCTGGAGAGGAGACATACAAGACATCCCTGAAAGGGAGAGATACAAGACATCCCCTAAGAGTACAAGTAGCAAAGCTGGGGGGGAGAGAGACGAGACCTCCCCTGAGAGTACAGAGAGCAGAGCTGGAGGGGAGTGATAAGAGACATCCCCTGAGAGTACAGAGAGCAGAGCTGGAGGGGAGAGATACGAGACATCCCCGAAAGGGAGAGATACGAGACATCCCCTAAGAGTACAGGTAGCAGAGCTGGGGAGGAGAGATACAAGACACCCCCTAACAGTAGAAGTAGCAGACCCTGATGGGGGAACTATGAGACATCCCTTGAGAGTGCAGGGAGCAGAGCTGGAGGGGAGAGATATAAGACATCCCCTAACAGTTCAAGTAGCAGAGCTGGATGGGGATCTATGTGACATCCCTTGAGAGTGTAGAGAGCAGAGCTGGATGGGAGAGATACGACACATCCCCTAAGAGTACAAATAGCAGAGTTGGAGGGGAGCGATATGAGACATCCCTTGAGAGTGCATGGAGCAGAGCTGGAGGGGAGAGATACGAGACATTCCCTAAGAGTACAAGTGGCAGAGCTGGATGGGAGACGTACGAGACATCTCCTGAGTGTACAGAGAGCAGAGCTGGATGGGAGAGATACAACACATCCCCTAAGAGTACAAATATCAGAGCTGGAGGGGGGCGATATGAGACATCCCCAAAGAGTATAAGTAGCAGAGCTGGATGGGGAACTATGAGACATCCCTTGAGATTGTAGAGAGTAGAGCTGGAGGGGAGAGATACGAGACATCCCCTAAGAGTACAAGTAGCAGAGCTGGATGGGAGACGTACGAGACATCTCCTGAGTGTACAGAGAGCAGAGCTGGATGGGGAACTATGAGACATCCCTTGAGATTGTAGAGAGTAGAGCTGGAGGGGAGAGATACAAGACATCCCCTGAGTGTACAGAGAGCAGATCTGGAGGGGAGAGATACGAGACATCCCCTGAGTGTGCAGAGAGCAGAGCTGGAGGGGAGAGATACGAGACATCCCCTGAGAGTACAGAGAGCAGAGCTGGAGAGATATGAGACATCCCCTAAGAGTACAAGCAGCAGATCTGGATGGTAGAACTATGAGACATCCCTTGAGAGTACAAGTAGCAGAGCTGGAGGGGAGCGATACGAGACATCCCCTAAGGGTCCATGGAGCAGAGCTGGAGATGGGAGGGAATAGACATCGTCTAAGAGTGCCAGGAGGATGAGCTGGAAGTCCGACATGAGGGTCCTATGAAAATAACAAAAAGCAGGAACGGATGCAGGGGAGTCAGCGACAAAAGGGAATAATAATAAGGAGACCTCCTGTGGATACCGTTCCATAGTAAGTGCATTAGGGGGTGTATAAAATCCCTCTAATGGTGTGCAGCGAGTGGTAGAGCTGAGTCAGTGGCAATGAGTGAAGCTCTTGGACTATGTACAAGAAGCTCTTGTGCATGTCTGTTCACCATCTTTGCAGCCCGGCTTTGCTGTGGAAGACGATAGCCCGGGTGTTTGCTTTGGAGCTTCTGAGCGCCACATGTCTCTCTCAGACCTTCTCCCCGGTCTCCTGCTCATGCACATCTCTTTAGAATGTGTGTGTGCATTTTAGCCAATGTGAAGTTGGGTGGGGATGGCCAAGTCCCTACTTGCTGCCCGTATCGAGCTGGCAAGTGGATCGGTGCTTTGTGATCGACTGGAGAGTATGTGAGAGTAGGAGACTCATTATGTGTCAAGCTAGACTGCATTTTTGCCATGGAGGATCGCTGTATTGTAATGGCAGAGGTGTTGTGCGGTGTATCATTGTCATTGAAAATGTATGATAGCAGATGAATGCGGGTGTGAGGCCTTCCATCCCGCCTCCGAGGCTCCTTTCCCCACAACACAGGCCCAAAGACCTGCTCCACGGCACGCAAACCACACCATTTGAACAAAGTTAGACTATTGCAACATTCTACTTCTAGGCACTTGCGCAAATAACATCAACAGACTTCAAACCGCGCAAAACAACGCCCTCAGAGCTGCCCTCAGTATCCCAAAGAGAGATCACATCTCCCAGGCGAGGAAAGATGCCCACTGGCTCCCCATCAAAGAACGTATAACATTCAAGGCCCTCACAATCATTCGCAGGTGCCTTTCTCAGACTGCCCCAGCCTACCTAGCAGAAAGAATACACCAGACTCCAGCCCACAGACCAAAACGAGACCAATACTCTCACCTACTCTCAGTCCCAGCTTTTAACAGAGCCAAAGCTGGCGGCACTAGCTTCGAAGTTCTAGCCCCAAAGGCCTGCAACACCCTCCTTAAGAAACGTAGAATCTCTCACAGTGTTCAGAAAAATGCTAAAGACTTTTCAACTAGAACGCCGAACATATTGTCTCAAACGCTGTTCCTCTGTAACCTCGGAACACCCTTTAACAATGTTCTGTGTTCTCTGTTTATTGTACTATTGCTTTCTAATGTTTTGCCCTAAAACCTGCTAACTGAACATTCTGTAACAGCGCCACGATGCCTCCAGGCCGCTGGGCGCTTTCTAATCCAAATAAATAAATAAATACATTTAAGAGACCAAGGAAGCTAATGTGAGTGCTGCCAGGCCCCTGAACCACCTATAGCCATCATGTTATATTTCACGGGTTGTGCTTTAAAAAGCACAAAGAGCGCTGCGTGTGCATTTGTCCCTCTCCCCTGCCCGCTTCCTCAACCCATTTCCATCCCGCCTCCCAGCCCTCCCACACAATCTGATTGGTCCCCTTCCCCTTAATAGACAATCTGACCAGGGCAGCCCTGCCCAGCAGCCCCAGAGGCTAAGGGCCCCAAGGCAAAGGGTGGCTCCTACAGCGGTGGCTCCAGACTGTGTCTGCAGGTGTCAGCAGGGGAACAGGCAGCCTAACAGTCTACTAACACCAACTCCTCATTCACTTTTAACAAAGCAGATGACACTGCCCCCACCTACGTTTGCCTCAAGGAAAGGGAAAGCAGTAACAAGCACCTAGTATACCCTAGTTACCATTTAAAAGCTGTAAAACACAGAGAAACATACATCCTTCTCCCGAACCCCCACTCACTCAGGGACCACCCCCACCTCCGCTAAAACCTTCCTGAGATCACCACGAGCAGCCCCAACAGTATCCACAAGAGCTAGACGAAGACCACACTGCCGTAAACCAGCATCAACTGACAAGGTAGGCACAATTTCAGTTACAAGTAGCCACGCTACTACCTAGAAATCCCAAATCTAGATGTGTTTAAATCTGCCATTTTGTGAAACATAGGCCTCCCTCCAACTATCTAGGCGTCTCAAATCCAGGTGTGGTTAGATCTGCCATTTTGTGAAACATAGGCCTCTTCCCACTATCTATAGTCTCAAATCCAGGTAGATCTCCCATCTTGTGAAACATAGGCTTCTCACCCACTATCTAGGAATCTCAAATGCAAATGTGTTTAGACCTGCCATTTTGTGAAACCTAGGCCTCTCTCCCACTGTCTACGAGTCTCAAATCCAGGTGTGGTTAGATCTGCCATTTTGTGAAACATAGGCCTCTCTCCAACTGTGTATGAATCTCAAAACAGGTATGGTTAGATCTACCATTTTGTGAAACATAGGCCTCTTCCCACTATCTAGGAGTCTCAAATCCCGGTGTGGTTAGACCTGCTATTTTGTGAAACATAGGCCTCTCTCCCACTATCTAGGAGTCTCAAAACCAGGTGTGGTTAGATCTGCCATCTTGTGAAACATACTCCTCTCTCCCCCTATCTAGGAGTCTCAAAACCAGGTGTGGGTAGATAAGCCATCTTGTGAAACATAGGCCTCTCTCCCCCTATCTAGGAGTCTCAAATCCAGGTGTTGGTAGATCTGCCATTTTGTGAAACATATGCCTCTCTCCCACTATCTAGGAGTCTCAAAACCAGGTGTGCTTAGATCTGCCATTTTGCGAAACATATGCCTCTCTCCCACTATCTAGGAGTCTCAAAACCAGGTGTGGTTAGATCTGCCATCTTGTGAAACGAAACATAGTCCTCCCTCCCCCTATCTAGGAGTCTCAAATTCAGGTGGGTAGATCTGCCATTTTGTGAAACATATGCCTCTCTCCCACTATCTAGGAGTCTCAAAACCAGGTGTGCTTATATCTGCCATTTTGTGAAACATAGGCCTCCCTCCCACTATCTAGGTGTCTGAAAACCAGGTGTGCTTAGATCTGCCATCTTGTGAAACATAGGCTTCTCTCCCACTATCTAGGAGTCTCAAATCCAGGTGTGCTTAGATCTGCCATTTTGTGAAGCATAGGCCTCTCCCCCCACTATCTGAGAGTCTCAAATCCAGATGTGGTTAGACCTGCACCCGAACTACATTAAAGCATACTGTACGTATACCTTACACCACGTCTGTGGACACAGGCCGCATGCACGGCCAAACATCCATGCACCGTAGAATGCAGCTATAACTATGCCATTCCTGTCTAGCAGCACACATAACCGTCCACATTGAAACACCTGACGTACCTCAACACCTGTGCCACTAGCATACAGCGACTACCAACGAAAAGAAATTCGGTATAGCTGGGCACACATCAAATCTTCAACAATAGCACTCTATCCCTAACCACCAACAGTGCCCACCCACGTGCCTGACCTTTGGGCTGCTTAGTGGAGCCTAGCCAGCCACCTAAATCCTAAGCCGGCGAAAATGCACACAAGCATCTCTTAATCTACACTCTTAAAACCTCCACCACATTGATTGCGGTAACCTAGGGCGTTACAACCACAAAGCGTGTTGAGGCCATACAAATGGGGAGAGAGCGCTATATAAATAACTGAATACAATACAATGTCCCAGGTCTATAGGGTGCTGTTCCTCCTACGAGGACCTTTACATAAGTGGATGCTGCCCTCAGAGCCGGAACCAAATGCTGACTCCAGAAGTCTCCAAAGTCGCACCTTCACTTCTATTTGTAGGTTCACTGCTGCTTTGGGATCCCATATTTTAACATGCTGTATTTGGGAATGTTAAGGAGGCCTTGCTCAGTCATAATTCAATAAAAGCCCCATCAGTGACAGAATTGTGCAAACAGCAAAGGTTTTATTCTCAGTCGACTGGGGGCCGTTACACAAGCCAACGTTGATCAGTTAACCAGGCAAGGACTCAAAAGCCTGCCCCTTTTGAACACACCTTTATTGAGAATACAGCATTGCACAATATTTGTATACTAATTTAAACCTTAGATTTTAACATATTCTAATTTGCCCTTTTACTTAAAGGTCAAAACACTTCCTGAAACACATTACTCCTTATGCAAATTAGCAAGACTAGGTAGTTTCCCAAATTTCACCCACTCATTGACATATGTTTCAACCTTAACACTGGACAAAACAAGTTCTGGAAATGACCCACGTCTTCAGACATCTTGGCACACTGTGTCCAAGACATGGATAAGTTGTCTAGTTTTCTATTGGCTAATCCATCTTCTTATTTATTTGTGACTGTATGCCAGTTTCACTGGCAAATCAGCACTGTGGAAATAATATATTCTCCCATTTGATGCTGCCAAATTGTCTGCACCTGGATTGCCCAAGCCCCATCCTCCAACCGTGGCTGGGTTACTGGCCACCATGTTTTGAGCTCTTAACAGCTATGTATTCTCTGGGCTTTCAACACCCTGCCCTGAGGCCTATTTCTAATTTAACACATGCCATGGTATTCATTTTAAAATAAATGTATGCCTGTTGCTGCGATATTTTTTATGTCAGGAATCAATATTCTGTGTTAATGTTGTGAGCACTGCAAGCGTACCTATATGTTATATGTTGTCCTAAACAAGTGTGTCCCGTGTTACCTATTTCCAATGTACATTGCCTTGTATAGGGGCAGCTAAACTACCTAAATAGACAATACTCCTGAGTTTTCAATGTTGGGCAGGAGGGAGGGGTATAGGCCCTAAATAAAATATTTACCTATCTGTCACAGGAGAGGGGGGCTGCTCCTCTACATGAACATTTGAGAAAACCCACACTTTCACTAGGACCACTTGTATTTACTTTGATGCTTAAGGACATATTTGATCCTGGAGAGAGAGAATCTCCTACACTCACAGACTTTCCTATGGATCTGCTGGTGAAATCTGTTTGGGTTTTATTCAGTGACAAAGGGTGCTGTGTTTCCATGAGAAATTCGTGTGTCCTTACAGGGTACCACACCTCAAACATCCCACTTTCTCCCTTCCAATTCTCACTTTTCAATCCCTATTGGACACATGCATTAGCTGTGGGACTTGAAGCTGACTATTATGGACACATCCCAGTCAGATATGTACATAGGGTTTTAAATATTTAATTTTCTGAGAAGGATGTTCACCCAGTCTTCATCACAAGGATCAGGGAATGGTATCACCAAGACCCTGAAGCCAAGAGTACAAGGAAGAACTCTTAAGAAAATATCACAGGGACAGGATTCCCAGACGATTTTAAAGGACCAAACACATAAGCACTACTTCTCCCGGAATTCCCTCTCTCACAAAGGGAAAATCTGGAGCAGATCTGTGAAACTCAACTAGAGGTATAAGGAAAAGAAGACTATGGGGAAACCCTAATCATCCCATAGAAGTAGCTCCCCAGCCCGCAAGAGAACAGGTATGGGAGAGACACACCTCTCTCCCATTTAACAGCATTGGTGACTGGGTGAAGCACAAGTCTTCCCTGTGCAAAAACCTGTCACACAGAGAGGACTTCACTTCTTCCCCCACTTCAGGAAGATTTGAAGACTTGCTCATGCCCAATTACTTCCCTGAATCTACCTCAGCCTCCAGGCCCATGCTACTCCCCCTGAGTGGTCCTTCTGGTATGTCTCTACTGCCTTTGACTAACATCGGGCGTCTGCCTGCTTTGCTGCATCTTCTCCTGGGGCTTCTGGTCCTTCAGCCGACCTCTGGATCTCTTGGTTTGGGTCTCCTCTGGCCCTCCCTGGAGTTGTTTACGGCCAAATCTGCATCTGAGGGGTATAGTATAGACGTACATTCATTTTCCCCATACAAGCGGACGCAGCTCTCCAGATAATTTTTTTAAGTAGGAATGTTTTACTCCCTATTTTTGAAATTGGAGGTGAAATAATTTTTCAGGGAGTAAAAAGTAATTTCTTCTCTCAATGGGGGTATTTTTTAGGAGAAACATTTGATCTAAAAAAATAATTGTAACCATATATCTTTGCACCTAGTGATTCATGCAGCTTATAATGCTTATAATGCATGTTTACATTAAAACCTTTCCTCAGATTTGCCGCTAATATTTGCACTCCTTCCTGTTCCTCTGCTCTCCAAATGCCATAGATCCAAACCTGTCCATTGAGCAATGTGAGTAGCGCTTCTTCCTGTGGCGATGCTCTCCAGTTGCCATGGATCTGAACATATCCACAGGGACCAGTGATGCACAGCCTGGGGCAGGAGATGGGGTGGGGTGGGGGGCTAATACAGAGAGCACTACTGCTGCCCACAGGGATCAGTGATGCATAGCTTGGGGCAGGAGATGCAGAGCGTAAACAGATAGCTCTGCTGATGCACACAGGGGCCAGTAAGGCACAGCCTGGGGCAGGAAATCGCAGTTGAGACAGGAAGCACTACTGCTGCACACAGGGACCAGTGATGCACAGCCTAGGGCAGAAGATGGGGTGCTTATACAGCGAGCACTACTGCTGCACATGAGCTTCAGATGCACAGCACAGCATGGGTGCGGGCAGAGCCACCATATGGGGAATATACTGACCTTTAGCTGATTGGCAGTCAGTAATCAATAATTCACGTGTGTTAGGTTTAATATTTTAGAAGTTATTAAGAGGAAACCACTACAGGTGTTACATGTAGGTTACTTTATGATGGTTAATATAATAATCAGAAATATAATGTTTGTCTTTTGTTTTTTTAAAATCTCATTTTTAAGGCAAACATTATGAACCAGAGAGAGAAAATCCTTAGTACATTTGAGCACCTGAAGCAGTTTCTGGAGAAGGAGAAACAGCAGCTGCTCAGCAGACTGGAGAAGGAGCAAGAGGAGAACATGAAGAAGATTCAGGAGAAACTGACCCAACTGGAGAAGCAGCAAAGCACCCACAGGGACCTGATCACAGAGCTGGAGAGGAGGTGCCAGCAACAGGATGTGGATCTCCTGAAGGTGAGGGGGGATCAGGGATCTATAGAACTATAACAGTGATCCACCCACAGGAGCCTGATCACATAGGAAAAGCCAGCAACAGGATGTTGGTTTACTGAAGGTGAGAGGGGATTAGTAACCTAAAGATAAAGAGCAGCAATCCACCCACAGGGGTATGATCCCAAAGCTAGAACAGAGGTGCCAGCAGCAACAAAGGGAGTTCCTAAAGATAAGACTGGATCCAAGATCTATAGACCTGCAACAGCAGGAATCCACTGCCAGGGACCTGACCACAGAGCTGGAGAGGAAGTGCCAGCAGCAGGATGTGGAGTTATTAAAGGTAAGACGGGATCAGGGATCTATGGACCTGTAACAGCAGCGATCCACTGCAAGGGACATGATCACAGAGCTGGAGAGGAAGTATCAGCAGCAGGATGTGGATCTACTGAAGGTGAGCAGGAATCTGAAACGTATAGAAATAGAGCAGCAATCCACCCAGAATTACAACAGAGGTGCCAGCAGCAGGACGTGGATCTACTGAAGGTGAGAGGGAATTGGGGATCAATGGCCCTGTAACAGCAGCGATCCACTTTGGAAGGTCAGAATAAGTACCAGCGATTCTGATCCATTTTCAAGCCATTTATATTAAACACAAAGATGAAACTCCTAACTGTCTCCTCAGTCGTCGTTGGGTCTCCAAAGAAAACCGTCCCTGTCCAACTCTAACCTATTCTATCACTGCCACTGTATATATAGAACTAAGGAACAGGAGAATGACTCCCTTCTCCTGTATTTTGCTTTTCAGTAATGTCAATTTTAGTTCTTGGCAATTCCTTGATCAAGTTCACATAGTTCAGAGATAGGGTTCTTCAGCTTTTCCACAGTGTTCTTGACACTTTGTTTTCCCCTCTTTATCTTCCTTCGATCTCACGTTTGGTCTAATGTCCTTATTGTTCTCTCTTGATACAAAGTCCACTTCCTTTTCTGGCTGGGCCAGTTATTCAATCTTCTATAAGTTTTCTCACTTTCTTTGTACACTTCTTTATCACTGGATCAAGTATTAAGATCCCAGAAATGGTCTTGGCTTGATTTCCACTTTTTTATATTACTGGGACGAGTATGATTGTGCTCGTAATGATTCACTCTTGGCTCTCTCTCTTTATTACTCAAACGAGTATGATTGTGCCAGTAACAATTCACTCTTGGCTCTCGCTCTTCAGGGTTTCTGGGACGAATATGATTCGTATACTCGTTATGTTCGTGTTCCCTCCCGGGTCTCCCGCTGTCCTCGTTACCTTTTTGTCTCGGGGTTAGTGTTACCAGGCCTGTTAGCAGGATGGGAAACTCTTCAATGTTCTTCAGGATGCCTTCTCTCTCTTCTCCGGTTTCCTCTCTTGCTCCGCACCTATCCCTGGATGTCAGAGTCTCGGTGGTGTCTGCGTAGTTGTTGGACTGCACAGTCCACCCCTTCTGGGTCATGCCACCAGTTACAAACAGCTTGCTTCCTTGGGGTTTCTCTGCCCCAACACCTCCTGCCTTCAGCTGTCTGCGGAGCCGTCTTCCACGCCAGTTAGTCCCTTTGTCAGTCGGCAGGGTTCCTCGCGGTATCTCCTTCTCTTCAGCAACACCTGCTGGAATCTCATGGACTTCTCTCCACGCAAAGCAGGTTTGAAACTCCCAGGTCTCTCTTCCTGCTTCAGCTCCTCCTTCTTTTTTTATCACGTGCAGCTGGGCCTTCCCCAACTTAGGATCCCAGTCCTTCTCTTTCTCTTGAGTACTCCGTATTACACAATCTCTCTTCTTCTTCACAGTACTTGATGCTTGACTGTTCTGTATGCATCTATCACTCTTCTTCACAGCACTTGATGCTGGAGTGATCTGTATTGCTCTTGAATATTTCTTCTTCTTGGTATCTTCAAAATATACTTCTTCATAGTATACCAATGGTTTTACATCACAGTAACAGATATTGGTTTGGTCTTTCTGTGACTTGGTCCTCACTAATGTTTTAGGGTTGAGTACATCAGGGAGTTTGTCAGTGGAATGTGAGTCATTGTCCCCAAGGGGGGAGTCTCTGCCAGTGAGGTCCACTTGCCTATACCCTTAGGGAGGGTATTGCATAGCAGGCTCACGTCCCCAGACTCACAGGGAAAAGCTCCTGCCTGGGAAGAAGTGACTGAATCCCGTGATTCATCAGACCACCCACGGGACTAGATCACAGAATTAGAGGAAAGTGTTAGCAGCAGGAAGAGGATTTACTGTAGGTGAGAGGGGATCAGGCAGCTATAGAACCAGAAGTGCAGCATTTTTTCCATATGGACATTACATCAGCGCTATAGGGCAGGTGTCAACAGCACAATGATAAGAAAAGGTGACCCCTTGAACTTTCTTAATAGTAATTCAGAAGTACAAAAACCATATGTTGGTAACTGGATCCATTTGGAAATAGTCAACTGGAATTCATAGCAGAGCATGCTGCATGTAAGTGAAGAACTAACAACTGCAGAAGATATTTAAAGCTAGGGTGGGATATCTCAAGTCACTCTATGTCAGCTTCTACTAAATGCGGTTGTTAATGAAAATATATAAGTATGTAATTATCTACATCAAGGTATTAAACAATAACATTAAAAATGTAATCAATACAATATATACACCTCTCGATTTTCATACATAGCAGTTCAGGAGATGCACATGAACTCAATTTTCAGTAAAATGATAAGATAGCAAACAGTTGCAAATGGTTTCTACTGGTCCTAGTTGCTGACATACAATATCATATATAAAATGCTTAGGATGTCAGTGCAAAATCAGTTCACACTTTCATCAGCAGGTGGCACCAAAGTGCTGCGGGGAATGGTCTGTGATGCTATGAGCTATGATGGGTGTAGGTGGGCAAGTCCACACTCTATTAACTTTATACTCAGTGCTGTTACCCTTGCCCAACCTCTTAGCTGTCCCTCTTGTCCCACAGTTTGAGGACCACCAGTTGTAAGGCTGCTGGGGATCTGCATGGGCCAGGGCTGGTGCTGTAATGAGGGTCTGCTTGAGCTCCTCCAAGGTCTGCTGGCATTGGTCTCTCCATCCTTCACCAATGGGGTCCCAAGAATGTACATTTTGTGGGACTGATGGTACTCCTCTTGCCCTTCTGGGTAGTGTAAGGGTGTGTAAGGAGTAGACTGGCACACGGGTGGTATTGTAGTAGCTATAGACTTTTATTGTGGGGAAATGAAGAAGGAAAACTATATCTATCCTGTAAGGGAGGCATGGTATCACAAGTATGACACTGACACAAGAGCTAGAAGTTTCAAAACCTTTAATAAATTCTTGGGGTTTTGAAAAACTCCTACTTTGCCCTATAGCTATGATGAGAGTAGGCTCTACCCTCAAATAATAAAGAAAACACAGTCCTAGTCAGTCTATGTCAAATCAAAATGGCCTACACTAAAAGAAAAACATGCTTGCCCTATCTCTTATACAAATATTGTGTAAAGGGGAATGTGTATGCAAAGGAAAGTCGGTGTAATAACATAAAAGATTGAGGTGGCTGAGTCAGCTCTCCTCCCCATGCTGGACAGCACGGAGTAAGGTAGACACTGTAGACAGGATGAAACACACTGGCTCAGGTTATCAAAAAAAGGACAGTTCAAAATGTGGGTCGAGGCCTGATTGGCCTTCCACGTTGAAGTCACTTTCAGTTCACTAAAAGTTTTTTTCACAGTTCAACAAAAGTTCACATAGGTCTCCCTATGTTGGGCTCGGACCTCTCAACAAAAAGTACCTGATTCAACGTCACGTAGGTCTCCCTCAGTCGGGCTCGGACCTCTCAACAAAAAGTGCCTCAATCAACATCACGTAGATCTCCCTCAGTCGGGCTTGGACCTCGCAATGATAGCACTTGCAGGGGTTCCTTTCCCCAAGCTTCATTCAGATTCATTAGGGGTTCCCTTCCCCTAACTTATTTCATATTCCAAGTCTCCCTCGGTTGGGCTCGGACCTTCCACTGATGTTGAAGACTTTCGAGTGTGCACAGCTTTTTCCATATACCTCCACAGGACCACTTTGACTTTTACTTTATCTCTCCCTTACGGTATTTGCCCCATTGTCTCTTGGTCTTGGTAGTTCCACAGCACAATCAGGAAAATTCAAAAATCTTTCTCTTAAAGCAATCACCTTTTAACTTCTCCTTTCAATGGGATTAATATTGACCATTGCCCCCTTCAGAGTTAGTTCACTTTGACGCTTTTTAACAAGACATGGAACTATTTCGTGGAGACTTTAGAGTGAGCAATTTCCTTTCGCGGGACCACTCCGCTACTCTGTATCACTGGCTTCACTGTTATCAGTAACGTTGAAGTTCACTACTGGTTTGCTTTCTTTCGCATCTCATCCGCAAGCGCGCAACCTTCAATCGTAAGATATAATGTTGCGGCTTCAATCTTTCCTTGACACAAACCGCCTTTCATCTCTTTCGCTAACTCACTGGTTGTGTGCATTCCTTTCTTTTCTCTGTGGCTTTGATTCACAAGTCGAGGTTGATACCACAGGCTTGGCCTCACCTCCCCAACTCTGCAGTTCACCCAGGAGGGTTGCTGGCATGCTTGAAACACAATGCTGGCTTCTTCTTGGCTGGGATTTGGCTTCCTTTGCATATTCCTCACGGTTTCCCAGAGGCAACGACCTCCTGCAGGGATCTTCAGGGTTTCTCTACACCTCTCTCTGGTCCCTGTATCTGTCGTCCTACTCCAGTGAGTTTGCCTTCGCCCCGGAAGATCTGCTCCTTCTCGTGCCTCACCGTGCTCAGAGTGTGTCTCAAACTCTCTCATGAGGGCTAAAAACCAAGCTATTCAACTAGCCAAGTCCCAAGGGAGTTCCACTGTAACCATGGAACACTCCCACTATAATCCTGTCGAACCTGTTCAATACTGTTCTCATGAAAATGCTTTAAATTGTATTGCTCAATATTGCCCTGATGAATATGCGTTAAGTTGTACCTAAGTGAATATACTGTAACAGCGCCACAATGCCTCAGGGCCGTTGTGCGCTTTATGAATTCAAATAAATAAATAAATACATAAATAAATAATATTCCACCTTTTATCCGTGTGAGGGGAGCTAATGGGTATCAGATGTATGTGATTAAGGTCAACTGCCTCACTTTGCCTTACCTTATTAACGGGACCTGTCCAATGAGATATTGTCAAGATGTGCGTCCCTAGGGCGCTGCGTACCTGTGTTTCCTGTAGGCTTGCGTGCCGGGGTCGCCAGGACGTTGCTTGTAGAACGAAAGATGAGAGGGTAACGCCAGGAACCGGCCCAGGTCCCGTCCTGATTGCAGGATTGAAAATGGGTCCGATTCCTGACGCCACGGGTGAACACTTCCCTGGATTTACGTGGCGCCAGAACAGTGCAAGCACTGAACAGGGAAGGCCGGTAGATGAAGACTGTGAGCTTGAGTGCGTTGCTGTGATTCTGCAGAATCCTTCTTGAAGATGTTGAGAGAAGCCAGCCGGGACTGTAGTATGGCAGAAAAGGCAGACGGCAAGTAGGACCGAACAAAGGCACCGGAGGCACTGGCACCCAGCACAAGGCAGAGGAGTATTCAGGTAAGGAAGGTGGTCAGGCAGGAGAGGGAAGGGAGGTAAGGAGGAATAATGGAGGGACCGGAGGAACTAGGCCAGGACCGGACAATACCCAACCCAAGAGAGCAGACCCCCAACCAAGGAACCTAACCACCAGGGTAAGGGAAGGCCGGGCAAACTGGAAGGAAACAAGGGAGGCAAGCGAACGACTCCCTTCTCCTGGACTGGGTATAACTGTTCCGGGTGATGATTTGATCCAAATGTGCATTACCAGAGGGAATACCTCCCTTACCCTGGTCTTTCATTAATGTCCACAATGTAGAACACCAGGGTGAATGACTCACTTTCCCTGGCCTCAGAAGAAGGACTCAACTTTCTTGATATCTCTTTCTATGGATTTCACAATGTTACTGAACCAGGGGGAATGCTCCCTTCCCCAGGTCTCTCTTGTTCTTGATATTGGCAGTTCACAATGCCAGGGGAGAAGTCTCCCTTCCCCTGGCCTTCTCAGGCTGAATTGGCAGTTCACAATGTCAGGGGGAATGTCTCCCTTCCCCTGGACTTTCTTAGGCTAAATTGGTAGTTCACAATGCCAGGGGGGATCTCTATCTTCCCCTTGTCTTTCTCAGATAAAAATAGATCGATATGGCACCCCAACCCTTGTTTTCTTAAAGATTTGTTTAGGCAGACCTGGTTCACTTGCCTGCCAGATACTGCCATGAAGAAGATGGTTAGGGAGGCTCTACCTCTCAAGTTGCATGTCCACGACCCTACTTCCTCTTTTAGTTATTCTTCCCGATAGACTTGGTTCACTCTCCTGCCAAGTAAGATCATAATAACAGTTGTTCCAACTATTTTTAACTTAACCTGGGTCTCAGACACGGGGTTCAGGGTTTCTTTCTCCTCCTTTCTCTCTCCCGACAGCCCAAGTAGTCTCTGGAGGATAGCTCAGGGGCAACGCGTTCGCCTTGGAAACAGGACGCCACACAGCAACTGGGTATTAAGCGCGTTATAAATAACCAATTACATTACATTACAAGTACCTTCTGGGTCTCTGCCGGTTCTCCTCCGTCAGTTGCGTGCTCTTCTGACAACCTCTTGGGCTTCCTTAACTGTTGTGCTGCGTTGGCTCTGCAGCATTTCCTGCTGGGTGGCTTGCACGTCTTTCCCGACCGTGTGGTCCGGTTACTACTTCTTCCAGGACTTCCGCTCTTCCAGCACTCATGTCAGCACAGGCACAGAGGACCGTATAGGGACGCCAAGGCTCCCTCGCTCATATCCTGATCAGTGGTTTCCTCCTCTCTCCATGCGGAACGTCATTCATGCTTGTGGAACTTCCTGCGAGGGTCTGACAACAAAGTAAGTCTGACTGGACCGCTCACCTAAGTCACATGGAGCATTCTTCATGGCTCTGCACCTCTTCCTTTTCCCAGTACTTGTCTGGTATACCTACTTTGGGGAGTTCACACTCTTCTTCGTCCCAGTACTTCCTAAAGTTCTAGTTTCACAAAAGTACAAAGGAACACTAGGCAAGGTGATGGTGTATGGAGGTGTGTAGAGTAGGAATGAAGGTTGTTAGCAGAGGTGTGTGTAGGACTGGTAGATCACGTTCTCCCGGGTGTCTTCCCTGTATCCCATAGGGGGAATCCCTCCCCATGAGATCCTCCCACTGAGTACCATTCCCAGGGGGACTATCGGGTAGCGTCCTCACCTCCCTGGCCTCGTGAGAAGGGTCTCCCTCAGGGAGAAGGGACGACATCACGTGATTCATCACAGTAGGCTGATATCCCTTGGTGTGGTCCCCAAGTGGTCGGGTGATTTTTGGCAAATCTCGTGACTAGCCTCCAGTAGTAGTTACAGAATCCCAGGACACTCAGCAATTTCTTCAGGGTCTGAGGTTGTTGTCAATCATAGCTCTGCATCTCTGCAAAATGGAAATTAATGTTTAGAATATTGTGGTATGGCTATTTATATTGTCCTCTTTCTCTCTTTCTCTCTCTAGGATGTGAAGAGCGTCTTGGGCAGGTACGTCTCCTCTTGCGTTGATGAACCCTCATTGTAGACTCCCTTTTATCCCTGTGGATGTCCTCTGTTCCTCACATTTATTACATACTACAGACCCCGGCTCCATCTTCATTGAAGGAAGAGTCCTGTCTCTAAGCTCACAGTGCAGGTCCCTACCTTCACTCTAACCCTATATACACCATACAGGCTCTGTACTATTACCACTTGCAAGCCCCAGACTCTGTACTATTAGTTCTTGCAAGCCTCTCCCTCCTCTCTCTAAGCTCACAGATCAGGCCCATCCTTCTGTATAACCCTAAAGACCCCATATATACTCTGTACTATTACCACTTGCAAGCCTCTCTCTCTCTCTTTCTCTCTCTCTCTAAGCTCACAGTGTAGGGCCCTTCTTTCTGTATAAGCCTATGGACCCCATATAGACTCTGTACTATTACCACTTGCAAGCCCCTCACTCTGCTCTGAAAGGTCACAGTGCAGGGACCTTCCTACTGTGTAACCCTATATAGAGTCAATATTTTATGCTTACCCCTGGGATGTCTCCCACTCCTAAATCTGGGCTCAGCAAAGAGGTTCTTTCTCTCGCCCTAACCCCATACGTTTTGCCCTTCCTCTTACCTCTCTCAGCTGCTCGCAGGCCCATGCATACCCTGGAAGTTCTTTCATTCTTCTCATGTACCTTTTTATTAGCACTGGCAGTGGCTGCCTCAGCCAATCAGAATGCTGGAAACATGGGCTGTAGCTTGTGGTACTAGACCGCATTCGGAGCAGTCTAAGAGTTGCTCACGTTTGTTCACCACTCGCTCACTTTAGTTCTCTCTTTCACTGCTCTTGGCTGCCATGAAAATAGAAATTGCGCTTTTTTGCTTTTGAAAGAGACCTCTTCCTGTTTTAATTGCAGAGTTCTACAAAAAATGAAGCAACCCTTTAACTTCAGCCTCTGGAAGATGCTCAAGTGTACGAATGGCTATGATCAGCGGCCACCTGAAGGCATGTTTGATTTAGTTATGCTTGAGCACGTCATGAGCGCTTAGTCGCCTGACATGCGTCAGCACTTCGCTTATTCCATCATCATGGATCCAAGGGAACTAGCAAAGATGACTGACCTCTGGCTCTCTCACAGAGTCGACCACAGCGATAAGGGGACAGGTAAGGCAGGCCGAAATTCAACCAAGTAGAAATGGGTAACCCCTTGTGGGTTGGCCCTAAAAGAAGGATGGCACCACTAACCCAAAGGTGAGTGGTGGTTCCTCAGTAATACCCTGGCTCCCCAGCACCTTCTGGGACTAACAGATTGCTGAGCTGTGCGCCTAAAGCAGGGCTGAAGTCGAGGGTACGCGCGGGTGGACGGCGTCCCCGCACTTTATTCAGAGAGCGGACGCCATCCCCCAGGGTTTTTTAGAGGCTATGTGTAAAAGAAGACACTTTGACCGTCTTCTGCAAAATTTTGGTTTTATGCACCATCTGGGTTTCGAAACAGTCGCCAGGTTCACAGGTCGGGCACTTCACCATTACACTATATAACCGGGTGAAAAATAAAAACTAAGGGTGAAATGTCACATTTTGGGACTGCAGTCTCCATGGAAAACATTGGCATTGATTCTTGGGGTTTAAAACGTGCACACTTTTTAACATTTTCAAACCCTAGAAAATATCCTTTCTTGGTTTATGTGTATGTTGATTTTATGAAAGGCAAATGCCTATACGTCTTGTGCAATTTGTATGGTTATGCAAAGCCAATTGAATTAAATGTGCATATTTCACCGTTATATGCTCATCTGGTGACGTCACATCCCATGGCGTATGTTAAAAAGCCCCCTAACTTTTTTCTTTAGGACTTGACCCCTGGCCTCTGGTCACCGGGAGGCTTGCCCTTGTGCAGACATCCCAGAGATGTCTTCAATTTCGCTTAATGTGCCAGGGTTAAGACCCAGAAAGGAAGTTGGGGGAGTGCTGGTAGGGGTTCCCTCCAATACTTAGCAGTATGTCCATTCCATTCTAGTGGAGAACCAACATACCACTGGAATCAGAGACACTGCTGTCAGTACCACTGATGTTGACAGCACTTTCCTTTAGCCAGAGGTTCTACCAAATAGTCCTCTGCAGGCCGCTAAGTTATTTAGTGCCTCGTTAAGACTTTCCCTATTTTTAACATTTCCCTCTAGATAGTTAACTGGAAGTTAACTCTCCCTGTTGGTGTCCAAGAAAATGTCCTGGGCAAAGATCTGGGAATGACTTGGAAGAGAGAGGCATCTTTAAAGGCACCACTCTCATCCCAGGAGTTGTAACATTCAATTCTACTCCTGTGGGTTTTATGTGTTTTTAGTGAGCATTTTTGATTTCTGATTTTATTTTCACCATTTCTTTGTATTGCAAAATATGGGGGAAACCCCCCCACACCCTTGCTGCCCCATCTCGCCACGCTCTCTCCTACTGACCCCCAAGTCACATTGCCTTATCCAAACACACTCCCTGCATTTTGCAGTAAAAACAAATTTGTGAAAATCAGCAATAAAAAATACCACAATGAAAAATATAGGGTAGCAAGTCTCTGTACCTTCTTGTCAAGGGTCAATTTATGAAAAGTTATCCAGGTCGAAAAGATGAAGTACCAGTTTCTCTTCTATGTCTTTAGTTGTTAAGCCTTGTATTCCACCTGCTCCTGCGGGTGAGGCTGGGAACCCAAAGTCCTCCTGGACCATTCAAAACTTCTACTGGGGGGTCGCTGTTGTGCACGAGCAAAATGGCTGCTTGATCCAGGAGCTCTGCTGCCTGAGACCGCAACGCAGTGGCAGAAACACCCTTTCTGTGCACCATACGCAGCGAAAACGCCTGGTGGTAGATCTAAGGGATGTATCTCCCTCCTCGCCGACTTTGAGACCTGACAGTGCACCTGGACCGCGGCAGGCCTTTGTGTGCGTCCCGGCCTTCTGGCACGGCTCACGTTTCTGTATAGGGCGCGCCTGGAGCATTGTAGCAGGGGACCTGGACTGCGTGGGCTGCGAGGAGGGACCTGCAGCTGGGGGCAGCCACCTTCACCTCTGTCACCCCCATATGAAAGAAGGAAATCTACAGACTACAATTTTCACGAAAGAAACAGATAGAAATAGTCTTCTACAGGCAAAAAGTTTCCACCCAAAAAATACCTTCTCAAGCATTCCACTCAGTCAGTTTCTGAGATATCGTAGGATCATCTCTGAGGACACCGATGTAATAAATGAGGATACCGGTAAAAGTTTATGATAAGAACTTTAATGTAGGCCCCCGGAGCGATCAGCCGCCGGGAATTTAATGCATATAAACACTCTAACAGAAGAACATTCTATAATCCCTACGTTCCACTGACGTAGTGTCGGTGCGTATCTAACATCTAACATCTCCCTTCCTATATGAAACGGGATGGGAGGAGAATGAAAGGAAAGAAGGAAACAAAGAGGAAACAAGAGAAATATGAAAGAAAGTATGGAACCTTGGAATGGTTGGGGATAACTGTGACAGTAATAGCATCATTTGCAATAGTTTTTTTTCTAAACAGGAGGATGCTGTGGCCAGCACTTCAATAATAGACATAGTCACTGTTGAAGTTTCGGATGGCCCTCCGATTCCTCTTGGACAGTCCACCAGCAGAACCTTTATCACTCCCATGAGAGATCTTGTCATCTTCTTCTTCATAACCTTGTTGGTGTATATCTTTTGTCTGAACATTGCCTTTCAACAGTGTGTCTTTACGTGTGCTTGGTTTGTTGAAATCTTTTTCTATTTTCACCAGGTCATCACCAGACCATCTCTTCCCATCATCCAACAGCACAGATTGCGGGGATCTGAAACCAGATTCACCTTTGGGTGTTTTCTTGGGCTCTCTGACACATACCCAGTCTCCTTCTTGAATTACCATTTGTTTTACTCTGTTCCTTGAGTCATAGTATGCTTTGTATTTACTTTGTTTTCCTTTCACTAATTTCTGGACATGGTCCATGTTCAATTTTGCTTCTCCATTGTCCATGAAAATCCATGCTGGTCTGAGTCGATTGCATGCGACTCTGCCTCTCATCATGATGAATGGTTCGACATTGGTGGTGGTGTGTGGAGTTGTCCTGTATGCAAATAGGGCTTCTTTAAGTGTCTCCCTCCATGGAAATGTGTTGACTATGGCCAATTGAATCACACTCTTTACTAGCCTGTTCATTCTCTCTACAAGTCCATTAGAGATTGGGTGATATAAGGATGTGGTTATGTGATGTATTGACCTGTCTCTGAGAAACTCTTGAAATTCCAATGATACAAATTGTGATCCATTGTCGGAGACCAGTTCTTTGGGATCTCCTTCTCTGTTGAACACATCTGTCAGAAATTCTGTGATCTTTTTTGTGGTTACACTTGTTTCTGATATTCCCCACTCTGTCCACTTGGACGTATAGTCTACAAGCACTATGATGTAGATTTTTACAGCTTCAAGATTCTCGAATGGACCCATGATGTCTATGGCTAGTTTGGACCACACATTTTTTGGGGTTTCTACTGGCTGTAATGGTGTTTCCTCAGAACTTTGGATTTGTCGCTTGTGGCGCAGGCAGAGCAGTTCTTGACCATTTCCTCCGCTTCCTTCCACATGTGTGGCCACCAGTAGTTGCTTCTCAAGCGGTTCTTTGTCAAACTTCTCCCTAGGTGTCGTTCGTTTGCTAGGTCGAGTAGTTTTTTTCTGAGTTGTACTGGTGGAATGACTCTATCGCCTCTATAGATGTGTTCCTTGTCCATGGATATTTCTTCCCTGATGGGCATGAAATTTGTTAGATTTTGACACAATCCTCTCCAGTCATTGGTTATTGCTTTCCTAATTTCTTGTTTTTCAGGATCAGTAACGGTTGTGTTTTTCCATTCTTCTATGGGAATGGCTGGATTTATGGCAGCTATTATGTCTCCCTCTGCACCTTCAGATTCATCATCTTGGTTGGTCGATAATCTGGAGAAACAGTCTGCCACTTGATTTTGCGTCCCTGGAGTGTAACATACATTGAGGTTGTATTGCATGATATCAAGGATCCATCGTCTGATTCTTGGTGATATGAGGTGAGGTGTTTTAGACTGGAGGACATGCACTAGTGGTTTGTGGTCTGTTCTGAGTATAATGGGTAGCCCCCAAATTAAATTCCTGAAATGTTGTTCGATCCACTTGACACCCAGCGCCTCCCTTTCTATTCTGGAACAATTCAATTCTGCTCCTTTCAACACTCTGGACGCAAAGGCAATTGTTACTTTGTTCTTGTTTTGTATTTGTTCTAAGACTCCTCCCAGACCGCTCTTACTGGCATCCACTGATATGATTGTCTTCGCGCTGCAGTCAAACATTCCTAAAGCTGGTGCTTGATTAATTTTAGATTTTATTTTTTCAAACTCCACTTTACATTCTTCAGACCATTCAAATCTATTCACCTTCTTCATGATGTTTCTCATATTCTTAGTCTTGCTGGCATAGTCACCTATGAATTTGGAGTAGTACTCCGTCATTCCAAGGAAGCTCCTCAGTTGATCCTTGTTTTCTGGTTCTGCAATGTTCATTATGGTGTCCATTAGTTCTTTCTTGGGACTGATGCCTTTGGCGTCTGTGGAATGACCAAGGTATGACACTTTTTTGCATTTAACGTTGCACTTGTCTAACTTTAAAGTGAGGCCGCTTCTTTGGATTACTAGTAACACGCCCATAAGTATTGCGTTGTGTTCCTCTTCTGTGATGGCTGATATGAGGATGTCGTCTTGGAAGCAATGTACACCTTCCAGGCCCCCGAATATATGTGTCATTAGCCTCTGAAACACTGCTGCAGCTGATGCGAGTCCGAAAGGCATTCTCTTGAACATAAACGCCCCCAACGGAGTGACAAATGATGTAAGGCTCTTCGAGTTCTCCTCCAAGGCAATTTGATGATAGGCCGAGGATAGGTCCAGGGTACTGAAGTACTTTGCTGGTTTTATGGTTGTCAATAGTTCCGATATATGTTTGGAAGGGGATGCCTATCAATCCAGATGTTTTTGTTCATGTCCCTTAAATCGACGCACATTCTTATGGAGTTGTCAGGTTTCTTCACAAGTACTATCGGAGCAAGCCATTCTGAACTCTCAATGGGTTGTATGATGTTCTGTTCACATAGGCGCGTGAGTTCAATTTTTAATGCTTCTTTAGTTCCAATAGGAACTCCACGAACTCTGTGAGCTATCGGGATGGCACCTTTTTTCAGGATGATTCTGTGCTGGAAACCCTCCAGGAGTCCAATTTTTCCACTAAACACTTTGGGAAATTGTTTCGCCAGTGCCTCTTTAATATCAATATTTTCGTTCAGTACAGTTAAAATGGGCTTCTCTTCACCAGGGTGAATTCTCACACAAAGAGCAGCTTGCTCTTCCCAGCCTACTACAGATGAACCATCTCTGGCTATAAAGAGTCTGTTGTACGTTTCTCTGTCGCGAAATCTGAGCCTCACCCATGTGTACCCAATGATGTCTATGGGGGGTTTTCCATATCCTGTCGCTCGTACTGCAATGTTCTTTATGTCTCCCATCTTGCCAGACAAATCTCCTAGAAAGGTTTTTACATCCACCATGGTATATGGGGATCCAGTGTCTACCATAATAGGCAAGGATATACTGTTGATCTGTATGTCGATCCAGGGACCCTTGGATTGTTGCAAAGACGTGACAGTGAGTATTTGTATAGGTGGAATTCTTTGATTGATGGTCAGAATCTCATTGTGTCCTTGGTCAGTTTCAACAGCTCGTACAGTGCCTCTCATCGACCTGGTGAATGGTCTTCTGATGAACCTGCCAGATCTTCCTCATGTATTCTTGCAGACTTTTGCGAAATGTCCAATTTGGTTACATCTGTAACATTCAACGGCTGCCGCAGGGCATCCTCTGTTGGCATCCTGTGCCTGTACCAACCGCACTTTTGACAACGCCCTTGATTTTGATTTGGATACCCTGGATTTCTTCCTCTTCTAGAATAGGGTCTCGTAGCATGTGAAGATGTTCCTCTCACTAGTGCCACTAAAGGTTCACTTATGTCTTCTTCAATGAATTTGACCTCTGTCTTTCCTTCATGCAGCGATCACCTAGCTGCATGCTTCTCGCAATTTCGGTGGCTTGTTCCAAGGATGGGTTCTTTGTTTGCCATAATCGTTGTTGGATTTGTGGATCGGCAATATTCAATACTAGTTGGTCTCGTAGATATTCATCCCCAACGCCAGTAAAGCTACAAGTCGACATAAGCGTTCTGAGAGATGCTATGAAGGTGTCAATTGACTCGCCCTTTAGCTGTTTCCTGGAGAAGAATATGTACCTCTCTAGCACAACATTTGTCTTGTTTCCGAAGTGTTTGGCAAGTTTGGCTAGTGCGCTCTCAAATTTGCGGTTGCCGTCTCCTCCTGTGTCATCGGATTCAGAAAGCGCCCTGAATATTCTTAGGGCCTCTGCTCCTGCACAATTTAGCAAGGTCGCTTCCTTGAGATCGTCATTGAATTTGTTTCCACCAATGGCCCTCAGATATACTTGGAAGCCATCTATCCACTGTTCCCACGGGCACTTTGGGTTTCCGGGGCATGGGAGAAATTTTGTCGGTGGTGGGACATTCTGCATGGCTGTATGTGTTTTTTTTTATTTAAAGTGCTTGGTAGCAATTTCCAAAGCTGTGTGTTGATATTGTTGAAGAGTCCTTATTGGACTGGACTATCTGGCATGGTCTGTGGTAACCATAAAACGGTTTGCGCTTTCAAAATCAATGATATGTGTTTACACCACACTTGTGCACAATCTTGGTTTGTGCAGTATCTTTTGTGCTCATAGTACCGATGATGTGTGTTCTCACCACACTTGTGCACAATCTTGGTCTGTGCAGTGTCTTTTATGCTTCCAATACCAATATTATGTGTCTTCAGCACACTTGTCTGTCTTGATCACATATAAGTTTGGTCAGTCATTTTTTTTTTTTTATAGATGTTGTGCTTTCTATTGGCCTGTGTTGACAGGCTCTTTGTAGTCTCCCTTCGCGTTCGGGCTATGTGTGTTGTGATCTTTATCAGACGGTATTACTAGCGTGAGCAACTGTATTTCGTTCCATGCTTGTTTCGCCTTGCCGTTGTTGTGGCAACAGGATAATAGTCCTCAAAATGGCAGCATGCAAATCTGACGCATTAAGGTCCTTTCCTCGAATCGCCAGCCTGTCGTTGGCCAGCGATTCGAATGATGGGCTTTATGCTGAGATACTAGTATGCAGTACTATCGTTGCCGAAATGTCCCTTTTGACCAATGCGTCATAGACACGATATATATATATCTCCTACCTGCGTTGTCGTCAAGGGCTGGCCTCCGATGTCGTCAGGAGGGACCGCAATTGGATGCAGGAGCGCGGTCAGCTGTTCGTGGATGTGCGGTGCACGGCACCATCGGCAGCGCAGTGGGGCTAACTCCGGGGGCCTTTTAGGTAATCCTCGTCGCCATTTGTAATAAATGAGGATACTGGTAAAAGCTTATGATAAGAGCTTTAATGTAGGCGCCCAGAGAGATCAGCCGCCGGGACAGGAATGCATATAAACACTCTAACAGAAGAACATTCTATAATCTCTGCGTTCCACTGATTTAGAGTCAGTGCGTATCTAACATCTAACAACCGACTACATCAACAAGACTCAAGATTTATCCAAAAAATTTGAAGAAAGAGGATACGACCATTTGACAGTCGAACAATGTGCAACTAAAGCCACACAGATCCAAAGACAAGAAGCTCTAGGTCCTAAGGAAAAGAAAAAAATTGAAAATCTTGTGTACGTGACAACTTACTCCAATTAGAGCAACAAAATAAAGAGGATTGTTAGAAAGCATTGGAAAATCCTGACATTGGACCCAACTCTGGCAAAACTATTTCCAACTCTGCCAGTATTTGCATACAGCAAGAGCAGATCCATACGAGATAATCTAATCAAAGCAGATTTTTCAGCAAAAAGAACCACAAATCAAAAACACAAGGGAACCCTCCCTTGCAATAACTGCAACAATTTGATAAAGGGTGAATACATCAATCACCCTCACAGGGGATACAAGCTCAAACTACGACATACATCAACCTGCGATACTAAAAATATCATCTATGGGATCAAATGTCCCTGTGGGATTTTTTTACGTAGGAATGACAACAAGAAAAGAAAAACTCGCTGGTCTGAACAAAAGTCAAATATTAGACTAAAGAATGACCGCTCACCAGTAGCCCAACATTTTTTGAGGGAATCTCATTCAATAGCCCAAATCAAATGTATCATTTTGGAACATGTAACATTGTCAAGAAGAGGAGGCAATATGGCAAAATCACTGTTACAATGTGAATTATTCTGGATTGACCTATTGAACTCCATGCACCCTACAGGAATGAACAGTGATTGGGATATGAGCTGTCATCTTTAAACGGCTACAAGGTATACTCTCTGAAGACTGGTGACACGAATATTCTACTTACACTTCTGCTTGTCAACACTTTGGATCTATAAGTCACAAACAGACAATAGAACGAGAAACTAATACACCCAGTGTTTTCTAAAAAAACATCACGAGATATTCACCAGACCGCACCTTGCTGTGGAGCTAATTACGTTACTCTACAGACTTTCAGTCGGACAATAATATCAAATGCTAAATTGCAGATCTATATTATCTATAGCAAAACAATAAAATAAAAAGTAATTAAACAGATTTACAAATTGCGATAGCCGGTAAACCAAGGAAAGATTACATTTACTGGATGAGCACTATGAATCGTGGCAATATTCCAAGATGGCGCCCGGAATAAACTGGAAATACTACAAAGGCAGAATTACCCATGAGCCTCAACCGTTTCCCAGACAACGGCATTGTTAATGGCAACACGGACGTAGAACACTTGCGTCTTAATTTCAGGACATGCGGAAGCGATTACTTTGTTTTCTGGATACTACGAACGAACGCTGCGCTAAGGAGAAAGAATAAAAGTCATTGGAATATCAGCATACTAAGCGCCAGCACGGGCAAAAGAAGACTTACAGCTCGAGCCTTACACTACGCACAGAGTGCAGCAAGTAAGTCAGCAGAGGAATGATTTTCCTACCACACCGCAGCATTTTGGAATGATTGCCAGCGGCACTACAGTGTTTAGAAAATTAACAAAGACATAGCGGTGTAATTATCTAACAAATATACAACCATTTACAGATTGGATACCCATTCGAGGCAGCAAGTAGAAGTCACGGAAATTGAAACCAAAATGACAGAGCACCAGATAACTATCCGCGTGTGTAACTGAAAACACATAATTAAGTCCAGAACCACCGTGAAGACGGTGAGTAGCCAGAACCTTATACCTTGTAAATACAGATGAGATTACCATGGAGTGGGACCCAGCGCTTCTTGCAGAGCGACTGTGTCCCACTCACGGTTTTAGTAAATTGGATTCATGGCAAGTGTTGGTAAAAAATGCATTTCTCTACTAGGTGGTAGCCCAACATAGCGTTGAGCCTCAGATAACCCAAGAGTGAATTACACTCTACCGAACCATTTCCAGTCACAAGTGGACATTTAAAGGACACAGGTCAGTTCCTTGTCTTCAAATGATAAATAGCCACAAAATGAATAATATTGAAATTCAATTTAAGGCTTATACCAATTTATTCTGTTTATTTTCAGGGAATTAAAAGTTGAAAACTGTACCTGATGAAGGGCTAGTCCCGAAACGCGTCGTACAAATTTACGATTCCGAATTTAAAGACACTGGTTTATATTGAAAATGAAATGAATTTTCACTTTTTTGTGTATAAAAAAATGACAATTGAATGTCGAAAATTGTCCACATTTAATCTATTGAATGAATTGTATTTACTTTAAAGAGATTTTGTGATATTTTGTTTCAATTAAAATGTGCAGTCTTTGAAATATATATTTATATACCTGAATGATACTAGTGTGGCATCTTTAAGCAAATTAACAACACACTTGTTCCACCGAGAATTTCCTGACTGTTACCACTGACTTCGGTCAGACAAAAGTGTGCCCTGTGTTAGCCCACCTGTTCCAAGGTGGACCATCCTCTTTTTCATTTGTCATATAGGTCTTGTGGCCGAGACCCACACAGGAGCACCTGAATTTTATTATTAAGTTAAGTAATTTATTATAGAATTTATGAATCACTTACTCTAGGAAACAAGGGACTGCACCTCTACACCGTATGTTCAACACCCCTGACATACTCACCATTAATTCCACGGGCCCCTTTTGACAGAGTGAAGCGGGACCGGGTGGAAGCCCTGCCTACATGTCGGTGTTGGTGTTACGCAACACACCGGCTCCGTTCCCTTGTTGCCGTTGCCCTCCGGCGCGCGGCCTGCAACTGGATCCGTTTTGGCAGCGCCTGCAAATCATCACACTTGGCGGCTCCTAGTGGGGGGCTGGAAGCGCTGAAGCAGGTGATGGACACTGGGGAGGAATGCGAGGTGCTGGGACGGACAGAGCCCTCGGACCTGACAGTCACCAGCACCTGTCTGGTCGGAGTGCTGGGACCGCACTAGCTCTGAGCAGTGGAGAAAGAAGCAGCATATCCCTCTGGGAGTGCCTGGACACATGGTGAATCTCGGCCCATATTAACACTGCCCTGTGCCGTCAGAGCTGGGAACTCTGTACATGCCACTGAAACCTTCTCTGGGCTGCGGTTGTACCCCCCACTCCGGGGGGTGTGGATGACCGCTATGGCCGCCAGCCATAATCCTTGAGGCAGAACTATCCGGATAGGGAGCCAACCTTGCCCGGTGCCACTCACTGAGATCTGCACGCCACCATCCTGCTGGGCTCACTACGTGATGCGCAAACTCTAAGGCGTCCTGACCTGGTTACTATGCGGTCTCCGTTATTGACACAGCTGCACTAAAACACCCTCACTGTGCACAAAATTATCGGAAACATCGGGGGATTCATCCCTGGCGATGCGCTGCCTCCCCTGCTGACCCTGTACATAGCAGGCCCCAGCGCCCTCTGTCCTGACAGTGAGGTGGTGGGGGCGGGTGCAGGGGCCTGTGAGGCATCGCGAGTGGCTGCCTGCTGACCCCAAAGACGACTGGGCCCCATGCACCTACGATCACCTAGCCACTGCTGCCGCTGCTGACTCAGCGCTCTTGCGCCCAGGGGGCATACCGTCTACCCCTGCTAAAGACAGTGCAGTGAGTGACTGCGCACCCGTGTGCCCTTATACTTTACTCCTGAGATACTCACCGGGGCGCCCATCCGCTCCCTTCCTGAACAAAAAGGCCAAATTCTACGTAGAAGTACTGGACCGTAGGGCTACGTGCCACATAACTGCTATCCCTATCCTGCGCATTGGGGCGCATAGCCACAGGAACTGCTGCACCCGGGCTGCACCTGTTGCTTCGGCGGGTTGTGCTCTCTGCTGGCGCAGGGGCTGCGAACCCTTGGGGTCAGCCCCCTGACGACCTCCTGTGCTCCAGGCATGTGGTCGGCGGCCTTGCAGGTGTCCCTACTACAGCTGGCCCACCCAGCGACCCGGGTGGGGCATACTTCCCTGGATGTTGCACTCTCCATATCTGCAGGACTCCCTAGGCTCGCTCTGGTGGTTGCTGCCCCACACAGCCCACGTGCCCATCACCCTAACAGGAGGCGCATGGACAAAGAAGGGGGCATAAAACAAAGCTCCATAAATATGTTCACCAAAACTCCCAACAAAGAACCAGGAGAAACTGACGAGGCAGTGGCAGGCCCTCGCCTTCCCACAGTGGGGAGCCCACGGAGATGAAGCGGATGATGGACTTCATGTGTGAGGGGTTCACAACTCTCAACACCAAACTCGACGACATGAGCGGTACGATTAGTGCCATAAAGGCCCGCATGGAAAAAGACGATACTCGGGTAACCGAAGTTGAGTCCAGAGTCGGGGTAGCTGAAGACGACATCAACTCACTCAGGACTGACTTTACCGCACTCACCAAGCAGTTGTATATTGTCAGCAAGAAAAATTAAGATTTGGAATCCCGATCACGGCATAATAACATACGCATAATTGGAATCCCAGAGGACATCACTGGCTCTATGGAGGACTATGTTGAGTGCACCCTTCTCTCCCTGCTTAAATGCCCCAAGCTCTCGCCTCAGTTTGCTATAGAACGTGCTCACCGTTCATTAACTGCAAAACCTAAGCCGGGGGCCCCTCCCTGCCCAATTATTGTCAGAGTCTTGAATTACTGAGACAGGGATGCGTTACTGCGGGCTGCCAGAGCCAAGGGAGAGCTCATGTTGGGATCTAACAGAGTTCACCTGTACCCGGATTTCTCTGTCTCAGAGCAGCAAGAACGGAAATCCTTCATGGTGGTGAAAAAGAGACTACACTGCCTGTGAGTCAAGTATGCTATGCTGTTCCCCGCCAAGTTGAGAGTAGAACGCTCGGAGAAGGTTTACTTCTTCACAATTCCCGAGGAAGCAATGAAATTCCTGGACCAACACTTCCCTGGGTGATCCTGCTTATCCTCTCACTACACTATTGACTGATCCCACTGGCCGTTGCTTAAGTACCAACGCAGGATTTAATATGAGTAGCTCTGAGCTGGATCCCCAGTGCCAACTACTGTTTCCCCCCTGCAACGGTTCTAACTCTATGCTACTGTGCATTCTAAACTCGCGACTCTTTACCCTGCTGTGTTACGGACCGCGCTGCATGACGCGAACAGCCACCCCATGCTAAATTGCTTACCACTTACAATGGCCAGATGGTGGCTGATACACTGAGATGCATGAAACATTAGAGGTCTGGGGAACCACGCCAAGATGTGGATGCTACAGCTGTATGCTGAACAACACAAGGCTTGAATCCTCTTTCTGCAAGAAACGCATGCTATAGTGGCGGGCTGCGATATGTTTGCTAAAAGCTGGGAACACAGCGTTTTTATATACAATACACTACCCAAAGCCGAGGTGTCATGATCCTTATTCACAAATCGTTACAATATGCACCCAAGGCCACATGGGTCGATCCGCTTGGGCGTTATTTGCTGACCACTATTTGCTTACCACTTACAATGGCCAGATGGTGGCTGATACACTGAGATGCATGAAACATTAGAGGTCTGGGGAACCACGCCAAGATGCGGATGCTACAGCTGTATGCTGAACAACACTTGAATCCTCTTTCTGCAAGAAACGCATGCTATAGTGGCGGGCTGCGATACGTTTGCTAAAAGCTGGGAACACAGCGTTTTTATGTACAATACACTACCCAAAGCCAAGGTGTCATGATCCTTATTCACAAATCGTTACAATATGCACCCAAGGCCACATGGGTCGATCCCCTTGGGCGTTATTTGCTGACGCATGGCGTGCTATCTGGTCTGGAGGTGGTGATGCTTAATATCTATGGGCCCAACATAGATGATCCTGACTTCTATATTCATGTTGCATACTTGCTGGCAATGTACCCTCTAGTTCCTGTCCTGTGGGGCGTGGACTTCAACACCATTATAGACCTCAACCTGGACAGAAACGGAAATAAGGCCAGGCAGCTGATTGGAGCCGCCCGACCATACTTGAGAGACAGACTGGACTGGGGGTAGAGGACGCCTGGAGACTGCTACATCCCCAGACTCGCGGCTACACCTTTTACTCAACAGTACACGATTTGCATTCTGGTGGCTCGTATCTGGGACACTAATAAAATTGACGATAGAAGCAGACCTACTCCCCAGGACATACTCAGATCATTCCCTGATCACCCTGATGATGACATGGGGTGAGAAACAGTGCCCCAGACACCCCTGGAGGCCCAAGCCCCAGGCGCTAGATTGATTAGATTCTGTATTTCGAGCCGAGCTAGAGGAATGTGTGGAAGATTATTTTAAAATAAACGCAGGCACGGTGGACTCCCTGGCTATCCTCTGGGAGGCCTTTAAAGCTTATATCTGCAGTATGACCCTTTCCAAAGAATCGGGGATTCTCAGGGCGATACGCCGCAATATACTAAATATTGAGGCAAACCTTATGCAACTCGAAACACAATATGCTACAGACCCCACCTCCACTACACGAGGCGAAATAAAAGAAGCCCTGGACAGCTTCAGGCACCATGCTGAGAGGGAATGGAAGTTCCTCGACAACACAGTAATAGCAAGACAATATGGCAAAGGGGAATGCACGGGTAGGCTTCTGGCTAGGGTGGTGCGACAGGAGGAGGGTGGGAATTCAAGATCCTGATGGTGTTTGGGTCCACAATGAACTGGTGTAAACGTGGTATTCGGCTCCTTTTATGCGGCGCTCTTCGCCAATAATGATGATGCATCCGGCTCGGATATAGACAATTCTTGGACGGATTGCCGCTGTCTGTACTTTCCGATGAGACTAGAGAGGTCTTTGACAGACCTCTCTAAAGAAGCCCTGGACAGCTTCAGGCACCATGCTGAGAGGGAATGGAAGTTCCTCGACAACACAGTAATAGCAAGACAATATGGCAAAGGGGAACGCACGGGTAGGCTTCTGGCTAGGGTGGTGCGACAGGAGGAGGGTGGGAATCACGTTCCGTTAATTCAAGATCCTGATGGTGTTTGGGTCCACAATGAACTGGTGTAAACGTGGTATTCGGCTCCTTTTATGCGGCGCTCTTCGCCAATAATGATGATGCATCCGGCTCGGATATAGACAATTCTTGGACGGATTGCCGCTGTCTGTACTTTCCGATGAGACTAGAGAGGTCTTTGACAGACCGATTGAGTTGTCAGGCAATAGAGCTGGCTATCGAGGCATTGCCCTCCGGTAAGACCGCAGGCCCGGATGGCCTCACCACGGATTTCTATAAATGCTATAAAAGTCACTCCTCACGCCTCAGCTGTCTGCCCTATGGAGTGAGGCCTGTGCAAAGGGAGAGCTGCCCCCCACACTCAGGGAAGCAGTGATTACTGTACTTCTTAAAACCGGTAAGCCAGCTACGCATTGTGGTTCATATCGCCCCATGTCACTTATCAATAGTGATGTTAACATATTCGCAAAGGTGCTTGACCTTAGGCTTGCTGCCTATATCACACATCTCATACATGCAGACCTGGGGTAGTATCCAGACTATACTGCTTCAGGAACGGATTAATAAACCGCTTTCTAAGCTCCGCGAGACATGGGGAAGGGAATTGGGTACTGACATCACTGACGAAGGCTGGGAGGCTATGTGCATGCGAACCCGGGAGGTTTCTCTGAATGCTAGGTTCCACCTGATCCACTTCAAGGTGCTACATAGATTCCACTACACCCCAGCTAGACTACACATCATGTCCCATGATCACACTCCCCACTGCCCCAGGTGCCACATGGACGACGCAGGCTACTTCCACATGATTTGGAACTGCCCCAGAATCATGGGGTATTGGGGTGGGGGTTTGCACTGCTGTATCTGCTATGCTAGATTGCACAATTGATCCTACAAACTGCCTGTTCCATGAGTTTTCAACACTTCAGGGAGCCTGTCGTAAACTGGTTAGCCTGTGCATGATCCTTGCGGTGCGCTGTATACTGCTGCTGTGGCTTAGGCCAGCTAGTCCCACCATCGAACAGTGGCTCCGCGATGTAATCTGGGCATCAGAAAATGAGGAACGCTGGATCTCCCTGCAACCAACCTGCTGCAAACCCCCAGACATCTGGCCACCTTTTCCGAGCGTACCTGCAAACAATCACCACTGACGGACCGGTTGCCATTGATCCCCTTTGAACTCTGAAAACTGCATGTGTTAGTTTTGCATTTGTTACCTCATGATAAGCGCCACACAGCGGTAATGTACTGTAACATAATCGGGAATGAGACCACTTCTAAATTCATGTTACCTTGTATAATACTACCGATATGATTGCCCGTTCTGCCTTGTCAAGCATTTAATAAATAAAGTTTAAAAAAAAAAAAGAAACTTCTACTGAGGGTTCTGCAGAAAAAACTATTAGATGTTCAGAAGGATCAGGTCTTCTGAGGGGCTTTGGGGACAGACCCCCTCTCCCAATAGAAAGACAATTCCTAAGGGTAGCTGTTGAACCTATAGTCAGCGAAGACTGCCCCACAAGAAAGATAGTCAGGGAAGGGACTTACCCCATAAGGGATCGGTTCCCTGTGGTTATAGTCTGGGGAGGGCGCATGTTCCTATTTTTGGGGATTTTAGGGCCTCATTTATGGGCCCATCAATGTTTTGTTTTTCCCCTTCACTTTTGACTTCTTTTTGGTGACCAGAGGGTCTTCTCTTGACGTCCCCTGCCATTATGACCCTTTTACCGAATTTAAGGTATATGGTATTGGGTCGCACTAAGGGGCTCAGTCCTAGGGGTTCCTCTCAGACACCCCATGTTTGCTGTAGGGTGATTCTGTCACCCTTCAAGGGTTGAGGGAGTAGGTTGGTGGCAGTTGTACTTTATTTCTGTTTTCAGCAAGAGTGAAAGACATTTTACATCATTGGATCGCCCAATGTACCTTTTTGGTAGCCATTGGAACACCAGTAAATTTGTTCTAAAATCTGCTCTTGGCCATTTTGTATTTTAGGGCTCCTTTTGTTCGGGGCAACCATGAGGTGGCTTTAAAATGTCTATTCTGACCATGTGCGCTCTTTTTGAGACTACGATGGCAGCCCCCATATTGGTTTAAACTTGGTTTGGCCAGTCTAAGTACCCAGGCTCTCCCTCGCAGTTCCTGTTGAGGTGGTTTCGGTTAAGGGGCAGTCGTACTGACTAACCATAATGGTTGGTCATCTGATCCTTTGCCCCCAGGACCCCTCTAGTGATTGGCCCTGCTGCTGACTTGCTTACTGAGATTTTACCTCCGATTCCTGTTGTTTTGCCACTTTAAAGCCTCTACTCGGCCATACTGGCAGGTTCCAGTGGGTTGGACATATCCTGGTTTGGCGTTTTTTGGCTCTGGAGTTTAAGCTTCCTGAAGTCTCCTCTGTCTCACCTATACCCGGTTAACGCCTCCACACTGGAACCGTTGTTTGTGCCATCTGCCACTGCCACCAGTCATTTAGTGCTAGAATCTACACTTGGCTGTGTCACTGCTGCCATCCAGAAGTGGCATGATGCCTCAACCCCCTTCCAGATCTTAAGCTTGGGACGTCTGAGGGTGACTCCACTCATTATCCCTGTCCTGCGATCTTTTGCTGCTGGGCTGCCTTCATCTTTTGTCCACCGAGCCTCCAGGAGCCTTCTTTACAGGTTCCTTCACCTTCCTTGCCGAAATCTCCAATGCAGGCTTGAAGGTCGACACCATGGGAAGGGCCTTTGTTGCTGTCTTGGGTTTCCCTGGTTTTGGCTGTGTGAAGGTGTAAATCCCTGGGTGCCTGATCCTGTAAACCACACCTGGGAATTAAACCCTGTACTTATCACAGTAATGCAAGCACTAACCTGTGTGAGGTCACAGCAGCAGCCAGAGTGAGAGGAAATAGCCCAAGGAATATCCAAACACCTGGCAGTAACAGGGTTTCTTTTGCTGGGCTTTTTCTCCTATCCTCTACCTACATGTGCTAGGTGCTGACCACCAGGTCTATGGCCTTCACATATGCCGGGGGTAGGTTGTGTCTTTAGGACACTGTGTTGAATTGTGCAGGCTCATCGGGGGCTTTATTTACTTGTAGGATTTGTGGTTCCCTTGTACTCCCACACCCTGTTAATGTATGCTCGGTGCCCACCTGTTGCAGTGGACTCGCATCTAGACCGTGGGGTGTGAGGAGAGTCCTTTTTAGGCATTTACTGGTTGCTTTATAATATTCTGGGTATCTTGTTAATACATTAAGTATTATACATTAAATACTTATTTTACCTGATGTATTTCTATGTGTGACTTAATAAAGTATATATAATTTGTTCAATATATCAGTGTAGTGTATTTTCTAGAGATATGTGTGTGTGGACTAATTGTACCTCTGTGTCGACCCCTGACTGAGAGTAAAGCCTTGCCCCTCTGTAAGCGTCATCTGTCTTAAAGGGAGATTTAGCTTCCCTGTCTGTGCCCTAAACAGGAGGGGCCTTAAAAGGTGCATGTCCTTTTCTGAAGGCCTTCTGCCCTATTCCTTTCTATGGGCATAAAGTCCCCTCCTGCAGTTACCTGCGCCTGACTTATGCTGCTGGAACCGGAGTCTAGGCATCTCTCCCGAGGTCCCCCTGAAGAACTGGGGTAGGCAGCTGCCCCTTCCCTTCAAAGCAACAATGACATTGCTTTATTACACATTCTAGTGCTGACTCTAGGACTGCCCCTTGTATCGAGCCTCTTTCTTCCCTACTGGGGCACTGTGAGCACTGCTACAAAGTATCCAAAAACTGGGCGACCTGCCTTTTAAATTTGGATACTTTGATTCTATCGATTCTAGAATTGGTGTGCCTTCTGAACCTATAAGACCTTTGTAAGAATTGTACTAACCCCTCTGCCGTTTTTGCTAATTGTTCAACCCATTACTTGAACTGAATTCTAAAGTGGGGTGTGTTCCAATTTTGGGCACCTACCTGTGGTTTGTATATGTGTAGACATTTTGTCTTACTTATCATGTAGTGGGCCTCATTACGACCCAGGCGGTAAGTGTTTAATGGCGCCGTAAAAGGCTGCAGCGCCGTTAAACACTTAGCGCCTAATTACGAGGTCCCTTTGCGGGACCCGACCTTAACGGCTGGTCTAGACCAGCCGTTAAAGTAGGGACCCGCAAAGGGACCTTGGTTCTAAGTACGGTACCGCAATTTGCGGTACGGTACTTAGCGCCTTCCCCATTCCCATAGAGCCCTATGGGGCGAAAATGGGAATGGGGAAGGGCCATGGTTCAATGGGGAATTACCACCCCGCCAACCTTGGAATGGGGTGGTAATTCCCCATTGAACCATGGCGGACCCATTACAACACCGGCACCAACCATGGTGCTAATAGCGCCATGGTTTAGCGCTGGTGTTGTAATTAGGGCCAGTGTCTTTTACTTATGCATATGTGTTGTTAATAAATAGATGTCATTTTGTACTTGCTTGAGTGGACATTTTATTACTTGTTAATTGTACTTGTCGTGCTCCCCCTCGGATGCCATCCCCCTAGGGGTCATGAAAGAGATCGCTCCCTCTCTATTATCTGAGATTATAAAAGCCATTAACGACTCCCAGCTAGGGTAATCCCCCTCCTAAAGAAACCTACTCTGGATCCTGCTATCCCATCTAACTTTAGTCCTATTTCTCTTCTTCCTTTCTTGGCTAAACTCCTAGAGTCAGAGGTGTCTCCCTTGCTATCCACCTTTCTTGAATCTACCAATCTTCTTGACACTGTTCAATCTGGGTTTCTTCCTGGTCGAGGCATGGAGAGTGTTCTGGTCGCCATTTTGGACGACATGACCAGGCTTGTGGATACTGGTGGGTGGGAGCCCTGATTCTGCTGGATCTCTCAGCGGCTTTTGACACAGTCGACCACTCCATCCTGCTATCTCATCTTGCCCCATTTGGTATCTCAGGGCAGGTGCAGCCTGGTTTCAGTAGTTGATTGCGGATCGGACACAGACCCTCTCTTTGCCTCTTTTTCTGCCCCCCCCCCTGTCACCTCAGTTGTGGAGTGCCCCAAGGCTCCTCCTTTTCGCCGATTTTGTTCAATATTTACATCTGGGCCCTTGTGTGTCTCATCCGCTCCTTCGGCATCAGATGCTACTCGTACGCCGACGACACTCAGCTACTGATTCATTTAGACCTTGATCAGCCTTAAGTGTCGTCGAGCCTGCGGGGGTGTCTGGCAGCCGTTGGAGAATGGATGAACCACAATTGGCTCAAGTTGAACGGTGATAAGACTGAGGTGATGGTGGTGGGTTACCCTCCTGATCCCACTCTTTGGGTGTCCTCCTTCTGGCCTCCTTCTTTGGGACCTTTGCCGCCTCCGGTTAAAAAGGTTAAAAACTTGGGTGTTGTGTTATCGGCCTCACTGTCTATGGACCAACAAGTTTCTGCTGTATGTCAGGCTGGTCATCCTCAACTGAAAATGTTGAGGAAGGTATTGCCTTTGATCCCGGCTCCACTGCGCCCTCCAGTGGTAGCAGCTTTAGTTCTATCTTGGATAGACTATTGTAATTCCCTATATTTAGCCCAACCCAAGAGCTTGATTAAACGATTGCAACGGCTCCAAACTCTGGCTGCCCGAGTAGCCACTGACACTTCTTATGGTGCTCATATTTCGGTCACTTCATTGGCCCCCGGTGGCCCAGCGGGTGAAGTTTAAGGCCTTGTGCATTGTTCACTGGGCCCTTCACGGTCAAGGAGCTGAATACCTATTTTCCTGTTACCGTCCCGCCCGTAATCTTCACTCTACCACTATGGAACAGCTTATAGTGCCTAAATACAATCGTGACCGGGTGGGTGGACGGGCGTTCTCCATCGCAGCAGCTGTTTTGTGGAATGGCCTTTCACTTGTCATCAAAAATACTCCTAACAACTTGGAGTTCAGAAAGAAGGTTAAAACACACTTGTTCTGATTTTGTTTTGCCCCTGTTCTCACTCTCCCTAGCGCCATGATGCCTTTGGCCACCGTGCGCTTTACAAGATATGGTAACATAACATGACATAACTTTACATCAAACCCCTGATGTCTTAAGTCTCAGTCTAACTGCTTGTCCTCGCTACCAAGGGAGCCTTATGTTCCTACCTCTGTGTAAAAACCCTCGTAGGTCCACTAAGATCGGAGTCTCAGATTCCTACACCAGTAGTGGTTCTAAAAACCTAACAGGCAAAAAAGGTTAGAAAACGCAAATGGATAGATCAGGAAAAATGTGGCACTTACCCAGCATCTGGCATCCCTCAGACTTGCAACTATTTAAATATTGATAATAAAACAAACGGAAACCAGTGCGAATATCCACACTGCTAATCCCTCGTATCATTTCTATGTCACAGTATAGATTCGCCAGCCCACCCTTTCCTCCCAGAGGGGCTCCCATTCAAAGACTATTTCTTAAAAGTAGAGATTCCCCAGCCCGCCCTCTCCTCCCTGGGGTCTCCCCTTCAGAATGTGTGTCACAGTAGTGGTTCCTCTGCCCCTCCTCTCAACGCTGCCTGTCTCTTGTCCCTCATTTATGAGTGGTGCTCTCCGCCCATCTGCTTTATGGGGATGCGCTTCCCCTTCCTTTCATGTTTAGTAATTTAGAGCCTTCCTTTTCCATCTTTAGTAATGGGGTCTCTTTTTCCTCCCCTTATCTTACCGTTGAGACCCCCTTTCTCTTACTTTTTTTGGAGGCCCAGGGTTATATACAATATCTCTTTCTATATTTCTCAGGTGTAGTGCAGTGAAGGCTCTGAAGCCCCAGGAAGATGCCCCTGGAATGGAGACGACGCTGCAGAGCATCAGACGCCATGCCCAGCTGCTCGCAGAATTACAAGGTAGATATGAGGCCAGGCCCGTCCAAGAGATGATGGCGGTTGGGAAGGATTATCCAACCATCTCACTGCACTTGAAATACATGTGAATACACACATCTCAATGAGGAACAGATCTGCCTGTATTCTTGTACTTGCATATTTCAAACCCTACAATACCAGGCAATGGAGCGCATCACAGTGTTTGAGTCGGGGGGGCGGGGCTGGCTTTTTGGTGGGCGAGAGGCGCATCATATGACCGCTATTACCTGGTGCACCGAGTTTTTAGTGAAACCCTTAAATATCAATGTCTTCAGTTCTTTTCATCCACTGCAGGCATAGTGGTGCTGCGTGGAGGTGGGTTGGGATGGCGTTCCACAGTGGCGATAGGTCTCCTTCTGTTACCCGCCCCCTGTTTTATCTTTCCTTTTCAACATTTGTTTGTTTCCAGTCTTGCAATGATGTGGCTTCTAGTATTGCTCTGGCCTCCCTACTGTTGTGGCTAGGTACGGTTGTGACTGGGTTGCCCTAGCCTTGGATGTTATAAAGTCTATTTTAAAGATTATTCGGGCTAGTATCAAGGTTGGGGAAAATGTGGTCAAACTGTTTGATGCTGATGATTTGTGAGGGGCAAGGGTTGAGGGTCAGAGAGGAGTAGGTTTCCACTTCCAGGTGAGCTTGAACTTGGGATTACTGCAGGCCTGAAATCCGAGGCTGGCCAGAAAGGTTTGGTTTTGTGCAGTCATGCCAATTGGTACAAAGCTGTCTGGGCATTTTTGTCACTCGGGTAGCTTCAACATGAACCCTTCGAGGTTCATGGTAGCGAGCCACGATCGGATGAGCCACAGTCGGATGAGCCTCCGATCGGATGAACCTTCGATCGGATGAGCCATGATCGGATGAGCCATGATCGGATGAGCCATGATCGGATGAGCCATGATTGGATGAGTCATGATTGGATGAGTCATGTTTGGATTAGTGTTTGATTGGATGAGCCATAATTGGATGAATCTTGATTGGATGAGCCATGATCGGATGAGTGGTTGATTGGTGGGGTTCCTGAGAAGCAAAACCATGTTTTGAATGAGGTTGATGATAAGAAATGAACTGGTCATCCATGATTGGATGAACAAACTAAATACATATACATTTCATTGATAATGCACTAGTTGAGTTAAACTCATCAAAATTAGCGAAATAAATAGTGGTGTGAAAAAAGATGAATTGTAACATTAATCTCTAAATATGTAACTGGCAGTAAGTCAGAATAACTCATAAAAAAGTGTAAATGGAAGGATTGAAACAAATCATTAAAGAAGGTGAGGGGGAAAAGTTAGAAGGGGACAATAAAAAGAGAACCAATCTTCTACCATTTTACTTTAGAGAAGGGAGGAATACAACATTAAAAAACATTATAATGCAGAAAAATAATTCAAAAGGGTGTTACTATTAAAAAGAGATTTGCCCAAAAGGAGCTGAAAAAATACATTCTTATTTCGGTCGGAAGTATTGTGGTGAAAAGACCGATCTGATAGAACATGTGTGACTTGGACCCTCCCCTTCCTACAGTGGAAACTGAACTAGACGGCAGCCGTGACTGCAAGGGCTGTTGCCGCCCTGTACCATTTGTTGGAGGTTGTAATGACGGATGTACATATGTTGTTAGTGTACTTTTAGTAGTTTTGCTTACCTGTGATTTCGCATTGATAAGAGTTGGTCCAAGGCCTTATAAATATTACTGTACTTTTATACATTCAGCCTAACTTGGGTTATTAGAGTGCTCTGTGTGTGCTACACTGAACCCTTCACCACTAAGTTTAAGCCTTACTGCTCAGTCATTCTACCTTGATAGAGTTTGGCTAGACATTAGTCTCGTCCTGTTCACCAGAATAGGGTGACTTCTCAGAATCTGGCACCAGGGCTGATTCTGAAAATCCATCTTTACGGCCTCAGTAGACTATGCTTCCTGATTAGAGTAGAGAGAACTACAAAAGGGCAATAAAGACATTATTTATATCCTGAGGGCAGTACAAAAAGGACCCCCTCGGCCTCTGAATAGTTTGAATACAGGTCTGACTGACTGTCCTCATGAAGCAACAGTCTGGCCAATGAGTCCAGCTTAATGATAATTTAACTTCACGGTCGCCTAGTGCCAAAACTTAGCATTAACCGCTGCGAGAGGTCAGAAATGCGAGGCAGGCAACTCTTTGATGATTGTTCAAAATATGCCATTTTATTAAAGTATAAATAATATTAAATGCCTCACTGTCACTACTCTGTCACTACTCTGCTGGGGATTTCCCTGCCTAACCAAAGCTAAAGGGAAACCCTCTAACACAGGATATCTGCCCTCACACTAAACATTATATGGTGTTTCAAATAGAGAGGGGCACCTGCTACCTTTTTTGTATTTTTGGAAGGAACTTGGGGTTGGTCACCCTAAATTACCTGGGGGCAACCAGACGTGGACTCCCTGCTCACTGTGCTCAGAGAGGCACAGCTCTACCTCACTGATGAGGCCCAACAAGGCTGAAACACGTGTATGGGGTTGCTGTTGGTACTCTTGTTCAGAAGGGAAGCGCCATACCATTTCGGTGCTGGACTGCCCATGTGGACGGCATCGAATTACAAAATGCGGGCAAGTCGGCTCTGCTATTTTGTAATTCGATCTTTTGGGATACGTTATTTTAACGTACATCTGTTCCAGCTCCTGTGCATTGCCTACACCTGAGGGGGCTTTTATGCCTCCCAGTCTCCTTCAGGTGTGGGCTGTTAGGCTTAATTGCCTGACTACTATTACAGCAGGCCTCTTCAGCCCTCTTCCTCGATCCAGTATTCATGGGATTATGGGACTAGTTCGTTCTTTAAAGCAACTTCTTGCTTTTTAGGGGTAGATTTATTTCCCTTAAAACCATTAAAAGATGAACAGTTAGAATTGGTTGTTACAGAGGAAGACAATTAACTTAAGGCAATATTGCCAGATCCTTTTACTTTATACCTTTGGGAGTAAGGAGGGTGTTTATGCTGAGATACCTTGAAAGATCTTTCTGTTATGAAGGTTTGTTTAGGTGTTAGGGTATATGTGCCGAGAGCCACAGAATTTATATGAGGTTCAGATACATTGTAATGGCAATAAGCCAGTACCTGTTTGGCAATCTTGAAAGGTGCTCCCTTTCAAAGGACACATGCCGCGTCTCATCCCACGGGATCTCCTCACCACCCTGGACCTTGTCTTCTCCCAGGTGATCCTCCTGCAGTACACCACCCCCATGGTCAGGATGAGGAAGCGTCTGCCTTTCCCTGGCCACCTGGGGGGAGACTTTAGGAAGGGGTTCAGTGAGGGATCCGTAGGATTCATCACACCGCCTTTAGGTCTGGTGGTGTTGGGGTAATAGGGTACGTGTGTTCCAATGCATGAAGTTACTCTCCCAATGCAGTCAATTGCAATCATTCAGATTTGACAGATGCACAGGTAGGGTTAATGCAATACCTCAGATGTAACTTAAATCCCCCCGAAGTGTTGCTTGCGAGGACACTGAGCTAGAATTGGGTTCAAAATAGGAGGTCCTTTATCAGATATAGTGGCATGATATGCTTGATCCAATAAAAAGGCAAAATTATCTGTGATTTGAATGCCCTTTTCCGTGGTCCTTTACTTTGTGCTGAGAAGGTTAAGCTCTGAAAGAGTGACATCTCTGGGGCGGGAGAGGTCAGGGAGGAAAAGCCAAAACATGACAGTTGGGCACCCAAGAAAGTGGGGGTGCTGTGGTGGGAGCTGGAGGGGAAGCATTAGGTGAAGGGCAGGGAGTGGGGGTCAGTGGTTGGAGGGGGAGGCATTATGTGAAGGTCACAGAGTGGGGGTACAGTGGCGGGAGCTGGAGGAGGGGCATTGGGTGAAGGGCAGGGAGTGGGGGTGCAGTGGTGGGAGCTGGAGAGGAGGCATTAGGGGAAGAGCAGGGAGTGGGGGTGCAGTGGCTAGAGCTGGAGGGAAGGCATTAGGGGAAGGACAGAGAGTGGGGCGTAGTGGTGGGAACTGGAGTGGAGGCATTAGGGGAAGGGCAGGGAGTGCGGGTGCAGTGATGGGAGCTGGAGGAGGGCATTAGATGAAGGGCGGGGAGTGGGGGTGCAGTGGTGGGGGCTAGAGGTGAGGTGTTAGGGGAAGGGCAGGGAGTGGGATTGTGGCGCTGGGAGCTGGAGGGGAGGTGTTAGGGGAAGGGCAGGGAGGGGGGTGCAGTGGTGGGAGCTGGAGGCATGAAGGGAAGGGCAGGGAGTGGGGGCGCAGTGTCCAGAGCTGGAGGGGAGGCATTAGGGGAAGGGCAGGGAGTGGGGGTGCAGTGGTGGGAGCTGGAGAGGAGGCATTAGGGGAAGAGCAGGGAGTGGGGGTGCAGTGGCTAGAGCTGGAGGGAAGGCATTAGGGGAAGGACAGAGAGTGGGGGCGTAGTGGTGGGAACTGGAGGGGAGGCATTAGGGGAAGGGCAGGGAGTGGGGGTGCAGTGGTGGGAGCTGTAGGGGAGGCATTAGGGGAACCGCAGGGAGTGGGGGTGCATTGACGGGAGCTGGCGGGGAGACATTAGGTGAAGGGCAGGAAATGGTGGTGCAGTGGCGGGAGCTGGAGGGGAGGCATTAGCTGAAGGGCAGGGAGTGTGGGTGCAGTGGTGGGAGCTGGAGGGGGGCATTAGCTGAAGGGCAGGGAGTGCGGGTGCAGTGGTGGGAGCTGGAGGAGGGCATTAGGTGAAGGGCAGGGTGTGGGGGTGCAGTGGCAGGAGCTGGAAGGGAGGCATTGTGTGAAGGGAGTGGGGGTGCAGTGGCAGGAGCTGGAGGGGAGGCATTAGGGGAAGGGCAGGGATTGGGGGTGCAGTGGCAGGAGCTGGAGGGGAGGCATTAGGGGAAGGGCAGAGAGTGGGGGTGCAGTGGCGGGAGCTGGTGGGGAGGCATTATGTGAAGGGCAGGGAGTGGGGGTTCAGTGATGGGAGCTGGAGAGCGGCATTAGGTGAAGAGCAGGGAGTGTGGGTGCAATGGTGGGAGCTGGAGCGGGACATTAGCTGAAGGGCAGGGAGTGTGGGTGCAGTGGTGGGAGCTGGAGGGGGGCATTAGCTGAAGGGCAGGGAGTGCGGGTGCAGTGGTGGGAGCTGGAGGAGGGCATTAGGTGAAGGGCAGGGTATGGGGGTGCAGTGGCAGGAGCTGGAAGGGAGGTATTGTGTGAAGGGAGTGGGGGTGCAGTGGCAGGAGCTGGAGGGGAGGCATTAGGGGAAGGGCAGGATTGGGGGTGCAGTGGCAGGTGCTGGAGGGGAGGCATTGGGTGAAGGGTAGGGAGTGGGATGCAGTGGCAGGCGCTGGAGGGGGGCATTAGGGGAAGGGCAGGGAGTGGGGGTACAGTGGTGGGAGCTGGAGGGGAGGCATTAGGGGAAGGGCATGGAGTGGGGGTGCAGTGGTAGGAGCTGGAGCGAGGAATTAGGTGAAGGGCCTTGAGTGGGGGTGCAGTGGTGGAAGCTGAAAGGGGGGGGGCATTAGGTGAAGGGCAGGGAGTGGAGGTGCAGTGCTGGGAGCTGGAGGCAGGTAGTGCTGGGTTAAGTTTGGATTTAATACATCACTTGTTTTTCTTTTACTACAGAAACATTTCCTGCAGAAATGGGTAAGTTTGATTAATGGTAATAAATATATTTTATTTAACATACTTCAATGTCTCGCTGGTTTGTCTGATTTCACAAACCCTTAATTTTCTTCTTACTTTCAGAATTGAGATACGTGAAATCCTGGGAACGTGAGTACATGTGATTTACAAATTCCAAACTCTAACCCTCCATGTGGCCTCTTGGATCTCAGGAGTCACTGTGAGGAGGAGTGGCATGAGTCCCCTGCAGCCACACTCGGTCATACGAAAGGAACATGAGTCACAGAGAGTCACCAGAAGGTGAGGTGGCATAAGTCCCTTGCAGTGACACTCGGTCATAGGAAAGGAACAGGAGTCAGAAAGAGTCACCAGAAGGTGATGCAGCATGAGTCCCCTGCAGTGACACTTGGTCATAGGAAAGGAACATGAGTCACATAGAGTTACCAGAAGGTTGAGGCGGCATGAGTCCCCGCATGAGTCACTTGCAGCGACACTCGGTCATAGGAAAGGAACATGAGTCACAGAGAGTCACCAGAAGGTGAGGCTGCATGAGTCCCCTGCAGCGACACTCAGTCATGGGAAAGGAACATGAGTCACAAAGAGTAACCAGAAGGTGAGGTGGCATGAGTCCCCTGCAGCGACACTCAATCATAGGAAAGAAACATGAGTCACAGAGTGTTACCAGAAGGTGAGGTGGCATGAGTCCCCTGCAGCGACACTCAGTCATAGGAAACAAACATGAGTCACCGAGAGCCACCAGTAGGTGAGGCGGCATGAGTCTCCTGCAGCGACACTAGGTCATAGGAAAGGAACATGAGTCACAGAGAGTCACCAGTAGGTGAGGCGGCATGAGTACCCTGCAGTGACACTCGGCCCGATTCTGAGCCTGTGCTAAATGGCATGTAATAATGAGATTCCCTCGTCCAAATTTTCCCACCTGCATTCTGAGGGTGATGGGAAGAGTGGAGGAGAGATGTCGGCATCAGGCAAGAAAAACCATATAAAATATGTGCAGATGAAGCGCTGCAGGGTTACCGTGCGCAGAGTACCTCTGGCCAAAATGCAAAGATCAAAGGCACAAAAGCAAAGGCACATTTCCACAGTACGGAAAGTGTCAGCGGCTTCAAGAGTCTCGGCAGCACTTTCTGTGACGCAGAAAATGTGGCACTGACAGTTTAAAAAGAAGATTTATTTCAGACAGTCCTAGATTTTTTGGGGGAAAAGTTAACAATGTGTAAGGAATGCCACCTCTTTTCATAACTAACGACACCTCCAGCGTGCTGTTAATTAACACCTCTTTAGACTGGTGCAGAAAGGGTGCTCTAAGCTTCAGAATACAGTCCATGCCAGCCCCTTACACGTGAGGCGGTGTATTGCCCTCCCCAGAGTGCACGGAAAAACATAAATCACCAATGCAATTACAGAGCAAATACTTTGAACGTAGACAGACGCAATAACTCACAACCACACACTCTTAGAAGATAATCAGCTCTTACACGGCTATTTATTCAAAGCTTAGAAGCAACCAATAATAACATAGAAATAACTCACAGAAGTAATATAGACATAAATCACAGAAGAAGTAAAGAATTCAAAAGGAAATACATCACCGTGAGCGTAACAGGATTCCTCATCTCGCCCAGAAGCGGCTGGAAGACCCCGGGAACAGCCAGGCCGACAGCACCACAGCTCACAGGAGTGTCATGACCCATAGAACTTGCCCTTTCTGGACCTCCTGGTCCTTATCGCGCCGGGGCTTGTATTACTTGTTACTCCCAACATGGCCGCAACAAGCGACTAGCCTCACACCAGCTTTCATGACGCACACGGCACATCCTATAAATTGGCCACGCCCCCGCGGCCCCGCGCGTCTCAACGCTATCATTAGGTAGTGACTCGACGTGTGTGTACTGTTCGGCGAATCTTCTATCCAAGATCCTGGTTCCCTTCCTCCTTCCTTCTTCCTTTCCCTCTACTCGACTGCTGGAATCCCCATTCTTAGCGACCGCTACCTACTTCCCTGGACATCCTGGAACAAAGGCCTTCCCGGAACTCTGAACGCGCTCTGCAGCCGGACGAGAATCGAGGGAGTCTATACAAGACCCGATCCGTCCACAAGAGGAATCCTCCCGCGGAACAGAGCAAGAAGCGATCCCAGGTGAGACGGGGGGAGATTTATGACAAGGAGGGCCGGACGTAAGCGTCCTTCTCCAGCTGAAGTCTCACCTGACCACCTCTGGGCTTCCGCAAATATACACACTCCACAAAGGGGAGTCAATTCCCGAGCCTTCTGGAAATTGCACTTGCACAGTTGATGAGCAGCCGTCGGTTGCCAGCTGGGTCAATCGAGAGCTACCCTCAAGGAGCAGAGTGCCTCCCTCCTCTAAAAACACGCTCCACGGAGAATAGTAACAAACCATAACAAAGTTAGCTTTCCCAGCAGAAATGTCCTTGACCGCATAACAGGTTTGGAAAGCATGTTTTTCTCAGCACCTTGAATCTAACACTCAGCAAAATGTGTGCAGCTTTTCACTGCGGCATGAAGTAAATATCTATCATGGCTCCGAGCGCTCCCAGAATGCATTGTGCACCGGCGCCATTTTAGTTCAAGCATAACGATTCCACCCTTGGATATTTACCTTCCATAGCCCGGTGGCTAAGGAGCTGGTCTCTGAAACCTACGAAATGTTAAAACTAAATTGGGAATACATTGAATACAACAACAACAAGCTATTATGACTGCTACTATAATAAAAATGCAAGCAAAAGCGTAACGTAGTGTACCCCCAATATCAGATATCCATGAAAATAACCAACCCCACCAATTCCCAGTACGATCTTGAGACACTTGTGAAATGAGATCCCTCAAACCTCGTACATGACTTTCAATAGATCGGGAATGGTCACTTAAATTGAAACAACACATACCTTCAAATGCGTTACACCCTAAATTATGTTTTAGCAATAGATAATCAACAGCAGCTCTGTTCTGCAAAGTTGCTTTTTTAATAACTTGACTATCAAGGAGTAATTCTTCTAATGGCTGCGAAGTATGATTAAGGCTTTTGACTACTAAACATGCTAATTTCATCAAAGATTTGTAACCTCCAGCAGCTAAACCCCAAACTCCCGCTAATGAAAGGGTTAATGCTAGAACCTCAGCTTCTGATAACAAGTGTACATGTGAATCACAATCAGGAGATAGACCTACAGATTCGAAAGTTGACCTTTTACCTCGAGGTATCGCTGGGTGTAAAGGAAACATCATTAGTCCTAATCGAGTTAAAGCACATGGACCTCCAGAAATGTTAGCTGGAATATAAGTATATGTGATGTTACCACATGAAAAGAGCCAACCTGTTGGAAGTTTCACATGATTCAAATGACTGGCAGCTATCACTGTATGATTACAAGACATAGTATTATTTACACTGGTGCATGTGCGTGGCACTCGTGAACATAGTCGTCTCTCAAACATTGTATGATTATGCTGGTTGGTTAAGTCGATTTGTCGGCATTTGCCAATTTCTTGTGCATCGCAGGTCATAAAATAACATACATCACCTTGGGTTATATTATAAGTAATAACACGTGTCAAATTTCTCCATTTACGGTCGGTCTCTTGGCAGAATCTACAATATTCGTAAACTGAAAAAGATAACCTAATATCTGAGTCTTGAACTAAAGAATCATTGTGTGTGACGCCGAAGATATGCTTTGAAACCGGAACAGGCGTCGGCACTGCTACTAAACACGTAGTCAATAAAGCTTCAGCATTGGGCACATCAGTAAGCCAAAAGTTTGATATATTGAGTACTTGCTGTGCCAGATATATCCACATATTTTCCGTTTGGGTGATCATAGGAGAATGTTTTCGCCTTCCTGCAAATGCATCTCGCACGACTGGCATCAAGGTTGTTTTCACTTTCTCCTGATGCGTTTGCCGCATTTCATGAATCCATGTCTTCGGTCTGGCTGGTTTTTCGGCACTGGCATAAGGCTGCTTTGGGACAACATTATTCATCACTATCAGTATCCCCTTGATCACTGGCACAGATGTAACATTTTTCGTTGGTAGCAGCAGGCTGTTTAACTCTCCCAAATGGAGTCCATTTAGTACCACAATTACACCAGCCAGACACAGAATCTACGAGGCAAACCCAGAAAAGAGATCAGTGTTGCACTTCACTCTCTCAGGTAACATTTGTCTGCAGGTACATATTGCCATTTCTTTCTACCAGGCTCCATAACTAAAACTACTTGATCTTTGCCTGATGCAATGACATCTGCGGGTACTGGTGGGCCACTTGGCTTTTCCACCCACACCTTTGCACCCGGTACCATACTTTCTGAAGAGCCAAAACCTCGGTCCCCAAGGGTAGTTAACACTGTAGGAGGCTCCCCCTTCTTAATCATGCACAACTTAACGGGAATAATTATCAATTGGGCCACTTGATCACCCTTGTGGATTGATAACAATTGGTCCCCACTATTCATTAGGATGACTTTAATCTCGCCTTGATAATCAGCGTCAATTACCCCTCCCAACACTTGAACTCCCTTCAATGCTAGGCCAGATCTAGGGGCAATCCATCCCATATGCTCTGTGGGAATTTGTACTCCAATCCCTGTTTCAATTACAACTATTCCTCTTGGATCTAATCTGATTTCTTCATGGGAATGCAAGTCTACCCCTGCTGACTCTGGAGTTGCTCGATAGGGAGCTAAAGAACCTGGAGTAATTTCCCAATGCAATAGTGTTTCTCTGACTGAATTGGGTTGAACCTGTAAAGTAGGAGTCATTAATCGCATCAAAGGATTTTCATGTTCATACACAGGCCAATTGTTTAATACTTGCACCGCATCAAACACACAATCACGCCAGCCTGCCAAACTGCCGTCTCCAGATTTGCGCAACTGTTCTTTCAATAACCCATTCATTCGTTCAATTAACCCTGAAGCAGCTGGGTAATAGGGAACGTGGTACAGCCACTCAATGCTCTTTTCCTGACAAAACTCCTGGATTAATTTGCCTTTGAAATGTGACCCATTGTCCCTTTGAATCTGCAAAGGCACTCCATAATGTAGTATGATCTGATCTAACAACCTGATGGTGTTCAGTTGTGTTGCACGTTTGCACGGCAAAACCATCAAATATCCTGAGTATGTATCCACAATATTGCATGCATACTGACAACCTCTACTAATTGGCATGGGACCGATATAATCAATCTGCCAAATTTGACCTGGTAATTTTCCTCTTCTCAATGTGCCTCGAACAATTTGAGGGATAGGTCTATGCAGTTGGTGTTGGCACACGGGACATTGCAAAATGATTGTTTTCACTACTTCTAAAGGAAGACTGATTCCTCGAGCTTGTGCCCACCTAATAGTAGCCTTTTCTCCCAGGTGCCCACATTTCTGATGGGCCCATTTGGCCAAACCCTCCAAATCTTCTTCCTGAGCCTCTGCATCAACAGATGAAATCTTGGTGTGCTCGTCTGCAAAAGAATTAAACCAACGTTCTAATGAGTCTGTGGCACAATGCGCGTCCACATGATATACAGTGACGTCACTTTGTAATAACATTTCTGCAATATCTTGCGACAGTTCTTTTCCCCACAACTCTTTTGAATGAATCTTCCACCCATTCTTTTGCCAAGTTGGCAACCACACTGCCAATCCATTCGCCACTGACCATGAATCTGTGTACACATAACATTGACCAGGGGTCTCTTGTTTCAATGCTTGGTAAACTGCGTAAAGCTCTGCAAACTGACTGCTCTTCCCTTTCCCTGTCGTTGTCAACATCTTTTTTGTTTTGGGATTGTACGACACTGCTTTCCAGTACCGCTCAGTTCCCACATATCGAGCTGAACCATCCGTGAACCAAGTATGCTCTGTTTGCTCCACGGTCAAATCGCTATAAGGTACTCCCCATTTCACTGGAGACTCACGTTTTTCAGGCACTTCCGGTGGTATGTAATCTGAGGGCGGTATGTTGACTACCTGCTCATGTAATTTTGCCACTCCACCCTTTCCTGATTTGGCTCTGTCTTGAATATACCATTTCCACTTAATTATGCTGGCTTCTTGAGCATGTCCTATTCTATGCGTTTTAGGAGAGCTCAGTACCCACTGCATGATTGGTATTTCTGGTCTCATGAATACATCATGGCCCACCGTCATCTGCTCGGTATCAACAAGAGCCCAATAACACGCCAGCAATTGCTTTTCAAACGGAGTGTATGAGTTACCAGCATCAGGCAACTTACGACTCCAAAACCTGAATGGCACACGTTTCCTGTCTTGTTTCTGCCACACACTCCAGTTAGCATAATTGTCTTGTACAGACTCATTTAATTCCACTTCGCCTTCCTTCAAGGGCCATAAATCAAGCACCTGCTGCACGGTGTCTTTCGCCATCTCAAAGGCTTTCTGCTGCTCCTCCCCCTACTGAAAATCACATTTCTTTCGTGTCACCTTGTAGAGGGGGGCCAATATCTTCCCTAAATGGGGAATGTGCTGTCTCCAAAACCCAAACAGCCCTATAAACTGCTGAGCTTGCTTTTTCTTCATTGGAGTGGTGAATTCAAGTATTTCCTGTCAGGCTTTTGGCACCATTTCTCAATGCCCATGATGCCACTGAATCCCTAGGAATATCACTGTTTCAGCTGGACCTTGAATTTTACTCGGGTTAATCTCCCACCCTTCCTTCTTCAATCCTTCCATAATGACATGTAACTGGCTTTGCACACTGTGCTCATCCTTGCCCTGGATCAAAATATCATCAATGTAATGAGAGATTTGTATGTCAGGTTTACACGGTATCTTGTCTAAGTGCTCTGCCACCAGCCGGTGACAGATAGTCGGGCTGTGTATGTACCCCATAGGTAGCCTTGTGAAAGTGTACTGACGTCCACTCCACGAAAATGCAAACTGCTCTTGACACTCTTCAGCAATTGGCATGGAGAAAAATGCATTGGCTAAATCGATCACTGCATACCAAGTACCCTCAAACTTTTGGACATTTTCAATCAAGGTAATGGCATCTGGGACTGCAGGCACTAAGGGAGGAGTGTGTTTATTCAACTCCCTGTAATCCACCGTCATCCTTCACAATCCATCTCCCTTTTTAATAGGCCAGAGAGGATTGTTCCATGCGGTGGTAATAGGGCGTAATACTCCCGCCTCCACGTACTCTTTGATGGTATCTGAAATTTCCTTGTGCCCCACAGGAATGCGGTATTGTTTCATTGCTACCCGCTTGGTTGCCACTGGAACTTGCACTGGGGGCATCTTCAATTTTCCTACGGTAATGGGTGTACAGATTAATGCACTCACCCCAAACAGGTACGTTTTACCGCCAAGTCCCAAGGTTAACCCTTCCAAAATGTCAAAGGCAATTATATATTCAGGTATCGGGACAATCAACACTTGGTATTTCTGCCTATTCAAATTGCCTATTTTCATCTCCACTTTCGTTTGTACTGCGGGGGTCTCCTTTCCCCCTAGATCTGTAACATTAAACTGTTTGCCTTTAAATCGTGTTGGATTACCATGAATCAAAGAGGCCTCCGCCCCGGTGTCTATCAATGCTCGCACCCCTTGTGTATTTCCTGGCCCCCAAAAAATCTTAACATCAACATGAGGCCGCCTATCTACTTTTATGCGGGCAGACGCTGCCGGAGCTTGGCCGAAGCCCTAGTCAAACTTCGAATGAGTGTGACTCGACTCCACCTCTAACATCGCACTCACCACCTTTCTCAAATCAGCGTATGTTGGCTGGTACGAGGAAGGTGTTCCCATAGACCCATCGTCTTGCTCTTCCGCAGGGGGAGCAGAAGGTGAGGTGTCCCCCTGTGGCGTGGTGACTACTTGTTTCTTAACCTGTTTATAGCGCTCTTTGGCTGCAAGTCCTCGTTTTTTGTATAATTCATACATTACTCTGGTTTCAATGCCATCAATTTCTTTGTGTGGCACACCATCTTTTAACAAAGCCAAAAACATGTCTCTACTATCTTGCCGCTTGCCTTGGGATCTTCTCTCACTACGCCCCTCTCTCTCCCATGGCTTGTTATCGCTCTTATCCCACTCCCCCAAATCTGCAAGTTGCTGAATGGCATCTGTTACCTCATCAGTAGCCTTGCCCGTCATACCTACGAGCAAAGTCATAATGACACTTTTGTATGCGGGTGGCGCAGTTCTAATCACCATGTTTCGAGTTGAAACTGAGAGCGGCACGGCTCCCATGTGATCAGGAGCATCTATGTGAATAGCCTCTTTAATAGCATGCTCTCTGACTTTTTGAATTGCTTCTCTCAACGTATACCACTTTGTTTCTTCACTAGGCCAATCTGTGGTAATAGGGTATTTACGGTTACATGCTTGGGCTACCAGGTGCAACAAAGACACCTGAGTATCTTGACCATTTGCATCAGGGGGCGGTCCTGCTCTTAAGACCTCCTGTACATTGGTGTCAATTGACAGGGGTAAAAAACGCGGTGAATCCGTAGTCTACCAACAACCCTGCAGCACCCCATCTAGTAATCTCACCATCCATGTCAATAAAGCTTCCCCTGATTTTTGCCTCAAACGGGTAATAATTTCCCCAACCTCCTGATGTGTGTAATCCTCCAGCGTGGTTAAATCCACCATTCCACCAGCAGGATTCTGCGGGTGGGGTCCGGCTCGCCGTCTTCTTACGGGCTTAGCCGCCACTGTTTTCTGTTTCACTTCCATTTTGGGGTCAGACTCATTTGCGGAACTACTTTCTAGACTGGTTGAATCAAAAATATCACCATCCCACTTATCCGGATCCCAGTCCACACCAGCGGTAGCGATTACAGTTGCCACCTTTCTTTTGTTGACCCCTCCCCGTCTTTTCCTATACTTATAATGGGCTACTCTGACTGCTGCGCTCTCGGCCACCGCCTGATATGTGTCGGCCTTATCTTTAAACAGTTTCAATTGAATCTGCTGCATTAACGCAGTCTGCCGTTCTGCAGCTAGCTCTCTTTCTAATCGCAAGACCTCATTTTTCATTTCCACCTTCATTTGATGTATTTTCCTATAAGCATGCAAAAGAACCCAACCTCACCTACCTAATGCCGCACATTCTTTGCCACGTTCTACTAGAACTTGTTGCAAGCATGCCATTACATCAGACGGATCGGCACCTCCCAATCCTTGATCCCATGTTTCACTTAGACCTGCACCACATGCCCACGCCTGGGCCAACTTATCATATGGACTCTTAGTCCATCCTGGAATAACAATATCAGAACAGTCACCGCCAGCAGTAACGCTCTTCTTCCTGAAAAAACTACTCATTATCGCAAACAAAACAAAACCTCGTTGTATCTATATATTTTTTCTCTCCACGCTGCAATCACTTCCACAGGCACTCACACACTGGCAAAAGGAGGAAAAAAAAACTTCACTACTCAAAAACTTCACTTCCAAGACAACCGAATCCTATCTACGTTTCAACAGATTCTTGAATACTCGGAACAACTCATCACAAATATCCTGTTTGTGCAGTGACACAGGGGTGTCTTAGTGACCCCCCAGTATAGACTCCATACCCTGGGACTGACTACTGTCTCCCAGGGCATGTAAAGTCACCATTGACTTTACTAGTCTTAAATTCTGAACAGAACCAGTACAAACCATCATATTGTGGACGTACTGGCTGGGGCAATTCGATTGCCCCAGGGTCTGTTAGTCGAGGGGGCACGTCTCCGTCCCCCCTGATCGAGTTTTGGCTGGTGGCAGTGGATACTACTTTTTATATTCAACCGCGAATATTTTCCTATGGGATTTCCCATTGTTTTAGACTACTATCTTTATTTAATTATTTACGGTAGCCTCGAACATACCGCCGGTTTATTTAATTAATATTAATTCTCTGGTTGGTATTTTTTGCCAAAACTTGATTCTAAAATGGGGTTTGTGTTCTCTTCTCCACAGAAGCCCTCCAAAGTGGTGCCACTATGTCTGGAGTACTTAGGAGGGGTGGAGGGGAATTTAGGCACCCTGGACTGAGTTGCCTAGGCAACTCAAGTCACACTCCATCCTGATTGGCCCACGTGGTGAGCCGGCCGGCTCACCACTTAGCATGTTTGAGTGACAGCTAGGCTGAGTGAATGGGGGTTTGCTGCATAAAAGCAGGGCTTTGGGGACTGGAACTTCAGAAGTCGCCACAGGACCTAAGAATCCGACGAGGGAGAAGCTGAGCCGACCTGCCACGACACCACCATCGGTGGAGCCCTGCTGGACTGCCTCACCACTTTTCCCAAAGACAGAGGAGATCTCCCGCCGGAGAGTCTTCTTCCTTTGACTGGTGGGGATAACCAGTTTCACCGTCTTTTCGCTTTCCCGACGTACCTCGTGGCCGCCTTGCCCGTGCCAAGCACCCCGGCAACCGGGATACCACGTTTTACCACGACCGCGAAACCAAGGTACCACCTTTAACCGGAAAACTCCACAGCTGGTTTCTTCCCTGGTAGGGCAACGACCTTCATCTTTCCTCCGAGTCGAGATCTTCTCTTCCCCTGGACGACGACGCAACTTGCACCCACTACCAGGAACAACTGCCACCGCTGGAGGATCCTTCCCACTTAAGGTACCGTGTCCCGCCTGGCTTCCCTTGCTACCGACTGTACGGGGTAGATTTAGCCCCCGGCTTTCGAACCTGGTTCAGCCTGGGACACCTTGGCTAAACTTTTCTAAGCCTCTCTAAACTCTTCTTGAACCCTCTGCAAGACTTTCTAAGCCTAGTGTAACTGTGTGATCTTGGGCGCATTTGTGCTCTGCTCTCTCTAAGAGTGGGCCCAGCCTTTGGACTTTGGCTCACCAGTGACTTTTTGCTCTCTGCCTTGCTAACAGTGTTCCTGAATCATAGAGTGGTGTACTTCTTCATATTCTGTCTTTTTCCCTCCCTTTCTCACAAACTTATTAGAGTGCAATCTAGTTAAGCGCTCACCTCTGTATGAAAATAAGTGGTGTTTTACTGTGATTTATCTAATAGGGAAAAAGGGGTGTATATATCATAATAGTAACTGTGTTTAGAATATTTTACAATAAGAGTGCTGGAGTGTTTCAACTGTGTGTTTTTAAATAAATAATTATATACTTTGATACCAAAGCTCTGGTCAGTGTTTGCTTGTATTATTGTATCTGAGTGCCTATTGAGTATACTTTGCATACTGCCTAACGCTTCTTGAGGGAAGTCTGACTGCTCAGCCACAGCTACCAGGTAAATCTGGGTGGTACAGACTGCTACCAAGTGGGTTTATTGCCAACACCTGTAGTCTTAAATCTTTTGCAGTGTTCCCTAAGAGAACTGCACAGGCTGCCTAACACTGGTGTACAGCGGTGGGATTTGTATTGAGTATACACTTTAGAGTGCTTTAGGATACCTTAGTGCAACTAACCACAAAGCTTAGCACTGAAAAAGTAATCTTCTAACATGTCAACTATGGAAACTTATAGTCAAGAGTCCCTTGCTACAAAAACTGCTGATTGTTTAAGAGTATTGTGTAAGCATATGAACCTCCTGACTAAAGGCAAAAAAATGGAGTTAATAGAAAGGTTGTTAGCTAACCGAAGTCTGGATGATGGGTCTGAGGAACCTAACATGCCAGAAAATGTAGATAACAGTATAGAAATTGATATTGATCCAAATGTTGATAATCTTGAGGAAGAGTCAGAAGAGGAGGGTGAGGCTGCTGTGACTGTCCCTCCTAGGCCTCTGTCTGCTCTACCTGCTGTACCTACTGGGCCTTTACCAAGTCCCACACTAAGTCCTCAATATCTCGAATTAGAGAAAATGAAACTTGAACTAGAGTTCAAGAGGCTGAATACTCTGGCTGAACAGAGACACCAGGAAATGAATCAAGAACTAAGGCTAAGGGAAATGGAGCTCAAGCATGAGCTAGAAATGAAGAAATTATCTGTCGAAAATGCTTCTCTCTCTGGCTCCTCTAGAAGTTCCAGTCCTAAAAGACCCCGGATGCCTAAAGAATTGGTTGGTATGTATGAGCCTAAGTTGGATGTGTTGGATTGGTTGTCTCTGTTTGTATATAATCATGGGCTCCAGAACATCACAGGAAATGACTTACTCACCTGGTTGTTTTCTAGGCTTCCCCCTGTTGCAACGGATGTGGTAATGGAGTTGGGGGAGGAGGATAGGAAAGAGTATGAATGTGTAAAACTAGCTTTGATAGCTAGGTTTGGGAAGACCCCTTCCCAGTATCTTAAGAGGTTTAGGACCCTCAAAAAGCATGGTGGTACCCCTTGGGCTACCTGGGTGAGTGAAGGGTTGAAAAACTTAGAGGGATGGATTAAGGGTTACAAAGTGAACACTTATGAAGGTATGAAGAATCTTTTTATGTTGGAGTCAATTTATAATGCCTGCTCTCCTGAGCTCAGACAGCACTTGGCTGATTCAAAGGAATTATATTCCCGAAAGCTAGCTAAGGCTGCTGCCTTGTGGGTTGCCAACAGGGCCACTCACAAGGATTCTGGGGTAACTCAAAAAAAGGATGAGGGGAAACAGCCTAAAAAGGACTCCAAAGAGAATTCTAATACTGCAAATTCCAAAGAGGGCCCCAAACAAAACCAGAAGGGTAAGCCACCAGGGAAACCACAGCAGAATAGTGTCTCCTCTGGTGCCAAACCAGAGGGAGGTCAGAACAAGCCTCCATTCCAGAAGGCATTTGGAAAATGCTTTGTTTGTGGCTCTACTGACCATGTGAAAGGAGATCCCAGATGCAAGGGTAAACCTACAGGGATCCAACTTGCCTCCTTAGTCTTCGCTCCAGAAGAGGAAGTCCCTATGGCAAGTGGAAACTTTCTACTGCTGGCTGATGAACCCATTGGAGTCTCAGCCAGTGTTTCTTTAGTCTCTCTGGGGTTGTGGGAACAACAGAATTTAGATGTGTATAATTCTATCCCAGATAATACTAAAGAGTATTATAAGGACAGTGTCCAGGTGAATGGTCAGGAGACTCCTGCCATTAGAGACACTGGGGCCAGCATAACTGTGGTGGATGAATAATTTTTCAAGGTAGAGGATGTTGCTAAGGCACCCAAAGGCCTCACCAAGTTAGCTGGAGGGCCTGTGCAGATGTGTCCCCAGTTACCAGTTCTCATCCAGTGTAATGACATGGCTGTAAAAATACCTGTAAGTGTACAATGTGAAGTGCCAGGTAGGGTTCTGTTGGGTAATGACCTAAAAGCTCTTGGAGTTGTGTCACATATCCCCAGACCACCTAGTAAAAGGTTACAGGAGCTCACAAAACCTGCAAGAGAGAAAACCCTGAGAGGGTTATCTCAGGAGATGATGACAGAGATCACTCCTTTACCACTGGAGCAACTCACTGCAGTAACTACCAGATCAGGGGCAAAGGGGCAACCCAAGACTCCTAGGAAGAAGTCAGCAGCAAGCACTCCAGTGCTTCCAACAGTTACACCTGTAACTCCACCTCCAGCTGAGGCTGAGAGGGAGGTACAACCCTGTATGGTTGAACTAGACTCTGAAGAAGAGCTAGTGGGAGGCCAAGAACTTATTGGAGATCTAGACCCTGAGGACCATCCTGAGCTGCAGTCTTTACTGGCAGAAGGTGGACCCAGCAGGGCAGCTTTCCGTAAGGGACAAAGAGAATGTCCAACTCTGGAGGGTCTCCGCCAACAGGCAGCTGCTAAGGCTGATGGGCAAGAGCCTGGAAAGTATAGGTTGCACTGGGAGGATGGCCTCTTCTACAGTGAACCAACTGAGTCTGAACCTGGAGACTAAAAACGCCTTGTAGTACCTCAAGAAAACAGACAACAGTTCTTGCACTTAGCCCACAAGATTCCTTTGGCTGGTCACTTGAGTTTCAAGAAGACCAAGGAAAGGCTCTCACTCTACTTCTACTGGCCAAAAATGGGGGCCGAAGTAGATAAGTTTTGCAAGAGCTGCCATACCTGCCAAACTTCTGGTAAGGTTGGCGCCAAGAATGTGGCACCATTAGTGCCTCTCCCAGTTGTGGGAGTCCCATTTGAGAGGGTAGGGATTGACACTGTTGGTCCCCTTGATCCCCCTACTTCCTCAGGCAACAGGTTTATCCTTGTTATAGTAGACCATGCTACTAGATACCCTGAGGCAATACCTATGAGAACTGTTACAGCTCTGGCTGTGGCTAAGGCCCTCCTTGGTATTTTTACTAGGGTTGGGTTTCTTAAGGAAGTGATATCTGACAGGGGGTCAAACTTTATGTCCCACTACATGAAAGCCATGTGGAAAACCTGTGGAGTTACTTACAAGTTCTCAACCGCCTACCACCCCCAAACCAATGGGCTAGTGGAAAGATTTGACAGAACCATGAAGAACATGATAGGTGCTTTAGAGGAACCCCTGAAAAGAAAGTGGGACCTTCTACTGCCACGCCTTCTCTTTGCTTACAGAGAAGTCCCTCAGGAGGGAGTAGGTTATTCTCCCTTTGAACTTCTCTATGGCCATCCGGTCAGCGGTCCATTGGCCCTGATTAAGGAGGGGTTGGAAGGCGCTCCTCCCCTCAAGCCAGTCAGAGTGACTGACTATGTGATAGGTCTCCGAAGGAGAATGTCACACATGATGGCAGAAGCTAGTGATAACCTGAAAGCTGGACAAGCTTTGGTCACACATTGGCATGATCAAAAGGCTAACATGGTTGAGTTCACTCAAGACCAGCTAGTTCTCGTTATGCTCCCAACAAGGCAGAGGGCCTTGTAAGACAAATGGATGGGACCCTTCAAAGTTGTGGGAAAACTTGGAGAGGTCAACTATCTGGTGGATCTGGGCAGACCCAGGGAAGCACCTAGAGTCTTCCACACCAACCGACTGAAAGCGTACATCTCCAGACCTGAAGTAGGAGCCTTGCTTCTAGCTTCAGCAGCAGAAGAAGAAGAGAGTGAGTCTCTCCCTGATCTCCTCAGAGGTGTACCTTTAGATGAAAAAATTGAAGGAGTCAATCTCTCTTCAGATCTGACACCTGAACAACAAGAGGAGTGCAAATCTATGTTAAATCAGTTTGCCTCCCTGTTCTCACTCTCACCAGGCTTGACCCCTTGGGGACAGCACGAGATACTCACTGGTGACTGTCTGCCAGTCAAAAGCATAGGATACCGAATGTCAGAAAATGTGAGAACCCATATTAAGGGGGAGGTCAAGAAGATGCTTGATCTCGGGGTAATAGAACCCTCTACTAGTCCATGGTCTAGCCCAGTGGTGTTAGTACCAAAGGCAGGATCCAAAGACTTGAGATTCTGTGTGGACTATAGAGCTCTTAATGCAGTCACCAAGACTGATGCCCACCCTTTACCCTGGACAGATGAGTTGGTGGATAAACTTGGTGCAGCCAAGTACCTCAGCACATTTGACCTTACGTCAGGCTATTGGCAAATAGCCTTGACAGACCATGCCAAGGAGAAAACTGCATTTTCCACCCCAGTTGGCTTGTACCAATTTAAGTTGACCACAAAAGTGATGGGTGGAAGGTTTCGAATGAATCTAAACCACTGGCAATTGCTCTGGGCAACCTTCCACACCACCGTTTTTTAGCCCGTCTGCGCCATTGCAAAAGGGGACCAGCCATGTGAAAATCAGTCAGCAGCTGCCGCCACCGAAGGTAGCAGCCCAGCTCGAACTGCTAGGCCAGGTCCCTTCTGCACAGAAAACCAAGCAACCCCAGACATGTTTCGGCCTTGTTGGACCTCCTCAGTGAGGTGCAGCCTGGTTCCCTGTGGTGCAGCGAGCAAGGGACCCACGTCTGGGCATACCCTCTCTCACAAGGAGAAACAAACTGACCACAAAAGTGATGGGTGGAAGGTTTTGAATGAATCTAAACCACTGGCAATTGCTCTGGGCAACCTTCCACACCACCGTTTTTTAGCCCGTCTGCGCCATTGCAAAAGGGGACCAGCCATGTGTAAATCAGTCAGCAGCTGCCGCCACCGAAGGTAGCAGCCCAGCCCGAACTGCTAGGCCAGATCCCCTCTGCACAGAAAACCAAGCAACCCCAGACATGTTTCGGCCTTGTTGGACCTCCTCAGTGAGGTGCAGCCTGGTTCCCTGTGGTGCAGCGAGCAAGGGACCCACGTCTGGGCATACCCTCTCTCACAAGGAGAAACAAACTGACCACAAAAGTGATGGGTGGAAGGTTTTGAATGAATCTAAACCACTGGCAATTGCTCTGGGCAACCTTCCACACCACCGTTTTTTAGCCCGTCTGCGCCATTGCAAAAGGGGACCAGCCATGTGTAAATCAGTCAGCAGCTGCCGCCACCGAAGGTAGCAGCCCAGCCCGAACTGCTAGGCCAGATCCCCTCTGCACAGAAAACCAAGCAACCCCAGACATGTTTCGGCCTTGTTGGACCTCCTCAGTGAGGTGCACCTGGTTCCCTGTGGCGCAGTACCAATTTAAGGTCATGCCTTTTGGATTAAAAAATGCACCTGCTACATTCCAAAGGATGGTGAACCAAGTCCTAGCTGGGATGGAGGACTTCTGCATGGCATACTTGGATGACATTGCAGTCGTCAGCCACTCCTGGGAGGATCATGTGAACCACCTAGGACATGTTTTGCAGGCTCTTGGACAGGCCAATTCGACTATCAAGGCATGTAAATTCCAGATAGGTCAAAGTAAGGTGGTCTACCTTGGGAATGTGGTAGGAGGTGGAGAAATAAGACCTTTGCTCAGCAAGATTGAAGCTGTGCAAAATTGGACAACACCTACTACTCAAACCCATGTGAGAGCCTTCCTAGGCCTCACTGGGTATTACAGGAATTTCATTGAGAACTATGGGAAAATAGCTTCTCCACTGAATGTAATCTCCTCTCCAAAATTCCCTAAAAATGTCAAATGGAATGAGGAGTGCAATCAGGCCTTTGAAAAACTGAAGAAAGCTCTTTGCCAAGCTCCAGTATTGAGAGCTCCTGACTACCACCAAGCTTTCATTGTACAAACTGATGCTTCCAATGTAGGTATAGGTGCAGTTCTAAGCCAACTGGATGAGAAGGGTAGGGAGCACCCCATTTGCTTTATCAGCCGTAAACTGAAGGATCCTGAAACAAGGTGGGCAACAATAGAAAGAGAATGGTTTGCTATTGTGTGGGCACTGAAGAAGTTTAGGCCATACTTGTATGGTTCTACTTTTGTCATTCAGACTGACCACCAACCCTTGAGATGGTTAATGCAAATGAAGGGAGAAAATCCAAAACTATTGAGATGGTCAATCTGCCTGCAAGGGTTTGATTTCACCGTTGAGCACAGGTCAGGGTGTCACCATCAAAATGCTGATGGACTCTCTAGGATGTATGTCATCGACTAGAGGTATGAGGTTCATCCAGGAGTGGATTAAATCCTCCTGTCCCTTAGTCTGGGGGAGGCGAGTGTTAGGGAGAATTCTCTGTTTAGGCTGAATTTCCTAACCTAGTGAGTCCCCCAGCAGCTTTGCTGGATTTTTGGGGTTTATTATGAGGCCGCCTATCCACTTTTATGCGGGCAGACGCTGCCGGAGCTTGGCCGAAGCCCTAGTCAAACTTCGAATGAGTGTGACTCGACTCCATCTCTAACATCGCACTCACCACCTTTCTCAAATCAGTGTATGTTGGCTGGTACGAGGAAGGTGTTCCCATAGACCCATCGTCTTGCTCTTCCGCAGGGGGAGCAGAAGGTGAGGTGTCCCCCTGTGGCGTGGTGACTACTTGTTTCTTAACCTGTTTATAGCGCTCTTTGGCTGCAAGTCCTCGTTTTTTGTATAATTCATACATTACTCTGGTTTCAATGCCATCAATTTCTTTGTGTGGCACACCATCTTTTAACAAAGCCAAAAACATGTCTTTTCGGGACACTCGGGAGTCTCTACTATCTTGCCGCTTGCCTTCGGTTCTTCTCTCACTACGCCCCTCTCTCTCTCATGGCTTGTTATCGCTCTTATCCCACTCCCCCAAATCTGCAAGTTGCCGAATGGCATCTGTTACCTCATCAGTAGCCTTGCCCGTCATACTTACGAGCAAAGTCATAATGACACTTTTGTATGCAGGTGGCGCAGTTCTAATCACCATGTTTCGAGTTGAAACTGAGAGCGGCACGGCTCCCATGTGATCGGGAGCATCTATGTGAATAGCCTCTTTAATAGCATGCTCTCTGACTTTTTGAATTGCTTCTCTCAACGTATACCACTTTGTTTCTTCACTAGGCCAATCTGTGGTAATAGGGTATTTACGGTTACATGCTTGGGCTACCAGGTGCAACAAAGACACCTGAGTATCTTGACCATTTGCATCAGGGGGCGGTCCTGCTCTTTAGACCTCCTGTACATTGGTGTCAATTGACAGGGGTAAAAAATGCGGTGAATCCGTAGAGTCTACCAACAACCCTGCAGCACCCCCATCTAGTAATCTCACCATCCATGTCAATAAAGCTTCCCCTTATTTTTGCCTCAAACGGGTAATAATTTCCCCAACCTCCTGTTGTGTGTAATCCTCCAGCGTGGTTAAATCCACCATTCCGCCAGCAGGATTCTGTGGGTGGGGTCCGGCTCGCCGTCTTCTAACGGGTTTAGCCGCCACTGTTTTCTGTTTCACTTCCATTTTGGGGTCAGACTCATTTGCGGAACTACTTTCTAGACTGGTTGAATCAAAAATATCACCATCCCACTTATCCGGATCCCAGTCCACACCAGCGGTAGCGATTACAGTTGCCACCTTGCTTTTGTTGACCCCTCCCCGTCTTTTCCTATACTTATACTGGGCTACTCTGACTGCTGCCCTCTCGGCCACCGCCTGATATGTGTCGGCCTTATCTTTAAACAGTTTCATTTGAATCTGCTGCATTAACGCAGTCTGCCGTTCTGCAGCTAGCTCTCTTTCTAATCGCAAGACCTCATTTTTCATTTCCACCTTCATTTGATGTATTTTCCTATAAGCATGCAAAAGAACCCAACCTCACCTACCTAATGCTGCACATTATTTGCCACGTTCTACTGGAACTTGTTGCAAGCATGCCATTACATCAGCCGGATCGGCACCTCCCAATCCTTGATCCCATGTTTCACTTAGACCTGCACCACATGCCCACGCCTGGGCCAACTTATCATATGCTCTCCCCAGAGTGCACGGAAAAACATAAATCACCAATGCAATTACAGAGCAAATACTTTGAACGTAGACAGACGCAATAACTCACAACCACACACTCTTAGAAGATAATCAGCTCTTATACAGCTATTTATTCAAAGCTTGGAAGCAACCAATAATAACATAGAAATAACTCACAGAAGTAATATAGACATAAATCACAGAAGAAGTAAAGAATTCAAAAGGAAATACATCACCGTGAGCATAACAGGATTCCACATCTCGCCCAGAAGCGGCTAGAAGACCCCGGGAACAGCCAGGCCGAGAGCACCACAGCTCACAGGAAGGCCGGACGTAAGCGTCCTTCTCCGGCTGAAGTCTCACCTGACCACCTCCGGGCTTCCGCATATATACACACTCCACAAAGGGGAGTCAATTCTCGAAACCTTATGGAAATTGCACTTGCGCAGTTGATGAGCAGCCGTCGGTTGCCAGCTGGGTCAATCGAGAGCTACCCTCAAGGAACAGAGTGCCTCCCTCCTCTAAAAACACGCTCCACGGAGAACAGTAACAAACCATAACAAAGTTAGCTTTCCCAGCAGAAATGTCCTTGACCGCATACCAGGTTTGGAAAGCATGTTTTTCTCAGCACCATGAATCTAACACTCAGCAAAATGTGTGCAGCTTTTCACTGCGGCATGAAGTAAATATCCATCATAGCTCCGAGCGCTCCCAGAATGCATTGCGCACCGGCGCCATTTTAGTTCAAGCATAACAGGTGGTTGGCAAGGCTGTTGCTTTGCCGTAAATCACAGCTTTGCAGGAGTGGCAGACTTGATATATTGCCACAACTCTTGGATTACATCAGAATCCTTTTCTTCATGGAAAAGTGTCATTAAACTGAGACACAGCACTTTTCCATTTTAACATGCACCTCTGAATCAGGCCCATGTCTGCAGTGCAACTGGCAGGAAAGTGATGCTGTGGTTGATTAAGGTCTCTGCACTGCAAGTGGCTTGTGAATCTTATTCGAGATCAGTGATCAAGCAAACGGCCTTATCAATATTACCTGGATTGCAGCTCGCCCGTGGTGTATAGTAATGTTGCTGATAGGGTCACTATCATGAACCGGCTCAGTGTAATTTATATAGGAGAGGAGGGGAAAGTGGTCGCTTTCTGTTCTTGTTAAGACCTTCATATCTAACACTTTTGGGTGCATGTTGATGTTTAAAAAGACATAATCGATATGATGCACTATTGTCAGTCACTCTGGTATATTACTCTGGCGAATCGCCCGGACAAAGACCGTTCAGCTTGATAAAGCCTCGGGAGTAAAGCAGGGAAGCCCATTGCAGCCCTTTAATGTCTTTATGTTTACCACAAGGCCCAAACCAGATGAAAATAAGCAACTATGGTTTCTATAAATCGTAAAACACTATATTGTTCACAACCTTTTGGAGGATCATAAATGTTGATGATTAATAGAGAAAGTGTGTGGCCACACTTGGAGGCCCAATTAATAGTAGCGCAAGCACTGAGTTGACTGAAGCGTTGAGCTTGATGATTTGGTATGTATTATCAACACTAATGATCAGTCCTCCTTTTGGTCGGCCCTTGAGTCCCTGCGAGTCCATAGTTTGAATCGAATGGCGGCCGCTGATTTCCAAGTTATCCTGAAGCCAGGTTTCCTGTAAAGCCACTAAACAGAAATTGGGGATGTTCTCTAATAAACCATACACTGAACAGGTTCAGTGTAGTGGGAGAAACCTTGAGTGTTCTAGGACAAAGTGGTAAAAGTGCGGCTGGGATCTACGTGGATTTTGTGGTTGGAGAATTGAAGATAACCATTGCCAGCTGGTAGCAGCCAACCCTTCTTTCTCTTCTAAGGGAGAGTGAACATCAACATGTCTTAACCCAAGAGCATCAATGGCGACAGTAATAGCGTCGCCTTTTGAGGTGGGAGATAGTGTTGATCGATTAAGGTTGACTGCAATATGTTGGATGTAGAGGCGTCTAGTTGAAAGCAAAGTACAGGTCTACTAGATTTCAGTTCCCCCCACCCCTATCTAGATTCATACCAAACTTTCTAGATGGGGATTTAACAATAGAAAAGTCATAGGGCCTCATCACGATTTGGGCGATATCCCGGCTGTAATACCACCCAACTGTAATAGCGTTAGCGTTTCGGCGGGATTACACGGGTTTGGCGTTAACTGTAAATTTCCATTCCCCATTGGGTCCATTCTTCTGCATTAATACAGTGCGCCAATACAGCCAGCTGTATTATAGGGCGCTAAATGGGATTTTCACCTCCAGAAAAAAGCTGGAGGTAAAACAGCCCATTTAGCGCCCAACTCGTGATAGGGCCATCCCTTAAATGCAGCGGTAATACCGTTAACACTCCACTTAAGAGCTACAGCTCAACTCGTGATGAGGCCCATAACCTAATTTTCCCAGGATTTTGAAAATAAACTATGGCGCTAGCATAGTATGAGTGTTCTAGGAGGTCAACAATCGCGATGTCCTCCGCTTGTAGAGATTGCAGAGGAATGGACTAAATGGAAGATGATTGTTTGATTTAGGTAATTTTCCTGTCAACATCCGAATTAGAATGAGGTTGGGAGAGGCCCCTCTTCCCATTTACTGATTTAGCTACACCATTTTCCTTCATGGGTGGATAGTAGTTGGAGCCGTTAAGGTGGGTGTCTGGAGCAACAGGCGCAACAGCGTTAGATGTTATCCCATGATTGTCCTCTCAAAAAGGGTTTCCCAATCCTTCCAGAACGTGGGAATCCTCTGGTAATGGTTGGCTCTTAATAGTTTCTGTAGTCTGCATAGATGAACAGGTGCGTTTAGGGTGAACAGGAGTAGCTGCCGATGGTGTCTTTATTTCTGGAGGCACCTCTAGGAAAAAGAGGATTAGGCTCATTACCTGGAAGCCTGGATCTGACCCACTTTTGGTGAGATGTTAGGCGGAGACTTTGGTCTTATTTCCTGCTAATGGTAGAGTGTCATATGAACCCTGATTCTTGATCACAAGGGTAATAAATATTGAGCTGGAATTAATCAAGCCAGGGTTGCTGGTGCATCTGGATTGCTACTAAAATCAGGGTATTTAGTATGAGCCTGTTTCTTATGCGACTTCTTTTTGCTCTTTTTACTCTTCCTTTCCATTTTTTAACAGGTTCATTGGGGATTGAGCCCTCCTTTGACTCATTGTTATGGATGATCACACAGATATCTGAGTTTAAGAACCGAGCTGAGTCACATCCCACATTCAACGATTGAAGGAGTTATTGACAATGGACTCCTGTGGAATCCGCCTGCATTTACCAGGTGTAAATAGCAGGCAGAGTCCATAGGGAATCCATTGGTTTAATGCCAGCATGAAATTGTGTGTTGATGTTAAACCAAATGTTGTTTTCGGGTGAAGCAAGGATATATGATGGACAGTGTTATTCTGTTCAGTGCCCCCAGTCTCCTGAAAACAAAAAGAAAATCCTACACATTGGAAAAAATACAGGATTTCATGTGTAATTCTTGTCTTTACAGGTTTTCCCCATCCAGTGTTTTTCAAAATGACCCACCCTCTTTCTTTTCTCTCTCTCTCTTTCATTCTCTTTCATTTCCTTTTCATCCTTCTTTCCAACTTTTCCCCTGCTGCTTTTTCTGGATGTCCATATTCTCCCATGTATCTGTCTCTCATCTCTGCTTGTTTCTCCCTGTCTCTTGGTCTCTCACCTCTGCTTGTTTCTCCCTGTCTATCCGTCTCTCATCTTTTCTTTTTGCTTCCTGTCTCTGTCTCTCTCTGCTTGTTTCTCCCTGTGTCTTGCCTCTGCTCATTTCTCCCTGTCTCTCATCTCTGCTTTTTGCTCCCTGCCTCTCCTCTGTGCCTCTGCCTCTTGTTCCTCCTGTTACTTCGTTTATCCTATCTGTCACTCTCTCCTGTCTGCTTCTTTCTCCCTGTGTCTCTGTCTCTCCTCTGCCTCTCCCTTGTCTCTCTCCTCTCTGGCTCCTCATCGCTCCTCTCTGCCTCTTGCTCAAGTTCCTCCCATCTCTCTCTATTTCTCTCTCTTTCCTATCTGCCTCTCTCTCCACTCTGCCTCAGTGTCTCCTCTCTGCCTCTTGCTCATGTACCTCCCATCTCTCTCTCTTTCCCTCTCTTTCCTATCTGCCTCTCTCTACTCTGCCTGCTTCTTCCTATCTGTCCTCGTTGCCTGCTGCTTTCTCTCTCCCACTCATGCTTTCTCTTCACATGTCCCTCTCACTCTCCCTACTCATCTCTCTCTTTGTTCTCTGTCTCCTGCTGTTTCTCTCGTCCTCACCTGTGTGTATTTTATTTCTGTTTCTTCCTCTCTGGGTTCTGCTGGTCTTTCTCTCTTCTCTGTCCAGTTTTCTCTCCCTCTCCTTTGTCTCTGCGTTTCTCTCTTGCTATATTTCTGTCTCTCTCCTCCTGTCTCAAACCTTTATCTCTCGATTTGCCTGTCTCTCTGCCTGTGTTTGTCTTTCTCTCACCCTTCTTGTCTCTATAGCTCCTCCTTGCCTGTTCCTCTCTTTATTTCTTTTTCTCTAGCTGCCTGTCTTTCTTTCTTGCTGTGTTTCTCTCTCTGCATGTCTTTCTTTCTTGCTGTGTTTCTCTCTCTGCCTGTCTTTCTTCATTGCTGTGTTTCTCTCTGCCTGTCTCTTTCTTGCTGTTTCTCTCTGCCTGTCTCTTTCTTACTGTGTTTCTCTCTGCCTGTCTTTCTTTCTTGCTGTGTTTCTCTCTGCCTGTCTCTCTTTCTTGCTGTGTTTCTCTATGCCTGTCTTTCTTTCTTGCTGTTTCTCCCTGCCTGTCTTTCTTTCTTGCTGGGTTTCTCTTTGCAGCTCTCCCTTTCGTTATTGCTGTGTTTCCCTCTGTGTGCCTTTCTTTCATTATTGCTGTTTCTTTATGCTTGTCTCTGTTTCTTTTTTTTTCTTGCTGTGTTTCTCTCTGCCTGTCTTAATGCATTGCTGTGTTTCTCTGCCTATTTTTCTTTCTTGCTGTTTCTCTCTGCCCACCTGTCTTTCTTGCTGTGTTTCTCTTTACGTTTCCCTCTTTTCTTGCTGTATTTCTATGTCTACCTTTCATTCTTGTTCTTTCTCTCTGCCTTTCTTTTTTGCTATCTTTCCCTCTTCCTGCTTCCTGTCTTTCGAAGTTGCTGTGTTTCCCTCTTTCTGCCTGTCTATCTTTCTTGCTATATTTCTCTCTGGTTTTCCCTCTTTTCTTGCTGTATTTATTTGTCTACCTTTCTTTCTTGTTCTTTCTCTCTGTCCATCTTTCTTTCTTGCCGTGTTTCTCTCTGCCTGCCTGTCTTTTCTTCTTGTTGTGTTTCTCTTTCTGCCTGTCTTTCTTTCTTGCTGTGTTTCTCTCTGCGTGCCTATCTTTCTTTCTTGTCGTGTTTCTCTCTCTGCCTGCCTGTCTTTCATTCTTGCTATATTTCTCTCTTTTTCCCTCTTTTCTTGATGTATTTCTTTGTCGACATGTCTCTCTTGGTCTTTCTCTCTGCCTTCCTTTTTTGCTATCTTTCCCTCTTCCTGCTTCCTGTCTTTCCTCATTGCTGTGTTTCCCTCTGTCGGCCTGTCTTTCTGGCCTGTCTTTCTTTCTTGCTATATTTCTCGTTGCCTATCTTTCTTGTTGGGTTTCTCTTTGCCTACCTATTTTCCTCTGCTTGCTCCCTGTTTTTCTTTCTCGCTGTGTTTCTCTCTGCCACTCTTTCTTGCTCTGTTTCTCTCTTTGCAGCTCTCCCTTTCTTTATCGCTGTGTTTCTCTCTGCCTGCCTTTCTTCATTGCTGTGCATCTCTGGACATGTCTCGCTTTCTTGCTGTGTTTCTCTCTGTCTGACTTTCTTTCTTTCTGTGTTTCTCTGCTTCTAATCTTTCTTTCTTCCCGTGTTTCTCTCTGCCTGTCTTTCTTTCTTGCTGTGTTTCTCTGCCTTCTAATCTTTCTTTTTTTCTGTGTTTCTCTCTGCCTGTCTTCTTTCTTGCTGTTTTTCTCTACTTTCTAATCTGTTTCTGATGTTTGTTAATCTGCTTAGAATCACATGCTGTGCATAGTCCGACATCCAGTGGTCACTGCAGAGTATTGCATCTTTTTTTTCGTAGTCGAAAAGGGGACTTCGACTTAGGCGTGTCTGTAACACTATCCCTATAGTGACGTGCAGTGTACCCACAATCCCTCACGCGTCGAGGTCCCTCAGATTGTTTTTTTCCGCCCAGATATTGGTCGCCTTTATGCGGCGCTCGCTAGAGAAACATTGCAAAACGAAATTCGACCCTTGGTCGTTATTCTTTTAAAGATCATATAACATTAGATCCCTCCCTCGACGGTGAAGCTGTCCACCGCCGGTTAAGAACTTCGACGGCAGGGATCTCGACGGAGGCGATCCACCGGCGCTGCGGGACACATGGCCTGGCCTCGCCAGCCTACACAGTAGGGAGAGTGGGGGTCGTGTGTCATTTTCTGCTTCTCTATAAAAATGCCTTTCTCTGTCGCCCCCTTTCCTTTGAGGTCGTTATCACTGCTATGTGTATCCTCAGCTATGGAGAGGACTCCCTTAAGATTTTGCCCACGCTGCAAGGGCAAATTTACGTGGAAGGACAAGCACAAACGGTGTAACCGTTGCTTACCCCTTGACCACAACGAAGACGGCTGTGCGGCCTGTAAGCTTCTTCGCCCAAAGACTTTAAAGGACCGCAGGGTCAAGAGGTGGGCAGCCTACGCCATGTATAGAGCTGATTCCTCCTCCGCTGCCGCCGCCGAGTGTGCCAAGGATAGTGATAACCCTACCTCCGTTTCTGAGGTTGTAGACCTCTCGGGAGCATTCCCGCTCCTCATCGTCTGTCCCCGGCTCTGACAAGTCCGGCTCACACCCAACTTATGAGGATGAACACCCCGGGGACCCTGACGCACACAAAAAACACACACATAAACACACAACCCACGCCCCTTCTTTGTCGAAGACGAAGAAAGCACTAGCGCCAACGGAGATGCAGGTCCTACCGGCGGCCTCCACTGACCGTAAGGGTCACAAGCCCCCCTCGCAATCGCAGCCGCGACTAGCGACTGGGCTTCCCCCACATAAGGGCGCTATCACCAAATCGCCAGGCGACGTGCCCCGCCAGAGAGCGCCCGTCAGCGAAGAATATGCGACACCGGTTACATCGACGCCAGAGGAACCCTCGACCGACAATTTTCTCATCGAGAGCTTGGCACGTATAGTTTCCACAGACAGCCAAAGACGGACAGCGAAAGAAACTCCGAGTACCGCTCACAAGGCCAGGGAAACGCCAAAAGTGTCGGAAGGAAGGCAGGGACCACCCCATCCGTCGAAGGAAACACCTAGCCTATGAGAATGGTTCTCAGAAGGCGAAGGGAGCTTAGCCTCGATGTTATGGGATAGAGCCAGATGGCTACAGGCGCAGGAGCCACTCTTTTCACCTCCTGACCACTCTGGCCTATCACAAGGGACCCTACGAAAGACTCCAATCATGTATGGAGAGGATGGAGAGATTCATGTCTACTCCTGAACATCCAACACCCAAGAGACCAAGAGAGGGCCCCCAGGAGGACCCCAGGGCCAAATACCCAAGACTTTTTAACACCCATCAAGAGGATGATAACATATATGACCTCACTGAAGAGGACTCTCACTTCCATGAAGATGAGGAGTTCTTGAATAACGAGGAGGAACAAAACCTAGATGAGGAAGGTTTTGAAGACAGACATGGGTGGTGGGAGCTTCGAGGAAGACCCAGAAGAGGGTGCATCACAGCCCTGGCAGTCTCCTTCAGCGTCAACTGACCCTGACGTCCTGAATCTGTCACCCCCTAAAACACCAGCCAGGAACACGTCACCTATAGATGCCCAACCTACTTTTAATGCGCTACTACGTAAAGCAGCAGCACATTTCAAAATTCAGACTGGGAAAATTTCTCCCGACATAGACTTTGTAGAAAAGATCATTAAGGAGAAACCCCCTTCTAGCCAAACCATTCCCCTTCTCGCATCAATAAAGCAACGACTTATTCCATCGCTATCTACACCTGCATTGGTCAGAGGGGTCAACCCAAGGATTGAGAAGCTGTTTAGTCCCTCCCCGCCTGACCCATTGTACATTAGGGCCCACTCAGTGCCAGACTCCTTGATAGTAACAAACACAAGGAAAAGGGCATGGGTTCCGCTATCAACCAGTGAAGCACCCCCAGACAAGGAAGGGAAGAAGCTATACGCCCTAGGTAAAAGGATTACAGCCTCGGCAGCCTTTTCGACCAGAATTGCCAAAAACAACTCCTTACTGGCAAGTTATGCAGATGCCCAATGGGGGAAACTATGCCAAGACCTCGAAGAGGTGCCTGAGCCTCTACGTACTCGCTTGCTAGCCACGGTAACGGAAGGAACCTTGGTGAACCAAAGCATCATCAAAAATTCACTAGAAGCTGCTGAGACGGCAGGCCATTCTCTAGTCCTGGGGATCCTTCTCAAGTGGCATGTCTGGCTCCGTAATTCAGGTTTTAAGCCAGAAACCCAGGCGTCACTCATCAATAAACCAATAGAGGACTCCAACCTCTTTGGGAAGGCGGTGGATGACGCACTGGAGACTGCAAAGAAAGATTTTGATACCATCAAAACCCTAGACCAGATTTCAAGGCCTCCCAATAAGCGAGGTTATGGCAACAAACGCTTTTTTCGAGGCCAACACCAACAACAGCAGCAATACTCTGCAGGTAACTGGTCCGCTAATCAAGGAACCAGTGGACAATACGCCCAGAGAGGACAACAGCGTGGCAAGGGAAGAGGTCGGGGCTCCACTCCTAGAGGTTCCCAGGTCACCAACACCAAATGACCTGAAGATTCGGGTCCCCTCCCATGCATCGCCGGTCGGGGGCCGGTTAACATCCTTTCTTCCAGCATGGGAGGGAATAACATCAGACCGCTGGGTACTGTCAACAATAGCCCACGGGTACTGTATAGAATTCAGTCGCTCCCCCATGTACAGACCCCCTATCACCAGAGCACCTCACCATCCTTCTTCAAGAAGTGAACCAGCTACTAGAAAAAGGAGCAATAGAGGTCGTGCCTCTATCTCAGGTAACGGAAGGTATTTATTCAGTGTACTTCCTTGTACCCAAAAAGGATTTAACCATGCGCCCTGTACTAGATCTGCGCCTAGCGAACAAATTTGTAAAACCTCAAAACCTCAAAAATTTCGTATGGTGACATTCCAGTGTCTTTATCCCTTTTGCCCCCCAGTGTTCAAAAGAGCCCATTTTCATTATTTCCGGGATGTATGCGTTATGCCAAATGGGTTGGGATAGTGTAGGCTTCCCCTTCCAGCCAACCAGATTATGTGCGTCTCGCCAGGCACGACGGATATGGTGCGTTATTTTGGGCAGCATCGGGATTCAGCTGTTGTTGGCATACAGGACCTGTAGTGGGGGGACTGGGGACATGGGTTCCAATTCAATACGGATGTGTGGGAGTGTAGGGTCTGCGTGTAACCAATCGTTCACCACCCCTACCTGTGCCGCGAGTTAATATGTGCGTATGCAGGGTAGACCGATGCCTCCCTCCCATACCGATCACTGGAGCGTGTCGAGGGCAATTCTGGGTTGCTTCCCTCCCCATAGCAATGTGCGAAGGCTCTTGTCAATGAGTGTGAAGGTTTCCCGGGGGATAGTGTGCGGGGTGTTTTGGAGAACATATAGAAGTCTGGCAAGGGTCATCATCTTGAACAGTGCAGCTCTGCCTATTAGCGACAGGGGGAGTGATTGCCAATGGGAGACGCCGCTATTAAACCGCTCCAATACGGGTTGAAGGTTGAGTTCGAAGAACCCCTCTAATGTCGGGTCCATCAGCATGCCCAGATATTTAAATTCCCTGATACAGACATGGTAGGGGCAAACCTCTGGGATCGCGGACTCGTCTCCTTGGATGGGGAAGTAAATGGTTTTGGCCTCGTTTACCTTTAGGCCTGCGAAATTTTGGTATTCCCTAAGGATAAGGGAGACAGTCAGGCATGAGGTATTCGGGTTACTGAGATATATAAGGAGGTTGTCCACATAGAGCGAAAGCCGGTCCTCCCCTCCCCCCGGCCAGGCAAATCCGATCCAGTTTTGGTTTGATCTGAGTTCTATTGCTAGTGGTTCGATGGCGAGGAGGAAGAGAAGTGGGGCTAGGGGCACCCTTGTCTAGTACCTCGGCCCAGCGGGAATGGTTTAGAGGACCGGCCGTTCACCCTCACAGTGGCCTACGGGGATGCATAGAGGAGTTTGACCCATGATATGAATGTCTGCTCCAGGTTAATTCTGGCCATGATTGCCCATAAAGCGTCCCACCCCACAGAGTAAAATGCCTTTTTCGAAGTCCACCGCCAGGAGGGCCAGTGGTGCTGGTATTTTTGCGGTTCTGCTCAGAGCAAGTTGGATTCTTTGTAAATTCATGCGGGTGGATTTGTTGGGCATAAATCCGCATTGGTCTGGGTGGACGAGTGTCTCAATCACCTTTAGTAATCTGTTGGCCAGTACTCTGGCAAGGACCTTGGCCTCTCCATTAATCAATGAAATGGGGCGGTAGGAGGCACATTCCGCCGGAGGTTTTTCAGTTTTATGTATAACGACAATGCAGGCCCTTCTGAGGTCCAGGGGGAGTGCACCCTGCTCTTTACTTCGGAGGAACATGCGGTGCATATGAGTCGGTAGTGCGCCGCCCCAGGCATTTCCAGGTCTCTGTCGGGAAGCCGTTGGGGCCTGGGGGTTTTCCCGGGTTGGAGCTGTGCAAGTGCTTCTTGTATTTCATTCTCCGTGATTTCAGTGTTCAGGAGGTCTGTTTGCTGTTGAGAAAGCTTTGGGATCTCAGTCCGGTCAAGGTAGCAAGAGGGCTCAAGTGTGGAGCGTCTGGTGGGTGGGGTATAGAATTTCTGATAGTAGGCAGCGATGTCAGAGTCTTCCGTCAGCAACGTTCCCTCCGGAGATCTGATAGCCCTCACTTGACCTCTGCTTAGTTCACATTTCTCCAACCAGGCCAGGGTTTTGTTGGCTTTATCACCTCGTTCAAACATTTGGCTCCGGGCCAGTTGATGTGCCGTTCGTGCGTTGTCCAGGGCTATGTTGCTGAGGGCTACCTGTGCTGTGATCAGGGCTTCTTTTGCTTCTTGAGTGTTATGCGTTAGGATTTGCCATTCGTATTCGAGTACTTGCTCCTCTGCCTCCCTGGCCTTTTGGACATGTTGTTTCCGATGGACAGATATCGCCGAGATAGCCTCCCCCCGGAGGACCGCTTTGTATGCCTCCCAGAGCGAGATCGGGCATTCCACTGAGCCCTTGTTTATTTCAAAGTATTCCGTCGTCTTTTTTTCCAGTTTTTCTGCGATTTCAGGGAGCCGCAAGTGGTATGTGTTCAGGCGCCAGTTGCTATCTGGACGTTGACAGGCATTCTTCAGGTTTTATAAGGAGCGGAGAGTGGTCCGAAACTCCTCTTGCAAGGAATTCAGCTGATAGGAGTCTGTGAGTTGCACTGCGCGTAATAAAGGCATAGTCAATTCTTGAGAGTGATTTATGTACGCTGGAGAAAAAGGAAAATCCGGGTTTGTCGCTATGAAGTGAGCGCCATGTGTCTATTAGCCCTAGCGCTTCAGTGAATGCAGCAAGCGATGTCGGGGCAGGTCGGGTTCCCAGTCTCCTATGGTTGTGACATCCATCACTTCATTGAAGTCTCCTCCTATTACCCATAGGCTGGCTTCCTCTTCCAAGAGTGAGTTCCGCAGCTCGGCCAGCAGTTCTTTCGTGAGCGTAGGGGGGTGTAGATTGCAGCGAGGCCCCATTTCTCACCCCAGATATCAGCGAGGAGTATCACATAACGGCCCCGAGGATCAGTTATTACTTTCCAGACTTGTAGGGGAACTTGTTTATGGACGAGTATCATTGTACCCCTGGCGCCTCTTGTGAATCCAGCTTGGTAGGTGTGCGGGTAATTGGAATGTTTGAAGAAGTTGTTGTTCGTGCCCATCAGATGTGTTTCATTGAGGAAAACTATGTCTGGTGAATATCGGTTGAGATATTGAAGCACCAGTCTTCGTTTCACGCCAGAGCCAATGCCGTTGACATTCCAGGACAATAAGGATAGGGCGTTGGTGCTTACTTTATCTGCGTGGGTCGCCTAGTAGGACATCTGGGAGGATCAATGATGGTCTCGTGCATGGGCGAGGTATGCAGAGGTATTCACCAGCAGGAGGCGTCCAAAGGTTGCCATGTGAGTGTGTGAGCGATAGCTGGATAGTTCGGGTAACATCGGCCCTGCCGGTGAACAGTGTTTGATTACCATGCCTGTAAATCTCGTTGTAATGCCTTCTCATGCTATAATTTAGATAACGTAGATCCGTAAAACTCCCCCCACCCTGTACTCCCCCCCCAAATGGGAGCACCTGTCGCCCAAACATTAAATTCATAACTAAAAAACTTCTTCGGGATGACCCGGACTGGAGTAGGGCCTACACCGCATGATGCGCGGCGGCCGCTGGGACAGAGTTCCCGTGTTGTTACATTGAAGGTTGGCCCCCATATTACTGAAGCCTCAACCATTCTCTGTGGGGCTGTCAGTCAGATGCTGCATGGTATCTCCATCTGCACTTGTTGGGGATAGAGGGGGCGAGGGTCGCCCAGACCTGGGTTTCTGCGCTGACAGGTCAGGCGGTGTGCATTTTGTTCTAGAGTCAGTGAGGACTCGTGTTTCGAGCCAATCCCATGCGTCTTTGAGGTTGTAAAACAGATGGGTGGTGCCCTTGAAGTGGACTTTAAGCAGTGCCAGGAAGAACAGGGCATATTTGACAGACAGCGACTGGAGTTTTTTCTTGACTGAGTCAAACGACTGGCGGGCCTTTTGAACTTCCTTGGTGTAATCAGGGTGGAATCCGACCCTGTAGCCATTGTACTTGATCGGGCCAGAGGCCCTTGCCATTTGCAGGATTGCATTGTGGTCTCTGTAATTCAACAGGCGTGCAATTATTGTTCTAGGCGGGGCTCCAGGGGTAAGTCGGCCAGTGGGCACCCTGTGTGCTCTTTCTATGGAGAAGAATTTGGATAATTTTTTGGGAGCGAAGACGTGCGCCAGCCAGTCTTCCAGGAACAGTTCAGCGCTGGGACCTTCCTCCTTTTCCGGTATTCCAAGGATCCTAAGATTATTACGCCACGCTCTCCCTTCACTGTCCTCAGCGCGCTATTCCAGCTGGGTGACTTTCTGGGTGATTGCGGCAAGTTGTTGTCCCAGCCGGTGGACAGTGTCTTCAGTAGCGGACACCCTTTGTTCCGCTTTACCGACCCTTGCCGAGAGGTTGCGTAGATGCTGTCAAATGAGGGACACCTCTGCAGATAGGCCTCCCATTTTTAGTTCCAGTGATGTCCTCGAGTCCCCAATCGCTTTCATAAGGTCTGTCAGGGAGATTGGAGGGTTGTGGGGCTCTCCGCTAGCACCTTCCTCTTCTGGAGTCTGAGTCCCTTGTCAGGGGGGGCCCCCGTTGTGTAGAAGTCCATTTTACTTCGAATAGTTTGCCTTTTAGACTTCTCCTTCCCCATGTCGCAGTTGGCACGCTCAGTATGGCAGCAGGTCTGGGAATTCCACGGAGTCGGGCAAGGAGGATGGATGATGAGGCCTGGAGGGGCCCTGCATGGGTCAGACTGTTATGTCGCAGCAGTATGGGGTGCCTGCGGTGTGTCCACGCAGGGCCGGTGCCAAAGACAGTGGAGCGTGCTTCCCTCAAGTGTGGGCCTCTCCTCCAGGGCCGCCAGGTGCTTGAGGATGCTGCCGTATGTGTAGGGGAGAGCTCGCTTCTGCGGTAGTGGTGCTCCGCAGGAGCTGTTCTGCAAGTTGTCTCCCACCACCCCACCTCCACCGCAGCCCGAGTGTGCAGAGGCCTTGCGTAGGGAGGGGGGGAAGAAACAGTCTTTCCGGCAAATGTGGGATCGTGCCGCTGTTCTATTCACTGGCGTAGCACTGGCAAGTGTTTATCCTGACCCCTTGCAGTTCCGTATGTGGGCTTCACAGGTCCTGTCGCCGGTCCAGGTATATGAGGGGCCGTGAAGGGAAAGCGGGGGGAAACAGGGCCAGCTCCCAGTCCTCTACACACTCCTACCTCACTGTAGCTGGGTCCGTTGCCGACGTAATGTCCACCAGCAGGGGAGCGCAGCACTCGGTCTTTCTAGTCATGCCGCGACTCAACCCTGGGCGATGCAGTCTCACTGACGGGGGGGGGGATCACTGGGGGAAGGCTGGCGGTGTGGGCCTGGGGCAAGCGCTCCGGGTAGTTCGCGGGTCTGTGCGTAGGGGGCGGTGAAGCGCTTCCCACATGGTTCTCCGGCAGTTCAGGAAGGAAGGAGGGGGCTGCTTGGGTGCGTTGCGCCACCAGGGGTGAGAGGGGTGCGGTGTATCGATGGCTGCAGGTGTTCCGACCCCAACACCTCGCAGCGTCCCGAGGATCAGGCAGGTGGGAGGGACCCCAGTTGTTGATCCGGCGGTGCCAACGGAGCGCCAGGTGGTTCTCCTGACGGTTCGCCAGCGTTTCTCCGGCACATACTTTTGCCCGGGCTCTGCAGTGTCGGAGTATCTCAGAGGGGGAGGAGTGGGCGGTCGCTTCCGCTCACGCTGCGTAGGCCGCGGATCATCAGCCGGCGGTCTACAAGCTTGTGCTAGAGTCCCCCGGTCCGATTCGTCCCCAAAATCCAGCGACGGCTGCATAAGTGTGTCCGCTTCTGCTCGGGAACAGATGGGGTAATCTCGAGCAGCAGAAAGGGATTATTTTTTAGGATAAATGCAGAGGCCGCCGGGAGCCGATATGTTGCATGCGCAGTCTAATCTTTCTTTCTTGCCGTGTTTCTCTCTGCCTGTCCTTCTTTCTTGCTGTGTTTCTCTCTGCCTGTCTTTCTTCATTGCTGTGTTTCTCTGGACATGTTTCGCTTTCTTGCTGTGTTTCTCTCTGCCTGTCTTTCTTCATTGCTGTGTTTCTCTGGACATGTCTCGCTTTTTTGCTGTGTTTCTCTCTGCCTGTCTTTCTTTCTTGCTGTATTTCTCTGCCGTCTAATCTTTCTTTTTTGCCGTGTTTCTCTCTGCCTGTCCTTCTTTCTTGCTGTGTTTCTCTCTGCCTGTCTTTCTTCATTGCTGTGTTTCTCTGGACATGTTTCGCTTTCTTGCTGTGTTTCTCTCTGCCTGTCTTTCTTCATTGCTGTGTTTCTCTGGACATGTCTCGCTTTTTTGCTGTGTTTCTCTCTGCCTGTCTTTCTTTCTTGCTGTATTTCTCTGCCGTCTAATCTTTCTTTTTTGCTGTGTTTCTCTCTGCCTGTCTTTCTTTCTTCCTGTGTTTCTCCCTGCCTGTCTCTCTTTCTTGCTGTGTTTATCCCTGCCTGTCTTTCTTTCTTGCTGTGTTTCTCGCTGCCGGTCTCTCTGCCTTGCTGTGTTTCTCTCTGCCTGTCTTTCTTTCTTGCTGTGTTTCTCTCTGCCTGTCTTTCTTCATTGCTGTGTTTCTCTGGACATGTCTCACTTTCTTGCTGTGTTTCTCTCTGCCTGCCTTTCTTCATTGCTGTGTTTCTCTGGAAATGTCTCGCTTTCTTGCTGTGTTTCTCTCTGCCTGACTTTCTTTCTTGATGTGTTTCTCTCTGCCTGTCTTTCTTTCTTGCTGTGTTTCTCTGCCTTCTAATATTTCTTTTTCGCTGTGTTTCTCTGTCTGTCTTTCTTTCTTCCTGTGTTTCTCCCTGCCTGTCTTTCTTCATTGCCGTGTTTCTCTGGACATGTCTCGCTTTCTTGCTGTGTTTCTCTCTGCCTGGCTTTCTTTCTTGCTGTTTCTCTCTGCCTGTCTTTCTTTCTTGCTGTGTTGCTCTACCTGCTAATCCTTCTTTCTTGTCATGTTTCTCTCTGCCTGTCTTTCTTTCTTGCTGTGTTTCTCTTTGCCTGTCTCTTTCTTGTTGTGTTTCTCTCTGCCTGTCTTTCTTGCTGTGTTTCTCTCTGCCTGTCTCTCTTTCTTGCTGTGTTTGTCTCTACATGTCTCTCATTATTGCTGCTTTCTCTCTGCCTCTATTTCTTTCTTGGTGTGTTTCTCTTCCTGTTAATCTTTCTTTCTTGCTGTGTCTCTGTGCCTGTCTTTCTTGCTGTGTTTCTCTACCTGCTAATCTTTCTTTCTTGCTGTGTTTCTCTCTGCCTGTCTTTCTTTCTTGCTGTGTTTCTCTGCCTTATAATCTTTCTTTCTTGCTGTGTTTTTCTGCCTGCCTTTCTTCATTGCTGTGTTTCTCTGCCTTATAATCTTTCTTTCTTGCTGTGTTTCTCTCTCAGCCCCACTGGGGTTTTATTTCATACTCTATCCAATCCCTCTCCTTTGGAATCTCAAGCAATATCCAAAATTTGCATTAAATATGCGAGAGACGCGCCTGTCTTTCCTCTAAACGAGGGCAGAGGAGGTGGGGGGGAGGCAAGGGGTGGGGCCCATTCGTGGACACCCCTGCCTTTATTTCTCTCCCTACTCTTTAGTTTCATGTCTCCTTCTCTGCTTTGATTTTGTCTGGCCTGCTGTCAGCCTATTGATCACCAGCTCTCTATTTCTTCTCTGCATGTCTTTTTCGCTGTCTTTTCCTATTCTGCCTCTCTGTCCCCCTGTCATCCTCCCCATTCTCTGCCCCTTTTCTTCCTCTTCCACTCACGCTCTCTCCATCTTCTCTCTCTGCTTCTCTTGTGTCCTTGTTCTCTGTTCTTCCGCCTCCTCTGTTTTTTTTATAGTATCTCTCCCTGTTGCCGCACTGTATTATCTCTCCTGTATGCCTTTCTCTGTCTTTCCATTTGTCTCTTCCTGGTTAGGTTTCTGTCTGTGCTCCTCTGTCGCTCGCCCGGTCTCCCTCTGTCGCTCTCTTCTTGTCCCTCTTTCTCTTTGCCTGTATTTCTCAGGCCTCCTCAGTTAGTTTCCCACCCTAATTCTCTCTTGTTCTCCCGTCACTAAATGTCTCTTTCTTTGCTATTTCTTTCTTTCTCCTGTTCCTCTTCTGTGTGTCATTGTGTCTCTCTCTCTGCCTCTCTATGTGTCTTTCTTGCTTGTCTTCTCTTCTTTCTATGTCCCTTTTCACCTCACTCTACTGTACCTCATCTCCCTCTACTCCGCCTATCGCCCTCACTCTGTATACCCTAGTCTCTCTTTACTGGTGTTTCTCTCTGTTAGTCTGTCTCTCTTTCATCATGTGTCTGTGTTAGTCTGTCTCTGTCCTGTTGTTTCTCTGTGTTAGTCTGTCTTTCTCTTTCCTGTTTCTCTTGTTAGTCTGTCTCTCTTTCCTGTTGTTTCTCTGGGTTAGTCTGTTTCTATCTTTCCTGTTTCTCTGGGTTAGTCTGTCTTTCTCTTTCCTGTTTCTCTTATTAGTCTGTCTCTCTTTCCTGTTGTTTCTCTGGGTTAGTCTGTTTCTATATTTCCTGTTATTTCTCTGTATTAGTCTGCCTCTATCTGTCCTGTTGTTTCTCTGTCTCTCTCTCTCTCTTTGCTGTTTCTCTCTGTTAGTCCATCTCTCTATTTACCATTTCTCTGTTTGTCAGTCTCTCTTGTTCCTGTTGTTTCTCTGTGTTAGTCTCCATCTTTCCAGTTTTTTCTCTGTGTTAGTATGTCTCTCTTTCCTGTTGTTTCTCTGTGTTAGTCGGTTTCTCTCTTTCCTGTAGTTTCTCTGTGTTAGTCGGTCTCTCTCTTTTCTGTAGTTTCTCTGTGTTGGTCTGTCTCTCTTTCCTGTTTCCCTGTTAGTCTCTCTCTTTCCTGTTGTTTCTCTGTTTTAATATGTCTCTCTTTCCTGTTTCTCTGTTAGTCTGTCTCTCTTTCCTGTTGTTTCTCTCTTAGTCTTTGTCTCCTTCCTATTGTTTCTCTCTCGCGCACATCTCTGCTCTGCTGTCTCGTTTGTCTCTCTATTTTCTCTGCAGATCTCCTTCAGTGCCTCCTCTCTGCTTCTCTTCTCTACTCCCTGTCTCTCCCTCTCTTCTCTGCAGGTCTCTTGTACCTGCCTCACTGTCCCCTCGCTGCCTGTCTCTCTTCTGTGCCCCTCTCTGCCATTGTCGTGTCTCTCCCTCCTTGCCTCCCCGTTATCTCCGGAGTTTGGCCACATTCCCCCTCCAGGTGTCTGGCGACAGGAGGGTGTGATTGGCTGTCCTGTCCGGTTTGTATGATTGACAGGCTGTGATTGGCTGTGCTGTCCCTGCTGGTGTGATGGACAGGCTGTCTGAGCGCTGTGATTGGCTGGATTCTGAGCCGTGCTTCTCTCTCTTGCAGGTGAGGTGACTCTGGATCCTGGCACCGCTCATCCCGAGCTCATCGTGTCCGCGGACGGGAGAAGCGTGAGATGGGAAGAGGAGGCCCAGGATCTGCCTGACACCCCCCAGAGATTCACTGAATGCGATATCGTCCTGGGGAGGGAGGGGCTGAGCTCCGGGAGGCACTACTGGGAGGTGGAGGTGGGGGGCAGCACGTGCTGGGCCCTGGGGGTGTGTGATGAGTCTTTGCCCAGGAAGGAGGAGATCACAGAATCACCGGAGGGGGGACTCTGGGCGGTAGGGTTCTGGGATGATGAATACGTGGCTTTCACCTCCCGCCATTGGACTCCCCTGACCCCCCGCGCTCTCCCCAGGGTCCTGGGCCTCTTCCTGGACTATGAGGGGTGCAGGTTCTCGGTCTACGATGCGCAGAACTGGGCTCTGCACTTCACCTTCTCCGGGGCCTCCTTCCCCCGCACCCTGCGGCCCTACTTCTGGACATGGAGCCCCGAGGGGGGGCTGCGGATCCTCCCGGGGGCAGGAGGAGACTGAGAGCAGTGGAGCCTGACAGCAGGTAAGGAGGGGGGCTGTGTCTTGGGGGGGGGACCATGATCAGCAGTGTATAAAGATAGGGGGGTACTCCTCGTCTTTGCAGTTTCTGTTATGGGGGGGCTCAGCTGTCAGTAGTTTATTTCTGGGGAGGGGGTGAGGGGGCAATTGCTTCTTTCAGGCGCTGCCCTGTGATGTTTAAGAAGTGCGAGTTACTTTTGCCTCTTTAGTGTGGGGGGGAGAAATGAGGGAGGGGGCTTGGGCACTGTCCTCTGATTGGGGGAGGGGGGTTTGTTACTGTCCTGTATCTGAAAGGGAGGGGGTTGGGTGGGGCACTGTTGATCGAGGCTCTTGGTGGCTCATCCGCCCCCTGCTTCTACTCAAGAAGGCTTTTCAGTGTTAGGTTTATTTGCAATATTTATCAGATAATCTCCTGCTATTGGCTCTTGGTATTGAGTCATTTCTTCACTATTTCCTGTCCTTTGGAGTTTCACTTCTATGTTTTACCGCTAATGTATATAGACCTGATGCCAATTTACTTTCGCGTTAGAGAAGTATTTAAAATAGCACTTTCTCCAGCATGGGGTCTGGCATGGATTCACATGCTCATGAACATTCCCCGTCGTCAGGCCGGGAATCCTTGGTATAGAAAAAAAATCAGTATCAGTTTCGTTTCTGATCTGTCTTTCTCAGTAGTAACCAATCACTGGTCTCTGGGTCATACTGCCCCCAGCCAATGACTGCCCTCTCCCTAAGCCCCGCCCCTGGCAGCCATCCTCAGATTTTTACCGCACGTTCAAGTGTTGGGAGTCCTTGTGCTGTAGCTCTCGAGCTTTTGCTGCGTTTTCGTGCTTTTTTCAGGAGATTTTCTCATTTTCTCGGTTAAATAGAGCCTCAAGCTCCACCGTTTCTACATCCGATCAACGGGGATCCGTTTCGGAGTTTCTACGCCCCTCAAGGGTGAAGATTTCGTCGAGTTACGCTTTTGGAGGATTCCAGAAGTTCCGAGGCCTACCCTGGACATGGCCCAGGAGAAAGGGAGCTTGACGCCTGGGAAGCTGTTCAGGGCCTGCCCTAGATGCCAGCTTCAGAAAGTTTTCAAGGAGGACGAGCATTCGTTATGCCTCTACTGTCTCCATGAGGACAAGACGCACAAGGAAAAGGACTGCGCGTTTTGTGGGAACATGTCGGAGCGGACCATGAAGGATCGCCACCTCCGTTTCGCCAACTGGCTGGAAGGTAAGAGCCCGCCAGGCGAGAAGAAGAAAAAGAAGTCCGAGCGGTCTTCTAAGTCCTGTGAGGGTGCCCCGGTGACGGGGGCCCAACAAAAGGCTAAGCAACGCGAGTCCGCGGGCACCGGGAGCGCCGAACGGTCGGGCTCCTTGGCTGCCAGGCAGGGCGCATCCTCCCCGGCGCCATTAACCACGAGCCAACGCTCTGGCTCGGGTAAGAGGAAGTCCGAGAACCCGGCGAAGCTTCTGGAGAGGCCCCGGTCGATCTCGAAGATTCCGGCAGAGGGGGAGCGAGGCTCGGACCCTCCCCCCAAGGTGAAGGCCCCAGGCGTACAGAAGGTGACGTTGGCCTTAATTCACCCTGCTAAGACCTCGATTGAGGATGTCGCCGCGGCCCTGGCTCAGCCTGTGGAGGCTACACCAGTGGAGGCGCCCTCAGGTACCAGAGTCTCCCTGCCACCGCGGAGGGAGTCGTCTTTCAGGCCCATCGAGAAGACCCCCACGAACATTGGAAAGGGTGGGGGAGGGGCTGGTGGCCATCGTGGATACGGACACGACCTCTGAAGAGGAGCTCATCCAAGTCGTGGAGGAGGCCCAGCCCATCGGGAGGGATCCCGATGAGGGCGACGACGAGGGCGACGGTGTTGCAGATGAGGCTCCTCAAGAGCCCTCGCTCCCGTCGTTTCTGGCGCCGCAGGACACCTCGGCGGCCATTTTGTCAGCCATCCAGTCCTTTTGCTCGGAGATAAGGACTAGGTTGCCTCTTCCCCCGACGGAGGTACCTGAGCCAGACCCGACGGGGGAACCGGAGCCAGGACCTTCGGAGAGCCCGCCGCTTAAGACGAGGAGGACGCATCCTAGGCCTCCTCTCCCGCCTCTGCGGCCTTCTCTGCCTTCCCCCCGGTCCACTACCCATGGGGATGATACAGGCATGGACACAACTACGACGGGTACGGATGACGACGGAGGCGACGACGGGACGTGTCCCCTGTCGCCCCCTGCCCGGACGTCCCCGCCCTACGAGATTGGATCCTTCCATGCTATGATTTCCAGGGCATCCGAGCTCTTCCAGCTCTGCCCCGAAGAAAAGAAGAAGGAAGGGTTCCTTTACCAACGGCGCAAGGCTAAAAGGAAGACGGTCTTCGCCGTACCGCTTCTTGATGACATCTGGGATGAGGGGCTCGCCCTCCTCAAGAACCCTGCCACGGCTCCTGCGAAGAGGGACCGGTACGAGAAGAAGTACCTGGTCCCCGACGCTGCCCCCTTGTGCCTTAGGGCGCAACCTACCCCGGATTCGGTCGTTTCAGCGGCGGCCAAGAAGAAAGCGGGGGGGCATCGGCCTCGACTTCAACCTCCCCGTCGGACGGCGAGGGTAGGAAGCTGGATGCGATGGGACGACGGGTCATCTCATCTGCAGCGACGACCATCAAGACGGCCAACGCCCTGGCCATCGTAGCCCGCTACGTCAGGGAGTTGTGGTTTAAGATCGCCCCTCTGTTGGACTTCCTTCCGGACGCCAAGAGGGCTGAGGCCCTGGAAATCTTACAGGAAGGTGAGATTGCCTCGGACCACGCCATTACGGTGGCTACGGACATCGCCGACACCGGTTTCCGTCAGTTGGGCAACAGCGTTTGCCTGAGACGACGAGGATGGCTCAAGGCGACGGATTTCCGCCAGGACATACAGACCAAGGTTTTGGACATGCCCTTCGATGAGAACAACCTTTTTGGCAAGGCAGTTGATGAGTCCCTTCAGGCGATCAAGACGGACACGGAGACGGCCCGTGCACTGGGTGTGCTCCAACAGCGACGGCCGTCCTTTCGGAGCTCCGGAGGCAGACAGGGTGCCTCCAAGGGAGCCGGCAGCAGCTCCTCTACGAACCGTCAAGCGGCAAGATCTTCATCGCAGGAGGCCTACAGGGGTCGCGGCAAGTCAGGTGGATCCCACCGTCGTCGCCAAGGTGGTCAAGGAGGCAAAGCGGCCTCCAAGCAAGATTGAACCGACCGTCGGGTCGGGCCCCCGCCGAAGCACCCCGATGGGAGGCCGGCTGACGCAGTTCGTCGGGGTGTGGGAGTCCATCTCCACCGACCGTTGGGTGCTGGATGCCCTGGCCCTGGGGCACGCCCTCGAGTTCCAGAGGAGGTGCCCCCGCATTCCTCCCATGGCCAGGAAGGAAAATCACGTCCCTCAACTGCCGTTGGAAGTAAGGGGGATGCTCAGGAAAGGTGCCATCGAGCTCGTTCCAAAGAGGCTTCGGGGCTCCGGAGTTTACTCAAGATACTTCCTCGTAAAGAAGAAGACAGGAGGATGGCGTCCCATCCTGGACCTGCGACGACTGAACAAATACATCACGGCGCCCAGGGTGATCACCAAGTGCCTAGCACCGGTGGCGGCGCGGCTGCGCCTGCAGGGGATCCACGTCTACCCCTACCTGGACGACTGGCTCATACGGGCAAGGACAAGGGAGCTCGCCGTGGAACACACTGCGAAGACCGTCCAGCTGCTCACGGACCTGGGGTTCTCCATCAACTTTCCAAAATCCCACCTGGTCCCGTCGCAAGTCGCCCTGTTTCTGGGAGCACAGCTTGACACAGTGGCGCGGCAGGCCTCACCGTCGGAGGAAAGGATAAGGACCATCCTAGGAAAGGTGCAACGTCTGCTGGCCACGGACGTGGCCAGAGTGAGGTCTATCAAGTCCCTACTCGGAATGATGTCCTCCTGCATTTGTCTGGTGCACCACTGCAGACTTCGGATGCAGCCCTTGCAAGAATTCCTCGAAGCCCACTGGATCCAGACGACGGGCAGCTTCGAGGACAGGATCCCGCTCCACGAAGCGTTCTGTAAGGCGATACGAATGTAGGGTGTCCGATCTCATCTGACGGCGGGAACAGGTTTCCTAGCCCCGGCCCACCAGGTGACGGTGACGACGGATGCCTGGGGAGCGCACACCGGGGGTCTCCACGCGAGAGGCCTTTGGCTCCCGGAGGGGAAGACTCTCCACATCAACATCTTGGAGCTCCGTGCAGTGTTCTGGGCCCTCAGGTCCTTCCTTCCGTCCCTCAAGGGCAAGGTGGTGAGGATCTTCACGGACAACACCACCACAATGTTTTACATTCGGAAGCAGGGCGGAACCAGATCCCCTGCCCTATCCAAGGAAGCCCAGGATCTGTGGCATTGGGCCGTCGCCCAAAAGATGTTTCTGGTACCCTTTCATCTGGCAGGGATAAAAAACACCATCGCCGACTCACTCAGCAGAGAGCTGCGCTCGTGCCACGAGTGGGAACTGCGCCAGGATCAAGTGGACCGACTCTTCCGACGATGGGGTGAACCCCAGATCGATCTCTTCGCGACGGCGGCGAACTCCAAGTGCCGGAGGTTCGCCAGCAGGTTTCCCCAACCGAGGAGCATGGGCGATGCTTTCTCGTTCCCCTGGGACGGCCTGTTCCTTTATGCGTTCCCGCCATTGCCGTTGCTACTCCGGCTCGTCAACCATCTCAAGAGGTCCCGGTGCAGGATGATCCTCGTCGCACCGGCGTGGCCGAGGCAGATCTGGTTCCCGGACCTTCTGGACTTGTCAGCGTCCACACCAGTCAAGCTGCCGACGGACGCGGATCTTCTCTCCAGAGAAGGCGGCGCCATTCTTCATCACAAACCAGAGTCGCTGAACTTGCAGGCCTGGCTCCTGCAGCACTAGAGTTTGGAGGATACGACATCCCGGCCGACTGCAGAGATTTCTTGCGAAGGCCAGGGCATCCTCAACTCTCAAGTGCTACGGACACAAATGGAAGAGGTTCTCTGTCTGGTGCCGTGCACAGAAGATTAACCCTCTGCAGATTACGGCCCCTCAAGTTTTGCCGTACCTATTGTCTTTGGCCAAGGCTGGCCTATCTCACGCTTCCATCAAGGTACATCTGGCTGCCGTCTCACGTTACACCAGAACTACAGGACGGGCGTCCTTGTGGTCTCATCGACTGGTGAAGGAATTTATGAAAGGACTGTTCCGATCATTCCCGCCGGTGAAGGCCCCTGCCCCGGCGTGGGAGCTCAACGTGGTGCTGACTAGGCTCATGGGGGCCCCATTCGAGCCTATGCATTCAGTGCCGTTGAAGTTTCTGTCGTGGAAGAAAGCATTCCTCGTGGCCATCACCTCTGCACGACGAGTCAGAGTGATCCAGGCCCAGTCTTGCAAGCCTCCATACTTGACTTTTCACGACACGAGGGTGGTGCTGAGGACGCACCCCTCCTTCATGCCCAAGGTGCCGTCGGACTTCCACCTCAACTAGCCCTTGGTGTTGCCAGTTTTCTTCCCGTCGCCGGCTGAGAGGACGCTGCACTCGCTGGATGTAGCTAGAGCGCTGAAGTTCTACGTGGACCGCACGAAGAGTTTTCGGAAGACATCACAGCTGTTTGTGAACTTTGGACCTGTGAATCAAGGGAAGGCTCTCTCGAAGACTTCCATTTCCAGATGGCTCTCCGGCTGCATCATGTACTGTCACCGGTTGGCAAACCGACCGTTGCCAGGCCGTCCGAGGCCCCATTCAACCAGAGCGATCGCTGCTACTACGGCGTTCCTGTCTGGTGTGCCCCTGCTCGACATCTGCAGGGCTACTACGTGGAGGTCGACGCACGCCTTCACGAGATTCTACTGCATCGACCGGGATTCCAGGGAGGAGTCCAGAGTCGGCCAGGCAATGCTGTGCAACCTGTTCGCCTAAGGTGAGCCTGATGAGCAGGTAAGAGTTGCTTAATGTTGAGTTGTTGTATTGCTTGATATTGAGCCTTTTGCCACCTTCCGTGGTTGTGCATGTGTATACTGCTATGTATTCTTATATTCATGAGCATGTGAATCCATGCCAGACCCCATGCTGGAGAAGGAACAAGTTACTTACCTGTAACTATTGTTCTCCAGCATGGGTCTGGCATGGATTCACATGCGAACCCCCCCGCCTACCCCTCTGCGGCTCTTCACTTGGTCATACTGCCACTTCACGTGCTACCAAATCTGAGGATGGCTGCCAGGGGCGGGGTTTAGGGAGAGGGCAGTCATTGGCTGGGGGCAGTATGACCCAGAGACCAGTGATTGGTTACTACTGAGAAAGACAGATCAGAAAAACGAAACTGATAATTATTTTTTTTCTATACCGAGGATTCCCGGCCTGACGACGGGGAATGTTCATGAGCATGTGAATCCATGCCAGACCCATGCTGGAGAATAACAGTTACAGGTAAGTAACTTGTTCCTTATTGCGACCACACCTGCAAGAGTCTTTTCCTTCAGTAGGGAAAGAAAAATAGGCAAAACAATACTGGTGGGGACGAGGAGCGAGAAAGGCATTGCCTTGTGTTCTTACACATCACTTCTTCCTGTTGGTGCCTAGTAACAGGTATTATTACTACCCCATGTAATGCTACTCTATTCATGAATCGGGAAGATGAAAGGCAGAGTCTGCCCTGGCTTCAGATTGGAACTTGCAACGGGCAGGCCGTCCTGACATCATAGACCAACAGCCTTTCACTCGTGAACTATCCATCTGGAGAAACCTATCCATGACATCATAGTGCACATGTGTAGTTAGTATGTATGCTTTTATGTCTCTTAACTTTAATTAGAATGTATGAACTTGCGATATATTTTATTATTTTATTGTATTTCAAGGATTTTTGTAATCTGGTTTTACATAGTAATGTGTAAAGTTTATGATTTTAACCAAAAATACATTTAAACAAGAAAAGGTACTCTACATGTTGCCGGTGGTCCCTGTATTGATGCACCCTGACTTTTGGGAGCAGCAGCTAATGGGCACCATTTCATACACAGACGTGGATTTTGAACAAAATAACTCACTCATTTCTATTTTTTGTTTCCTGCTGTTATATATCACAGTAATACTTCCTATACATTACCTTTCATTTTAAGCTTTAGTCAGCTCCGGCTGCTCTATCCAAATACATAAATCCCTGCTGCTTTCACTTACTAAAGGCGTCCAGTTGCTAAAATGAGTCTCGCGCGCAGTGTGCGAGCTGTGCACCTCCATTCCCAGGATTCCTCTCCATACATTTCCCGCTCGCAGTGTGCGAGCTGTGCACCTCCATTGCCAGGATTCATCTCCATACATTTCCTGCTCGCAGTGTGCGAGCTGTGCACCTCCATTCCCAGGATTCCTCTCCATACATTTCCCGCTCGCAGTGTGCGAGCTGTGCACCTCCATTGCCAGGATTCATCTCCATACATTTCCCGCTCGCAGTGTGCGAGCTGTGCACCTCCATTGCCAGGATTCATCTCCATACATTTCCCCCTAAAATGAGCTTCGCTCGGAGTGTGCGAACTGTGCACCTCCATTCCCAGGATCCATCTCCATTCATTCCCTGCTCGCAGTCTGCGAGCTGTGCATCTCCATTCCAAGGATTCATCTCCATACATTTCCCACTCGTAATGTGCGAGCTGTGCACCTCCATTCCAAGGATTCATCTCCATACATTTCCCGCTCGTAATGTGCGAGCTGTGCACCTCCATTCCAAGGATTCATCTCCATACATTTCCTGCTCGTAATGTGCGAGCTGTGCACCTCCATTTCCAGTATCCATCTCTATACATTTCCCGCTCGCAGTGTGCGAACTGTGCACCTCCATTCCCAGGATTCATCTCCATACATTTCCCGCTCGTAATGTGCGAGCTGCGCGCCTCCATTCCAAGGATTCATCTCCATACATTTCCCCCTAAATTGAGCCTCGCTCACAGTGTGCGAGCTGTACACCTCCATTCCCAGGATCCATCTCCATTCATTCCCTGCTCACAGTCTGCGAGCTGTGCATCTCCATTCCAAGGATTCATCTCCATACATTTCCCACTCGTAATGTGCGAGCTGTGCACCTCCATTCCAAGGATTCATCTCCATACATTTCCCGCTCGTAATGTGCGAGCTGTGCACCTCCATTCCAAGGATTCATCTCCATACATTTCCCGCTCGTAATGTGCGAGCTGTGCACCTCCATTCCAAGGATTCATCTCCATACATTTCCTGCTCGTAATGTGCGAGCTGTGCACCTCCATTTCCAGTATCCATCTCTATACATTTCCCGCTCGCAGTGTGCGAACTGTGCACCTCCATTCCCAGGATCCATCTCCATTCATTTCCTGCTCGCAGTCTGCGAGCTGTGCACCTCCATTCCAAGGATTCATCTCCATACATTTCCCGTTCGTAATGTGCGAGCTGTGCACCTCCATTCCAAGGATTCATCTCCATACATTTCCCGCTCGTAATGTGCGAGCTGTGCACCTCCATTCCAAGGATTCATCTCCATACATTTCCTGCTCGTAATGTGCGAGCTGTGCACCTCCATTTCCAGTATCCATCTCTATACATTTCCCGCTCGCAGTGTGCGAGCTGTGCACCCCCATTCCCAGGATTTCTCTCCATACATTTCCCCCTAAAATGAGCCTCGCAAGCTGTGCACCTCCATTCCAAGGATTAATCTCCATACATTCCCCCTAAAGTGAGCCTTGCTTGCAGTGTGCAAGCTGTGCACCTCCATTCCCAGGATTCATCTCCATACATTTCCTTATCGCAGTGTCCGAGCTGTGCACCTCCATTCCCAGGATTCCTCTCCATACATTTCCCCCTAAAGTGAGCCTCGCGTGCAGTGTGCGAGCTGTGCACCTCCATTCCCAGGATTCATCTCCATACATTTCCCGCTCGCAGGGTGCGAGCTGTGCACCTCCAGTCCCAGGATTCATCTCCATACATTTCCCGCTCGAAGTGTGCGAGCTGTGCACCTCCATTCCCAGGATTCATCTCCATACATTTCCCACTGGCAGTGTGCTAGCTGTGCACCTCCATTCCCAGGATTCATCTCCATACATTTCCCGCTCGCAGTGTGCGAGCTGTGCACCTCCATTCCCAGGATTCATCTCCATACATTTTCCGCTCGCAGTGTGCGAGCTGTGCACCTCCATTCCAAGGATTCATCTCCATACATTTTCCGCTCGCAGTGTGCGAGCTTTGCACCTCCATTCCAAGGATTCATCTCCATACATTCTCCCTGTTACATTCAGCAATCAAAGCACAATGCAAGATATGTTTCCAAGCTTAAGTGAATGCAGGTGTGATCCTCGTGTTACGTGCTGTTTGCATATTCCTAGCAACTATACATGCTGCAGCCGGGGCTTTAGGTGGGCTTGGCCAGAGATTCAAAGCAGCCAAAAGTTCAAGCCCACCCTTGCTGCATTAGTAGCATTTGGACCTCTATGCCTCAAACGCAACAGTACAAAAATGTCACTAATAATAAGCAAGCGCACTCTCTCCCAGACATGATTTCGCAAGCGCCACTAGGTGGCAGATCCGGACAAAAGATGCACAATTAACAGAATGAACTCTCCCCCAAATGTCCCAGCGCCCTGCCGGCTGCGTCCAACAGGGTGCGCCGAAACATGACTTGCACCCGAAAGGTCGCGCCGAAATATCTCGTGCCGAAATGGTCACGGCCAAACGTCCTGCTCTGCTCGTTAAAGGGATAGTCCAGTAAAACATTTTATTTAAAAAATAGATAGGCAACATTAAAAAAAAAATACTAGCACTTTTTTTTTTTTTTAAACTTCCTATGTAAAATTTTGAGCTATTCAAGCTCAAAATTCGCAAAAGCAAGCACATGGGTGCATCCATTTTGTGAAATGGATGCCCGCCTGTGCTGGCTTTTGCTTTTGCGGCACTAATGAAGGAAAAGCCAGCCAGCTGTAGTAAACAAAAGCTATCGCTGGGTGGCTTTTCCTTTATTGGTGCTGTACGCGGAGGACGGGGACCGGAGACCAGAGCAGGAAAGCTGCAGCTGAATCTCGTTAAGTGCTATTTATTTAAAAAAAAAAAATAAGCACTAGCTGTGGTTTTTTTTCTAAGTTTTCCGGGCTGGAGGAGCCCTGAAAACTTAGAAATAAAACCGCACCTTTAAAAACGCAAACATAAATACAACGTTGTGTTTGAAAACGCTGCGGTTTTTCTTTCCAAGTTTCCAGGCTCCTCCGGCTCGGAGAAGCCTGAGAAACTCGGAAAGAAAAACTGCAGCGTTTTCAAACACAACCGCGTTGTGTTTCTGCCTGCTATGGCTATCACTTTGGGTTTCCGGTGCTCCCCCGGGGGAGCACCGGAGACCCAAAGTGAAAGCCAAGGCAGGCAGAAACACAACACGGTTGTGTTTCTGCCTAAATCTGCTTTCCCATTTGGGGCTCTCGGGCTCCCCACAGGGGGCCCGACAGCCCCAAATGGGAAAGCAGATTTAGGCAGAAACACTGTAGCATTTAGCATTTCCCATTTGGGGCTCTCGGGCCCCACGTGGGGAGCCCGAGAGCCCCAAATGGGAAATCAGATTTAGGCAGAAACACTGCAGCATTTAGCATTTCCCATTTGGGGCTCTCGGGCCCCCCGTGGGGAGCACGAAAGCTCCAAATGGGAAATCAGCTTTAGGCAGAAACACTGCGGCATGTAAACACAACCGTGTTGTGTTTATGCCTGCCTTGGCTTTCACTTTGGGTCTCCGGTGCTCCCCTTGGGGAGCACCGGAGACCCAAAGTGATAGCCACAGCAGGCAGAAACACAACACGGTTGTGTTTGAAAACGCTGCGGTTTTTCTTTCCGAGTTTCTCAGGCTCCTCCGAGCCAGAGGAGCCTGAGAAACTTGGAAAGAAAAACCGCAGCGTTTTCAAACACAACGTTGTATTTATGTTTGCGGTCGCTTCCTCCAGCTCGGAAAACTTAGAAAAAAAACGCAGCTAGTGCTTATTTTTTTTAAAAAAATAAATAGCACTTACCGAGATTCAGTTGCAGCTTTCCTGCTCCGGTCTCCGGTCCCTGTCCTCCGCGTACAGCACCAATGAAGAAAAAGCCACCCAGCGGTAGCTTTTGTTTACTACAGCTGGCTGGCGTTTCCTTCATTAGTGCCGCAAATGCAAAAGCCAGCACAGGCGGGCATCAATTTCCCAAAATGGATGCGCCCATGTGCTTGCTTTTGCGAATTTTGAGCTTGAAAAGCTCAAAATTTTACATAGGAAGTTTTAAAAAAAAAGTGCTGGTATTTTTTTTTAATGTTGCCTATCTATTTTTTAAATATTTTTTTTTACTGGACTATCCCTTTAACTGCCACTTTCCCTTTCCCTAGCCAACACTGACCTCTACTGGAAATTGTAGGAAGGTTTTTTTTGCAATCTTTGGTAGGGCTTAAAAAATGTTAACATTTGTTTTAAAAACTTCGATGGGTTTCTTGGTGTTATCTCGGTGACATCCTTTCAAACCACATGCTCTTCAGCTCTATAGCTATTTTATTGTATCCCGTTACACAGCTGCACTAACTACATACACATTCATGTTTGCAATGATCTGCTCCTTTCTATGTTTGTATTGTACTTATGTCTCACTATTGACTCAACTATCAAATCATTATTTTATTTTTTGAGAGATTTTCTAACTACTTGCACTTACTTCTGACCCTTCCCCATCTCTAAACATTTGCATAAAACTTGGATAATTCTTCTCTGTGCTACTTTTACACTCTTATCTTACTTTCTTCAAAAAATATTTATATCTTCTCCAGTTTTTCACATTAACAGTGTGCGTGATATATATTCAGTGAACAAAATGTTGTTAAAGGGACGTTATGAAAAACCCTTGAAATAAAAAAAACAACATTAACGGGACGTTATGGTTGCAGCGTAAATTGCAGCGTAAATTGAAAGAACAATTAAATTCACCAGTTATGGTAAGCTACTCCCCACCAGGCACTGCATAGAATAACACCCAGGACATCAAAGATGACATCACAAATGGCATCATCGATGACATCACATTTCCTGAAAAGTTCTTTTTGTTAAGTGACAGTAAGCAGTTTAAGCATTACCTGGAGGTTCTGCATTGAAACATGGCAATCATACTTAGAAGGTGCTATTATATGTAACCCTACACCTGGCAGCATGTTCCTAAGCTAATTTCCTTGGGGTTTGGCCTGAGCACATGGTGCCCACACATGGAACAGTGAGCAGGACCCAGACAGATCATACAGTTTGTATCCTGTATATGTGTGATGACTGACTCTAATCTTAGATTCAGTCGCTGGCTGTAGTATTTGCTTCCCACTTACTAGTTGTTACCGTCTGTGCGCATCCACCCAGGTGTGTAGTAATTCTTGTATACTTAGCCCGTGGCTACAAGTTTAACATTACTCAAGGTCCTGATAGGCTTGGGCTTATAATCTTCTAGATCTACTCCACTGGTACAGTCCATGCGGGAGCCATTGCCTATATTCATGGATTATTAGATTGCTATATTATCCACAGACAGTTCTGTTTGAATGAGTACATTTTGTTATCCATGGACTAGTCATGAGATGCCGACCTATCACCCTTCAGATATTGGTAGCAGGTCCCTAAACACAGCCCTTTGTAAGGACTTTGTCAAGATTGTTACACATCAGTGATGTCATCGAAGATGCCATTTGTGATGTCATCTTTGTCCTGGGTGTTATTCTGAGCTGTGCATGTGGGGGCATGAGTTATGGCTGTATAGGTTACCATAGAATCTTGCCCCTGCCTTCAAACATTGGGGCTCATTCTGAGCCTGCCGGTCTGGAAACAACGGTGCCGGTAAGCTTACCGGCACCGTTGTTTCCGGACCAGCATACTACAGGTCTGCCTGCCGGAGCTACCATGCCCAACAGGTCTGACCCTGCAGGGCAGAGAGCCCATGGTAGGCAGACCGTCACGGAAGCACCGGCACCATACTCTTACGTCCCGCCCCCTTCCCTCCATACTGCATGGGTGTCCTTGCAAGGGATGGGAGACAGAACCTTTTTAACCAGAAAAAAACCTTCTTCCCCTTTAAATTTAGAGGCGCTTAGGGGTTCGGCCCTGGGAGCATGCGCTGCCCTGACTCCGCCCTCCGACGCCACACCCCAGTCTCCTTTTCCACATCGACTGGAATGGGTCGAATTCACCAGCGCTCCTGGGTTTGGCTTCGGCCATGTAATTCCATGCGCAATTCTTCTGTCTTTTTTATCTTTTTATCACAGGTACTCGGTCCTCAGGCATCACGCTCCTCACTGGCGCATGTCGACTTCCACAGGGTTCAGCAGGTGTCCATCCTACGACAGGCTCTTCCCTTCTTCAGACCCCCACGCCCTTTGCCTAGGTTGCCTTGGCCCCGACCACAGCTGGCAAGCTTTTACAGCGTGCGACGCTCTGCCATCTAAGGTGCTGAAGAACAGACTTGTCAGGTGGAGGGAGCTCTTCCAGAAATCGCCTCGAGAGGACCTCAAGGACTTCGTCTTTCATCGATCCAGGCCCAAGTTGGGGCCCTTGTTTTCCATCACACCCTGCAAGGGACACTCCTTCCCAGGGACTCGCCCACGTGGGAGGGACCGCTCAGGTTCTTGCACCGAGGCTGCTTCAGCTACCGGCCTGCGGGCCGTGGGGTCCTCGGATCCTCCCGTTGAAAGTTTCGAGGCACCGGAAGGTTCTTTTACCAGGGTTACACTGAGGGGCCACGCCCTAATACCAGCGATTCTGCAGAGGGGGTGCCTAAACGCAGTTCTACCGGCCCCCCAGGCCAAGGGCGCCACACCTACCAGGCCTAGGTCTGAGGAGCGGGTTAGGCCTCATAATCCACACTCAAGAGCTCTGGAGGAGCCTGGGCCCAGCGAACCGAGCAACACGATTCAGGCACGTGGCAGGCAGCTGAACAAGATGGCCGCCGAGCCGGACATCAGCACCCGTCCAACGTCATTCCACGAAGTCGGCGAAGAACGAGTGTCAAGGTGGGACTGGCATCAACCAGGTACGTGGCCTACGGCCTACCCCTCATTTGCACAGCGCAGCTTTCCCATGCGTTCATATGGGCAGAGCATGTGGCGACCCCAGCAACCCGCCGCGACTCCCTCTATATCGCCTACCACCTCTTCAGGGACCGAGGACATCTTCTTTCTAAAGTTCCTCGGGTTTATGAAATCGTCCCAGATGGGGGATATCCTCGGGGATGTCGTCAGGGAGGTCCTCCCTACAATGCTAGCGGCACCACACACGCCTCTGCTGATGCCCCAGGCCCCGGCACAGCCTCTGCCGCCTAGCCCGGCCACTCAGCCCATTGTTCAGGCGTTTCCTCAACCCCTTCCACAGCCTCCAGTTCCGGTATCCGCACCTCAGCCTCTGGCAAGCAACACTCCACCACCTCCGGCACTGGATCCTCCTGACCCCCAAGACACAGAGGAGGACCCAGACACTCCTTCGTCGGCCAAGGCCTTCCATGAACGTCTGGCTGGATTAGCGGAGTATCTACGTCTGCGGCAGAGCAGTCAGCAGAGGGGGTCCTTGCAAAAGTAGTCACGAGGCGCCCCTGACGCCTTGACGCCAAATACAGGCAGATGGAGGGGGATACACTCTTTCTCTCCTCCCATCCTCAGCCACGCACCTCAGTGATAGCCGGGCATCACTGTACTCCAAGCCTCAGTCATTCTCATCTTCGTCATCTGCGGCGCTGCTAGGCATGGAGGAGAAGACCTGGGAGGCATACAGGAAGAAACTGTATTCTAACGCTTCCTTGCATCTTTGTCAGGCCAACGCAACGCCATGCTGGCGGCCGCTAACCAGAGATTATGGCGGGAAATCACGGAGTTCCTCCCAGAATTCCCCACGCAGAGCCAATCACGCTTTAAGGCAGGGCTGGCCGAGGCCAAGCTCGTGGCACAGGACATCATGGAATCCACCGTGGCCCACATTGATACCTCTGGCTGTGCCATTTGTATTGCCACGGACATGACAAGGACAGCCTGGCTCTGGGCCACAAAGTTCAATCCGGACGTCCAGGAGTGCATATTGGACCTGCCATTCGAGGGGAGTGACCGCTTTCACTCCACCACGGATGAAGAGCTGGACAAAAAGAAAAACAGCTCACAAACGGCCAAGTCTTTATCCATCCTGACAAAGACCACGTCCAAATCTTACACCCAGTCACAGCAGCGCTCTGACAAGGGGCGCTCATCTGGAGGCTTCAGCGACTTCCAGGAACGGAGGTCCAGGCAGCCTGAACGCTCGCCGACCCCACATCAGCGCAAGCAACAAAAATGGGGGGGAGATATGGGGAGTAAGGGATTTTTCCTGTTCCCCCCTTCCTCAGCAACAGCCCCAGAGGGAAAGAAGGCATGACACGCCCCTCCGGGTCCATGTGTCACCAATGGGGGGTAGGCTTTCTCTCCATGTGCATTTTTGGCACCAGAACTTCGCGGACCCTTGGATCCTCTCGGTAGTCTCCACGGGGTACCGCCTACCTATCCCTGCCTCTCCTCCCTCCTCCCCTCAAGTTGGGACAGCAACTCTTTTGGCGGGGATTCGGTTGCTCGTACTGAGCCAGGCCATGGAGGAAGTCCCAGTCTCCCAGCGATGCTTAGGCTTTTACTCCAGCATTTTTGCCATTCAGAAAAAGAACCAGGCTGGCCTGAGAGTTGTGCTGGACCTCTCCATCCTCAACCTCTCCTTACATCTACAAAGATTCAAGATGGTTATGCCAGCTTTTATTGTGGAGACACTGTGCAGGCAAGACTGGATGTGCTCCCTGGATCTGAAGGACGCGTACCTACACGTCCCGATTTGGCAACCCCATCATTCTTTCCTCCCGTTCAGGATCATGGGCTACTATTTCCAGTACAAGGTCCTTCCTTTTGGCCTCAACTCGGCCCCCAGGGTCTTCACCAGACTCATGAATACCTATACCTCGACGACTGGCTCGTCAGGGCTACATCTCCGGAAGCAGTTCACCACTCCTCCCATGCTCTGATGAACATGCTGCACAATCTGGCCTTTTCGCTCAATCTGAAGAAGTCGCAGCTGCAACCCACGCAGACTCTGACCTTCTTGGGCCTCATCTGGGACACACGCTCCGAGAAGGTGTTTCCCGGAGAGGACAAGTTCACGGCCATCAAGAGGGCCACGTCACATTTCCTCTGCAGACAGGCGACCTCAGCCTGGTGGTACCAACATCTCCTGGGTCGTCTAGCAGCGGTCCTATTGGCCGTCCCCCCACACAAGACTCAGGATGAGGAGGATACAGCTGCACTTCGCGGCATCATGGAACCAGGAGCGGGGCTCTCAATCCGAGATAATCAACGTTCCTCCATCTCTCCACCCGGACCTCACATGGTCGTCCAGGGACTGCAACCTACGAACGGGCAAGCCCTTCCGGCCTCCCAACCCGCAGGTGACATCACCACGGACTCCTCTCTCGAGGGCTGGGGAGCCACCCTGGAGGATCTCTGGGTCCACGGCACCTGGACTCGACAGGAGCAGGCGTACCACATCAATTGGTTGGAACTGAATGCCATCTGGCAGTGCTCAGAGCTTTCTTTCCACGTCTCAGGGGCAGGGTTGTCCTCATCCAGACAGACAACTCGACCAGCATGCACTATGTCAACAAGCAGGGAGGGACCAGATGCCCTCCACTGTGCAGACTGGCCATCCACATGTGACAATGGGCCCTGGAAAATGACATCTACCTCACGGCAGTCCACCTTCCGGGGGAATCCAACCTGGAGGTGGACAGGCTCAGAAGGCTGGGAGTGGACAATTACGAGTGGCAGCTAAACAACCTTGTCATTCAGGAGATCTTCCACAGATGGGGTCTCCCCCAGGTGGATCTCTTTGCCACCTGGCACAACAAGAAGAGCCCTCAGTTCGCCTCCTGGCAGGGACAGGGCCATGGCTCCCTGGGCGACGCATTTCTTATTCAGTGGAATGGCATGACAGCGTACGCCTTCCCGCCCACTCCACTGATTCATAGAGTGATTTGCAAGATCAACGAGTCTCCCCAGCTCAACATCATTCTAATCGCTCCATGGTGGCCGGCCAGGCCATGGCTCTCGGAGCTGCTGTGCCTCTCGGAGATGCCTCTGATTCACCTCCCGACTGGCCCAATGCATCTTCTAGCGCAGCAGGGGGGGCAGGGTCATCCACCCCGTGCCACAGAAACTGGCCCTCACAGCGTGGTTCCAGAGCAGGTAACGCTCAGTCACCTCAACCTATCCCAGGCTAATCTGGAGATCATACAGGGCGCTAGGAGCAAGGCTACCACGGCCCTGTATAAAAAGTAAATGCCACTGTGCAGATTCCAAGGAAATCGAACCCCTGGCATGTGCCTTGGATGACGTGCTCTCTTTCTCGGCGCACCTCGCCCACTCAGGCGTACAGCTGGACACCTGCCGCACTTACCTCTCAGCCATCGGGGCCTACAGAAACTCGGAGGAAGGGGTCTTCTTCTCCTCCTCCAATCTGATTGTCAAGAAGCATTTGGCTGGGCTCGCAAGGCTCTATCTGCCCATCAAGAGGCCACACCCTGTGTGGCACCTGAACATAGTCTTGGGCGCCCTGGCGCACAAACCGTTTGAGCCAATGGGGTCCGCGGACATCAGGCTGGTCACCATTAAGACGGCCTTACTAGTCGGCCTCACCTCGGCTCGCAGAGTCAGCGAAATCCTGGCGCTTGTCGCCCCAGAACCATATACTACCTTTCACAAGGACAAGGTAGTCCTGCGGACACACCCAGCATTTCTGCCTAAGGTGCCATCTGCTTTCCATTTGAATGAGGAAATTGCCCTTCCTGCCCTTCCTACTTTTTTTGCCGATCCTAAGGACGAGGCACAGAGTTCTGCACTGCCTACATGTCAGGCGTGCCCTGAAATTCTACCTTGACAGGACCAAGGGCTTCCGCAAGTCAGACACCCTATTTTTCACTTTTGGAGGTACAAGACCAGGCTATCAGGCCTCCATATCCAGCTGGATAGTCTTGGCCATCAAAGAAGCATACGAGGGCCAGCATAAGCCCCTTCCGGCGAACATGTATGCCCACGCAGTCGGGGCCAAGGCAACGGCCATCGCATTTCAGCGCCATGTCCCGTGGCAGGTCATAAGCAGGGCAGCCACATGGGCCACTCGCTCGGCTTTCTGCAAGCATTACTGTTTGGATCCCGGCTCCAAATCGGATGCAGGTTTCGGGCAGGCGGTTCTCAGGAACCTGTTTGCTTAAGGAGGGTCTCCTCTCCACCCTGGGGCTACATTCAGTTGTAATCGCCCATGCAGTATGGAGAAAAGGGGACGGACGTAAGAGTAATTATAAGTTACTCACTGTAGTGACTAACATACTCTTAGTCCATAGTCCCCTTTCCTCCATATGTCCCACCATCCTCTTCACCCCCCCAATAATACTGGTGTCATTAGGCAATGGTAAGGCTATTGTCGATGCATCTATGGGGACTGAGGTGTGGTGCCGGCGGGCGGAGTCAGGGCAGCGCATGCTCCCAGGGCCGCACCCCTGCGCGCCTCTAAATTTAAAGGGAAGAAGGTTTTTTCTGGTGAAAAAGGTTCCGTCTCCCGTCCCTCGCAAGGGACGCCCATGCAGTATGGAGGAAAGGAGACTATGGACTAAGAGTAGGTAAGTCACTACAGTGAGTAATTTATAATTTAGCAACGGTGCCGGTGCTTCCGTGGTCCCACACCCATAGAGTTCTATGGGACTCTATGGGAATGGGGACTTATTTTACTGGCGCCTGACTTTCCGGGCCGCTGGGGTTGTAATCCCCCGGTGGCACTGGGAAGTCAGGCGCTGGTAAATATTTACAGGTCTGGTGGCAACCCCGCCGGTATCACCGGCACGGTTACCACCAGACCCGTAATGAGCCCAATATCGCGAAAATTATTAGATGTACATATCTTTTTTAAAATATTTCTTATTCTAACGTATATGTACTTGTAGCATCGACAAAAGTAAAATCACATAAGTTAAAATTACACTTAGTTTCTCCAAGGATAGTTATAACTTCCTTGGTTCCACTACTTACAACATTTGTTGTAAGTCAATAGCTCATTAGTGTTCGTAGCAATCTGTCACTTAATGATACCACACATTAATCTCCGCCTACATGTGTTTCAGCACATAGGGAATGAAAGTCAGGTATCCTATGGTGAGCTTCTTCAGGGCTATTCCTTATTTACAGTATAAGTCTAATACTTGTACTTTTTGTAAGAAGAAAGATATGTTAGAGACATTAAGCCATTGGGTAACAGTTTGCGACTCGCAAAAAGAAATGAGACAAATTTATTTAGGAGAATATTTTATGGGTGAAAGTACATCAAGTCCAAGCGAGTGGTGGGGTTGGGTGATAATTGGAGAAAAGCCAGGTTTAATAATTGCAGAGTTGAAATTTATTGGTAGAGTGCTAATGATGAAGAAGAAATTGAATGAAATAATACATGTGTAATTGTATATGTTTATATTTCTTTTTCTTTTTTATGTTTTATGGTTCTTTTTTAATATGATGTAATCATGTTAAAGGTTTTGTTAAACCAATAAAACATTTTAATAAAAAAAAATAAGTCTAATAAAAAGAAATATTGATACATTTTTTGTATAGAAATCAAATTGCATAGACTGATATGGGGGGGAGAATTCAGGAAGGCATTAGCATAACTGTGTTTTAAGTATGTAAACACTCAAATAGTTATCCAAATAATATTCAATGTATATTTACTTACGATAATTCTTGTCATAATCGAAAAATAATTTTAAAGTAAAAGTCCTACCTGTACTGCATGAATTATCTAATGTTCGTCTGCAGTCTCCAAATGTCTCTCAAATGTGTGTGACCTGCAACTAATTCATTTTATCAGAATATGTCCATAATTGGCCTAAACCCATTCTATTCATCTAGGTGGATATTTACTTACTGGAATCTATAGTCGCTCTCTTCTTTGGATTCCTGATCAATTTCTTGTGCTCCGAGTAATTTTTAAGTTCGTAGCTTGCTCACATTCCTTCACTGCATAATTATCTTTGTTGTCTATTCTATACGGCATATCTGTGTATACAAACTCCTGATAGGTTTACTAGTTGCCTACTTCTTACCTGGTTAGATGCTGGGAGTCTCCTCTCTCCTGCAGCATGATAACCACGGTTGTGATACCCTAAACACAAGGTTTGGTACAGCTGTGTCTCTCCTGGACATTGCCCGCTGTTTCTTTGTGCTTGAGACAGCAGTGTCTCAGCACTGCT